>NW_008796218.1:1276224-1295211 GCF_000699145.1 Aptenodytes forsteri
CAGCCGCTCATGGAGGGACAGAGGTGGAAGGGCCCACAGGGGTTTCTGGGTTGCTGAGGATGAGGGAGCTGGTCAAGCACTCATGCTGCAGCAAGGAGAGGCTGGCCGCTGCCTCGGTAAGGACCACCACTTCACTCAGACACCTTTACACCCACAAGACCAGAGCTGTGTTGCCAATGTCTCCATCACTGGAGATGCGCAGCAGGACCCTGCCATCCACTTCCCTGGTGGCCTTCAGGCCCGAAGCTGCTGCCTCCACGTGTTAGCTTTGGCTCTCCAGTCCAACATCTGCACCAAGCGATGAGTATAATTGTGATTTTGTGGCATAGAAGAGGAACTCAGGAACATGCCCTCTCTACACAGAAGCTGTGCTCTGCTGCACTGGCAGGCTCAATGCTGCACTCTGGCATAAGGAGTATTACCCATCCATCACAGCTTGGTTCTTCAGGTTGCAATGCTCCTCTTCCGTCACATACCTTTCTCTGTAGGTTGGCTGCTGATATGCAGGAGTAAAGCAAAGCTGCTTGAATATCCCTAATAAGTAAGACAAGGGAAAGGAAAGGAAAGGAAAGGAAAGGAAAGGAAAGGAAAGGAAAGGAAAGAAGGAAAGGAAAGAAGGAAAGGAAAGAAGGAAAGGAAAGAAGGAAAGGAAAGAAGGAAAGGAAAGAAGGAAAGGAAAGAAGGAAAGGAAAGAAGGAAAGGAAAGAAGGAAAGGAAAGAAGGAAAGGAAAGAAGGAAAGGAAAGAAGGAAAGGAAAGAAGGAAAGGAAAGAAGGAAAGGAAAGAAGGAAAGGAAAGAAGGAAAGGAAAGAAGGAAAGGAAAGGGATACATTGCATCTAGAAAATCTATCTAAAATTAGGGTTTTATCAAGACCAGCAGAGGCCATTGCAATCATTGATGCTCACCCCTTACAAACCATCTGAACAAACCAACCCAGACTCATAAGCCAGCACATAAAAGATAGTGAGAGAACCCTTTCTTACCTTCATAACTTCTGTGTCTTCCCACATACTCAAATCTTCTTGTTAAAGTCTTTCTTCCTAATCATCATGGCTTGAGCAGGTCTTCGCATGGCCCCTAAAGGTGGCAAGTGCCTGGCAGGAGGGTTTCAGAGCAGCCCAACACTTCTCTATCACAAAGCTGCAGTGCTGGTGCCCTTTGGGACCCAGGCTGTCCTCCCAGAAGGAGGACCACAAATGTCCCCAGGGGTGGCTGAGGTCTAGGGGTGTCCTTGAAGGGCTCTCACAGCCTGCAATGGCACGTGAACAGTGTAGTCAGTTCTCCCTTAGGCATGCACTGGTTTTTGTTGCTGTTGGTATTGTTATATTTGTTTTCTTATAGCAAATCCTGATGGCACCATTAGGATGCTAGGAAACACTCACCCCTCCGAGGCAGTGAAGAGAAAGGTATTAATTTGCTGTGTTACCCACCCACAGCCCATACATCACAGCTGATCCTTTCTGATGGAAACCCAGGACTGGGGCTATGGAGAAACCAGGGGCAGGTCCTTCTGCCAGGCAGCAGCTCTGCCTGCAGGAGGAGTGGGGCTGGGGCCAGCCGGCGGGTTAGCAAGCACAGGATGAATCCCCGGGGCCACTGCCACTCCGTGAGGGAAACATGACATGAAGCACAAATTAATCCCAAGTAGCAGGGGTTCGGGTGGCAGCTCCCTCTCTGTCCTCCCAGGGATTTCTGCAGGTGTCTGCAAGCTCTAGTCAGCTCTTAAGAGCACTTACTAAATAGGAAGCACTTGTACCTCTCCACACAAGTATATATTCCTGACAAGAGGTGTGCAGGGCTCTGGGAGCCTCGCTGCCTTTCCGTGCTGCTGGGAAGCACCGGGATGGCTTTCAAGGAGAAAGGCTGCATCAGGCTCAGTCTCCACTTTGTTGTTTGCCCTTGCCTAAGGAAGACTAAAATACAAATAGGGCACCCAGAAATAAGGCATCTGCAGATTTGCACTGCTCCATTCCTAGAAACAGTATAAATCATCTTGCCTGACACGGGCAAGATGAAACGAGTAACGCATTGCAGCAGGGCTGCCCTAGACCGAGGGGCGTCCCAGGCTGGGAGCCCTCTGACTGTGGTGAGAGATTGGTGTGGTCCCGAGTCCCATCTCTCACCCTGTGTGAGTGTAGGCTAACAGCTCACTTGCACCCACAGGCTGCCAAAAATTTATCCCTTGCGGGAACAGGGAGATGGAGGTAGCAGCGTGAGTTGCACTCAGAATAAGACATAACCAACCTGTATGTTACATTACTGGGTATCAAGCACAGGCTGCACAGGGCCACTGGCATCTTCTCAGCTAGCCCAGGTCCACCCAGAGCAATGTCAGCTCTGACTCACCTCCAGGACCCCACCCAGGATTCCCACTGTCCTTTCATCAAAGCGTTGTGATCTGTGACATCCAGGCAATGCAAAATGCACCTTTTGCACATGCATTGCAATTCTTGAGGTTGCCAGCAGGTCACCCAGAGGTTATAACGTACAGGTGCTATTGCACGTTTCAGCAAACAGCACCTTGTCCTTCTATGAAACAGCCACCATTAGACACAGCTGACGCCCAGCATTTGCATGGATTTGATTACGTGGCAGAGTAGACTCGAGCCTTTCTGTTGAGAAGCCGTAGAGAGAACACCTCATTTGCTTTCTCCTCCTTTTCACTTCCTGCCTTTGTGCAAACTAAGGTTTTGACTGATGGTGCAACAAAAGACCCCCTTGGCAAAGCGTAGCCCAGGAGTGCAGACCATGGGAAATCACAGGTTTCCCATTCATGCCATTTCTTCACCACGATTGTGTTATGCTCAGGCTCCTTGGTGGGGTGTGCAAGGCAGCCGGCAGCCCAGGTTCACAGGGTCTCTGCCCAGCCAACAGCTTTTCTACATCTTCCTGACCCCAAAGCAAAATGGTAGCAATGACTTGCCAAGAAATAATTGCATGAATTTTCATGAGCCCGGTTTTCTTTCTGTTCTTGCCGATCTCCATTATTTAACCCTTGGGGAAGAGGCATAAATGAAGATCCCTCAGATAGTTCTGTCATGCTGATGGATCTATTTTGCCATTTGAATGCAGAAGAGAACTGATGCTTTCACATTAATGGGGTGAAATATGCTCTGTTCCTTGAAGACTGCTGCAAGAGCAGAGTCTCTGAGCTTTCTGTTGAACAGCTATACAACACCACAACAAAGTGGAACTGACCTTCCTCGTTGTCGATGCAAATTATGTGATACCAGTAAAACAGAAACACTTCTACAAGAAAGATTTTCACTATAAGCAGGAGAGAGGCTTGTTTGCTGGGTGGAAAGCATGAGCACCACGGTTCTTCTTAGGTCATGCTTTGGTTTGACACCAGCTCTGCTCTCACTGCCTGAACCTCTCTGATTTCCCACACACACATCTTTACTCTCCATTCGGTTTTCAGCTGAGATGAACAACAGCAAATGGTCACAAACCAGCAAGGTGGGAAGGGAGAAGAGAGGGCATGCACACTCTGGGGTGGTGAAACAGTATTAGCATGAAGGAAGGTGCAAAAAGCACCACTGCAGACCTGGTAGAGGGAAATCACATGCTGGAACCTGTTTAGGCTTAGAGAGTTGGTTTTAGCATCAGTGCCACTATTAGCCCCACATATCCCATAAGCAGAGAAATAGCATGGAGCAAGATGTTAGCAGGTCACCATTAGGGGGGGGAAATGCAGCAGGACAAATGATGATCATTCTCATCCAGGGACCCAAACATGCGAGTCATCCATACAGCAAGTGCAACAGAGACACAGAAGCAGTGAGAGCGCCATTGGATCTCTTACTAAAGTAACATTCAGCAAAACTGTATGTTTCAGAGAGAAGCTGGACTCTGAAGTGGTAACTTTAAGAGGCACCAGACTGGGCAGTCAAAACATGTACTGCTCAAGCAATGAGAGTAGTGTGTGCACAGGGCCCAGTGCTTGCTGCACAGCTTTCTTTTGGGATGTGCATATTTTGTGACCGCATTTGAGGCACCTGTTTTTGAAAACATAGCCCCAGGGTTTTATTTTATAGCTGCCTTTGGTGATAAACACTACCTCCAACCAGCCGAAGAATGCAGCTATGAGTGTGGCCAGCTGCGAGCAGAGCAATAGCTCATGAAGTCTCTTTATAGAGCACGCTTTCCCAAACATCTCCAGCCACTTTGCAAGCAGAGATCAACCCTATCATCCCTGTTGGTATGAAAAAAAGGCCAAGGCAGGGGAAGGTGGAATGAGGTCCCAAAGGTCATGTAGCAGATCAGTGGTGTAGTGTGGCACCTTTCTTGCAGACTTTTGGTGCACCGGTGACCTGTGGGCAAAAGAGGTCTCAGGAGCCACCCCTAAGGCTGGATTTTTCACTGGGCACCAGAGCAAGTACAGGGATCTTTCTGAAACTCTCCCATTAGGAGGGCTTGAGCACATTTATAATACAGCTGTCTCACCCCTTTGTAGACAAGGTTTCATCCACCGAATTGCACCAGCGTAACCAAGCTGCTGGGGCCTTTCCTTAAGCACCACAACTCTGTGCAGTGAAGGAGTGGGTCTGGAGTTGCGCCCAGGTGGGCAGCGCTGCCACCCTCCAGCCTGCCTGCACATGGATGCACCTGCCTCTCCCTTAGCCCAGCAGGACATGTGTGCAATGGGCAATTGCCTGGGTTTGGGGTTAATTGGAGGGAGATTGTTTTAAAGGACTTCTTAAAATTCTAAAACTGAGTCATGTAGGAAACTTTACATGTATGCACGCACACACAACAAAGCTTTAGAAGCCTTTGGAGCATTCAAAAGAGGTTTAAGGGATGAAGTATTGACTTGGGTGCCTAAAGACACAGACAAGTCAGTACCTAAAAATGTAGATTATAATCTAGTAGGCTTCTGAAAAGCTCAGTAGGTGCTCGGCTGCCATATGGGCCTGAATCAGCTAGCAAACCCAGCCCTCAGTCAGCATTGCTAATACATACTTAGCCAGTATAACATGTCTGAAGAAATATTTTCACCCATGTCACACTCAGTAAAATGTTATAGCATCAGTATAGCTCCTTTGAAGAGATCCTTTAAGGACACAGGTAGCATGGGAAGCAGAAAACGTATCTGTTATTGCAGAAAAGATTATTGCAGAAGAAAAAATGACAGACTCATGTTAGTGGTCCTCTGCCGTGACAATGAACTGCAGCTGGGGGTGACAAATTTCACTTCTCTGAATCATTCCTGGGTCAGGTTTGCCGAGATCTCAAATCAGAGAAGCAGAAACTCAGCCCATGGTGAGGTTTCTCCTGTTTCTTTGATTTGCTTCACTCACACAACCTTTCACAATCAAACTTCAGCTCCTGCTCAGCAATGCTCCAAAGAGCTGGCCTGGAAGAGCTGCCTGCTCTGCTTTGAAGTGTTTCTTATGAGTAAACTTTATCCACTTTGGCAATGGGGATAAAAAGCATGCTTATTCTGGTCTCAGTGTAATCTAAACTGAATAATAATTTCAGAGCAGTTATTACAGTAAATTAGTAAATGCAGTGGAAGTAGGTATTTTGAACGAGTAGCCTATGGTATTCATGCTGTCAGTAGGGCTTTCCACTTCTGTTTCCAAAGAAAGCTCTCAAGATAGGTCAAGGTCCGTGCATTTTTGGGGTTCAACCTTCATCCCTTCTTGCAGAGATTGGCACCAGGCTTGTAACAAGTCACATTGCACAGGTGAAGCAAATGCCAAACATCTTTGCTGACGATTGATGGGACCATAGTGGTCCAGCATCACTCCAGCAGGAAACAGCTGGGGTGAGAATTGGGAATACCTCCCCAGATGAAGGAAGGAAGACCGCTGGGACAGCGGGACGGGGTTTAGCCTTCCCACTACAAAGTGGAGTCCATCATCTGGCTCAGGAGTGACAAGTGGCATGTCCCCAAGGGAGACCTTACACTACCACGCAGCAGCGTTGCAACTCATCCTCCTCCTGCCCAGACCTACAAAGCCTGGAGACACGTGCAAACTCAGGGAAGCAGTGAGGGACGTGGGGACACCAAAGGCCACGTCCCCCTCGCCTGGACCAGGGAGGATGAGTGGTCGGGAGGGCCAGCCGAATAAGTTAAAAACACACACGCTCTCTCTGGTCTGACTCTTGTTTCCTGGAAGAAGTTTTATTGCCACTGAAATGCTTCAAGCTCTGTGAAGCTTTTGCCAGCTGGAATCGTCTCTTTGCACCTGTCTTTTTGTTTACACAAATCCCTTCTCTAATAGAGCTAATCACTCCACTTTGATAAATCTGCCAGGCCCCCGATACGAGCTCCCTTGGTGCTAAACAAACAGACCATTGTCTCGGTGGGGCCAGCCAGCCTGTTAATGGTTAAACTGGAAGTCGGCGGGATGGGGGGAAGGAGGCATCGGCTGCAGGCGGCCTTCCCCCCCCAAATATGAAGGTTTCCCCAGCTTTTGTGGGGGCTTGAATCTCTGCATGGGTCCCTGCTGTCAGCTGGGGGCCCCGAGCGTGGTCTCTGACTGCTTGGGGACATGCAATTCATTGGGGAGCATCTAACGCCAGGGCATGGGGTAGGACAGCCATCCCTGAAAGAGGAGTGATGGGGTGGGGAGAGGCGCTTTTAGGCTGTGCAGAGGAGGACATTAGGCAGGAGAGAAAAAAGTTAAGGCAGACTGATGAGCAGGCCAAGAAAGTGAGTGTCCTAAGTAAGGATGGGTAACTATCAAAAGGAGAAAGTTGGAGATAGAAAACTAAAAGCTTGGACGTAAAATAACAAAACCTAGTTTTGAAGCAAGGGACAGGAGACATTTGACTTTCTTCCAGCAGCTCTCCTCCAGCTTCGGAGACCTGATCAATGCCGAAACCTTGGACTAATGTAATACCAATAGAGCACTATGTTGTTCCCTGCACTCTGCTGCACCCACGTAACCGTACTTTAAGGTGAGTGATGTCACCACAAATACAATTTTGCTGCAGATTTCCCTCCCCTGAGGAAGGACTACAAGAACTGCTCCACACCATAGGGCCTTGGCTGGTCATTTTTCAGCTTGAGTTGCCAAACCAGACTTTTTGGACGGTTAGCCACGTCCAGTGATACAGGCTACCCAGCCTCTTCTGCGTGCATAAGATGAGCAAATGCAGCGGTTTTGATGTGCTGTTTCATGGCAATTGAGTAATGCCTGCAAAATTCTGTCACACAGTCCAGCTCCAAGGTAGAGCAGCAAACAAGCATTAGCCGCCAGCTCTTCGCTGGTACTAGCTGCATCTGTAAGATCTTTGAATGTAATAGCCAGAAAAGCTCTTTAGCAAGTTGTAATCAGCCCCATGGTGTTCAGATGAAACCAGTATACCGTTTACACCAGCTAACAAATCCATCAGCACCAGCGGATGATTTCTGGATAGCTTTGCTTGGGCCTGCTGGGTGCCTCAGGCAAGTGTTATTTGTGTAAGCAGGGAGACAAGAGATGCCCCGGAGGCAGCTCTGGCAGCCTCGGTTACACTCCAAGCACCGGACAAGGATTCAGCCCTGTACCCATCTGCATTTGCATCGTGTCCAGCCACCCACATCCTTGCTGCCGTCACATAACCCTGTGTGCCTTGATGTCCTTCAAGGCTAAAAGGGAAGAAGCAGCATTATTGTTGCTTGGAGATGCTGTGCATATCTGGTGCCCTTAGGGTCTCAACCTAAAATGCGTGCACTGGTGTGTCAATGCTTTAGGTCCACTCTCATGAGAGGCGGAGAGCTCTTCAGCCAAGGCTGGCACAGGTTTTGGGCTGGAAAGTGGGGAGGGAAATAGCACTAGAGGTGCCACAGCATCATCCGCCCCTGAGCCCCTGCAAGCACTGGTGCTCCTTACCAGAGGTGCCACGCACTTGAGACCCAGAGAGTAACTCCCCGCCGGGAGGGGTGAGGTGGCTCGCCCGGAGATTGCCAAACCGGATGATTAGGGACTTGTTCATGCACGGTCTAATCCTTCTCCACTGCTTGTGTGGGTGCAGGAGCCTTCCAGCTCCTTTATACCCACCCCCAGAACAGGACAAAACTTGCGCCTCAGGAACTCGGCAATGCAGGAGAGCCGCGAGGTCAGGAGCCTGGCAGCACCCGGCAAGGGATTACACATGGTACATGCAGAGAAAACAATAGCGGGAACCAAGAGTGATACAAGACGCTAAGAGGTTTAAACCACCAAGAGCTTTAGAAAGCATGCAGATCCTCATGCATCACCCAGTAATGAAGCGGTGGGGGGAAGGCAGAGCAGATGTGGGGCTGGTACCCAATGGGTTTGGGTGCGAGGGCTGGCTTTGCCGCAGCACCCACGGACTTGCTTGCATGCCCCGCACCCAGCATCGCATCCCCTCCTGCCTCTGTGGGCGTGCAGCACCCACCACGATGCAGCCCCGTGCCTCCCCAGCTGCTTGGGGCACGGGCACACGGCCGCACACGCGGCAAGAGGAATTTTTTTTTCTTCTCCTTCCCCAAACAATTAATGTCAATGTGGAGAGGCAGGTGCTCCTGGCACAATGCCCTCCGTTTTGTTTACAGAACACTCCTTGAAGATTATTTGTGTTGAAATCTTTTGGCTTTTCTCTCTCTCCCTCTTTTTTTCCCCTCCGGTTTCCCTCCCCCCATCTTGTTAGCATTCTTCCAGCCAGTTTTCGTGCCCCGCGGGCCCTGGGTGACAAGTCCGGCTGCAGCCTGCGAAGCGGCGGGGAGCCCCGCCAGGGCTCAGCCCCTCGCTCTGCCCCAGGCTGGTGGAGAGCAGAGAGGGGCTCCTCTGGCAGCATCCCCCCATTTCTTTGTGGCTGGCAGGGAGCAGAGCAAAGGGGGCCATTGTCCAAGGGCTGCTGCTGACCCCACCATTTCCATCTGAAAAGCCGCTTTCATGTGAAAGGGGCTGCTCCCCATCCCCTCCGCTTCGCTGCGGACCCCCGCCTAACTCGCCAGACCCCTTCCACCCTTCTCCTCTCACTGGCTGTGCGCTCAGGCTGCCTGCCCCCTCCTTGTCCCTCCTGCCCTTCCTCCTCTCCTCTTCCTCCAGCCCCGCCCTGCACCAGCATCCTCCTCCTCTCCCCCTCCTCCTCCAGCTTGGGGAGCACCAGCACGGGTTGTCCCAGGTGAAAGAGAGGGGAAGGACGTGAGAACAAGAGGGGCAGCTCCAACTAAAGCCTTCGGGGGGATGCGGGATGCTTGTCTCTTCCTGGAGCATGAAAAATCCCAGCTGTGGCTCTGCAGAGCCTTTCACTTGCCTTTGTTACCCATCTTGGCCATAGAAATCTTTCAGCAATGTTTATAAAGAGATAGTACAGGATCAATGGAATAAGCACGGCCTCTTTTCTTCAAACCCTCTTAAAAGCTGCCTTTGTAATGGTAAAATGCATGAAAAATTAGATAGCTGGCTGTATCATCTTCCTGAGAGGTATGTATAGCAAAACCAGGGACTTACCAAAAGAAAATCACCCAAGTTCCTGCATTAAAAGCATTTATTGCCTTTCAAATCCGCTCACTTGGGTGCACGTTTCTACCCATCGCTCCCACCAGGCGCTGGGCGGATGGGGTGAGGCTTTGGGCGCACTCCTCGCTCCCGTCCGCCCCCGCCTGGTCCTCAGTCTGAGTCACCCTCAGGGACCACGGAGCCACCGCCGCAGGCCTGTGGCGTTTTGGAGTGAGTCACCCAGGTGAGGCAGACAGATTGTAGAGAGCTTTATGGCCATCTTCTCACCGTTTCAAAACAGAAAGCGGCGAAAACAGGTTTGAGGCAGCGTTTGAAGGTTGCAAAAGATTGACACAAAAGGCAACAATCACTCATTTTTCTTTAAAAAGGAAAGAAGTTGGCAGCACTGAAATCTGTCGTAAAAATTCCCACCAACTTCACCCTCACCAAAATTTCACCCCACGTGCTGGGGATGGCTCTGCTCAGCAGCAGCCCGTGCTCACTAACACCCACTCACAGGGAGAAGGCAACCTTGAATGGCATCTGCGTCCACTCAGCTCCTCCTTCGGGCTCCCAAGCAGCAGTCGCCCCGCTGAACTCTTGTTCCACCCAGTCACTAAGTTTTGGTAAACAATGAAGGTTGCTCTGGATAAAGTGTTGCAGCAGTATAGCTCAGCCAAATATTTCTCTGCCTGTAAAATAAACAAACAAACAACTGTTTAAGTTGATCGGTAGGAAAAAATGGCACATTGCAGAATAAACTCCCGAGGCGTTAAGAAACCATGTGGAGAAACCACCCAGCACAAAATGAGACATGCAAGTTTTTATGCTTTGCAATGTATAGTCACCACTTGAGCAGGACAGCTGGGCATAGTGGCAGTGGAGAAGAGATTTACACAGACTGGTATAATATTTCCAGCTGCGTCTTTAGCAAGAGCGATGTTTAAATCTTCATCTCAAAATGACAGGCCCAATGACTTTCTGTCACTTTGTTATGGTCATGTCGTTGTCTCTGCTGCTGCTGCCATTGGTCCTAGCCCAGCAGCCAGCATTTCTGCCAGCAAAATAGGTCTAGCTGTGTTGATTTTGGTAGCACTTTGTCCCATTTACCCTGCTGAACTGGGGTCAACATCTCCAACAGGTTTATCACGGCAGAAATATTCCAACCAGCCAGGCAGCGAGGGCAAACACCCTGCAAGCCATTGGGCAGCCAGCAGCTAAGGCAGCCAGCAAAGAACTGCCCAGTGAGCTGCAAGTGGCTCCTCCGGTTGGCCAAGGCTCTCAGCTGGGCTTGCAGGCAGGGAAATGGCTCTCGAGCCACCAGCAGCTCCCCAGAGCCGCAGTTCCTTCCTGCCAACGCCGGGCAGCACCTGAATGTGCAATTTCATGGGTCAGATTTTTTTTTTTATTTTTAGCTCTAAGTTTCATTTCTTACTTGTCCCGGAGCATGGTGGGCTATGCCTTTGTGGGGGATTACTGCATGGCTCAGATGCTCAAAGTCACCCCCTTCAGCCTAGTGCCTCCGAACATCCCCACGGCAGAGCGAAGCCCCTGGCAGCAGCACGCTGCTTGTCAGGTCACGTTGCTCATGCAAAGCATGTGGTGCTTCCACCCACCACCACCAGATTTCCCCCGGCAAGAGCAGCGCTGCTCCAACACACTGTGCACGGTCACAGCATCCCTCCTCACGCCGGAGCCAGCGGTGCCTGCCCATCGTTTATTTAGCCTTACTCTTGCAGTCCTCGCCCTCTTTTTGCAGAGAGCTGGGTTTTGGAAACAGGCCGGTTGCAATGCAGAAATATTTCTTGCTGAGCAGATAGGTTCATTTTCAGACCAAGATGTTGGTCCTCATTGAGGAAAGTAGCTATAACACCTGGAAGAGAGACCAACAAGGCAGGCAGCTGCCATGTCGCAGCTCCCACCTCCTTGGCTGGTCACAGCAGGGGAGAGAAGCAGCCATGCCAGCCCTGATAGTGCTGCCCACGTGCACACACAGAGGGAAACGGCAAGACTCAGCCTCCTCTGTAGCCTTGTGTGACAATGCAACGGGGACAGGGACCCTGCCTACGACATGGGGTCTGCTTCTCTGCCCGGCGATGCCAGGGAAGGTGCATTACATATATATAGTGTGCATCCATCTGTTTGCATATTTGCATAGGTCTCAGGGGTAGGTGTTTCTGGGAGGAGAAGCTGTCGATGTTGCAAGGTTTTTCAGGGAGCTCCCTCCAGCCTTGGCAGGAACATAGGGCTCCTCCAGGCTGCACCCCACAGGCGGAGGCTTTAATTCTGGGGTTGGACAGTTGGGCAAGTCGGACCTATGCTTTTGAGCAGCCGTCCTGCATCTTCTTCAGGCATCTCCATGCCAGTGTCAGGATGGGGTAAGAGAGGTGCCCATTATAAGGCTCTCCACAACCAGACAAGCAACGTAAGTGTTTCAATAGCGGCTTCCTTTTGAAACCAGAAAAAAAGCTAGTGAGCAGTTTCAGCTAATCCTTCCCTCGGCGCGTATGTTGTTTGTGTACATGCACGGCTGGCTGGCTCTCCACGTGTGCACAGGGGAATGTTAAACCCCCCAAAAAAGAAGAAAGCAGGGCAGAAAACCAATCCCCCAAGGAGCAATGGAAATCGGTGGATGGGTTTTAGCTGCACATTTTTTTACCCAAGAAAGGCGGCTCTGCAAAGGACTTTCTAACTCAACGTCTGGGCCCAAGACTTCCTTGTAAAAGGCTGCTGGGCTTGTTGCAACATATTCCAGGTGTGTAAGTGATGCCCTGCCTTGCCCCTTTCACAGCGCAGAGCCTGGGGCCTCGAAGTGAGCAGGGAGGAGGAGGGAGGGAGAGGGGTGTGTGTGTTCAAATTAAATGAAGCAGAAAGAGAAAGCTGGAACCTGCAGCGCCTGGGGCACCACTAATTGAACAGGTTGAACCTGATAGCGCAAGGGAGGCAGCAGGAGGGATCTTCCAGCTCCCGGCCTGTGGTGCAGAGCTGGGCATGGGTCAAGAAGCCAAGCTTGAAAAGCTCAGGTGGTGGGAGAGGGGGGACAAGGTGAGGAGGCAGCTTATTTGGGGCTGGAGGAGGAAGACTTCAAAAGAAAAAACTAATTCTTCATTAGCATGACAAAGGGAGGCAAAGGAGAGAGAGGGCATGCATACTCTTACTCCCCTTTCTCCTGAGGTCCCTAGCTATTGCCCAGGACTCGGTGGGTGCCCCCTTGCTGGGATCAGCTCTGTCCCACCAGGGGACCTGAGGATGCAGAGATGCACGATGAATGAGCACAGAGCCACTCGGCAGCCCTGTGCCTAGGGGCCTGCGGGCTCTTTCCTGGCCCCATCCTCCGCAGATCCCAGCTAACACAGCATCCATGTCCCTTCCTTCCCCAGCAGTGCCCCAATTGCAAGGACGTTGTCCAAAAGCCAGGGCACAGGGACAGCTGTATTCTCCTTCCCAGACTTAAATGAAATAAAAATCACCAAAAATCAGGAAAATTCCCATTTTCAGGCTTTTTTTCAAGATGGCCTCACTAGACAGTTTCCTAAGGCTTGCCAGCTATTTATTCTGGAGGGACTCAAGGTACAGCCTGATAACATTTTCCTCTCGGCTCTGATTTGAAGATTCAGCTGAAAGGGGTGGCAGGACCCTGTGGGACAGAGAGGTCCTGGGGCAGGAGGGCTGGCCCTGGGAGAGAAGGGGGAAAGTGAGGAGCATCCAGGCAGCCCCCCAAGGAGGGGAGCGGCAGCAGGACTTGCAGGTGCCTGCATAGCCCCAGTGCTGAGAGTGGCAAGCACCCTCCAGGTTCCTCCACTGTCCTGGGCATGCCACAAAGGCCATCGCCTGATTTTAAATAGCAGCAACTCATTGGGAAGCTGGGAGGCAGGGGAATAGGCGATCCGAAATGCAGGAGCTTTGGAATTCAACAGCAATTCTCCATCACTGCTCAAGGGTGCCAGGCAAGGGCTTGCCTTCCTTTGCAGCAGTGATGGACAGCAGCTGGAGGAAACACTCCCAATTTAATTAGTGATGCCCAGGAAATTAGAAAGTAGCAGGAGCTCTGGCCTCTGCCATCTCCCAAGCTCTGGGATTGCTATTTCAACCCCCAGAGGCAGAAGGAGCCGTCACCCATTGCCATTGCCCAGGGCTACAAGCCACAGGCTGGGGGGGGTCTAAAGGCCATCGCCTGATTTTAAATAGCAGCAACTCATTGGGAAGCTGGGAGGCAGGGGAATAGGCGATCCGAAATGCAGGAGCTTTGGAATTCAACAGCAATTCTCCATCACTGCTCAAGGGTGCCAGGCAAGGGCTTGCCTTCCTTTGCAGCAGTGATGGACAGCAGCTGGAGGAAACACTCCCAATTTAATTAGTGATGCCCAGGAAATTAGAAAGTAGCAGGAGCTCTGGCCTCTGCCATCTCCCAAGCTCTGGGATTGCTATTTCAACCCCCAGAGGCAGCAGGAGCCGTCACCCATTGCCATTGCCCAGGGCTACAAGCCACAGGCTGTGGGGCTTCACTCGCTCATCCCCCGGCTGCCTCCTGCCCTGCAAGGGAGCCACATCACCACTCTCTCACCTCCAAGGTGCTCCCTGTCACCCTGTCCTGCATGGAAACCAGCGGTGACAGGGAGCTGCAGAGGACCGTGATGCCCTCACATCCACTCCCGCTTTCTGCTCCTGTCTCGGCCCTGTTTGGAAAGAGAAAAGGCTCCCTTGGTGGGAGGGAAATGGCTCCCAAATTTTGCAATGTTTGCAGGGCCTAGAAGGTCATGCCTCTTCGGTTTTTCCTTTTTCTTTTTTTGTTTTTTCCTGCTTCTCCCTCTCTGTGGCCTCTGCATCACAACCCAGTGAAAAATAGCCTGAGGGGAGAAAACATTGCATTGAGGATACGAGTCCTTTGTGCTACTAATGACTCTGGCAAAAATAGGTGACATGGTGACTCAGTGTCCTTTCTGGAGGTAGTTCCCAGCTGCTCAGTGAGCTCTGTAGGTCTCCCCCACCCTGGGTCCCCACTGGTGGCCCCATGGCAGAAGTGGTCCAGTGTGGTCCTCAGGACAAGATCCATGGACACACCTCTGTCCCCCACTGCTTAAAACAGGGCAGTTCGGGTGCATCCAGAGGTACAAAGAACAGTTTGCGGGTGGTTTGTCAGGATCTGGGCTGAAAAGCTGCGTTGAGCTCGCAGTGTTTTTGTGGGTAGCTTCTTCAGGGCAGGGGCTCTGCCCACCTGGGTGCTTGCTCACTGGACAGCACAGTGACTCCACACTGCTAATTTAGACCTGTACGCATTACTGCAATATAAATTGCGAATAGTCATCATAATAATTAATAAACATGCCGAAACAAAAAAAGTTCTCCCCTTTTAATTAATGTTGGTCTTCAGCAGCTTTATCTTGGGGTGAGTGGCTGTTTTGCTGGTGCTCTGCCTTCGCACCGTGCCTTGCCTTCCGTGGCTGGGGCAGGCAAGTCTTCACTGTGCAAATGGGAAAGTCTCTTTTTCCCTCAAGCTCCTACCGAATGACTTCGAACCAGCATCTTGCAGACTGCCTCTCACCTGAGAGAAAGGCTATGGTGAGAGAAAGGCTATGGCAAGCAAAATAGCAGCTGGAGAAGCCCGGTAGCTATCTTTACCTTGCCGGGAATAGAGGCTGAGTACATCCAGGGACAAGCATTAGAGCCAAAGGAAAAGAAGAAGTGGAAAACTTTTGGGTGAGCAGGCTTAGAAAGAGGCTCATAAAATAATGCATGGCTTGAAGTGAGAAGCTGGCAGCCCCCTGGAGCAAGGGACACGCATTTGTACGCTGTACGTGGTTCCCCTAAGGAACATAGCGCTGCAGAGGGGCATTGCAGGTTCAGGAGTGGAAGGGTTACCTGTGGGCTGCAGAGCCTCCCCAGCATAAACCAGGCACTGGCTGGCAACGTCCAAAAACACTTCAGGTATAGCTGGGGAGCCACAAGCATTAGGTGTCGAGTCCTCACCCCTCACCCTGAGGTCACAGCCAGATTTCTGAGGGGCTCTGGGCAGCATTTGGGTAAAGTCTTCAGAGCAGGAGACCTGCCACCCAGGTGCCCCGTGCAAATGTATTCCTGGACAGGCACATTGCGCTGGCTGCACAGAACACCAAGCTGAGACAGCTAGAAGCACACAAGGAGCTCCAGCCTTCCTCACGACTCCCTCCCACCCCACTTATCGGGGTGGCTGAAGGCTCAGCCCTTGACCCCTTGCAAGCAGATGAGGCAGAAAGGCATCCCTGCGGGCTCGTGCGGCCCCGGCAGGAGCAGGGTGGGCGTTTGCCTGCCCCACGCTCCAATCTCTGCTGCTTTGAAGAAGCGCGTCTGTAATCTTTACGAGGCCTTGGAGATAGGAGCGCTCCGGGTACACGCTAAACCATGCCGGCCATCTGCTCCCCTCTCCCTCTCCTTTCCCCCAAATCCCTCCCTGCTGACCCAATCCGAGCCGCAGTCATTGCCATCGCAGTGAAGGTTTATAGGGCCGTACCTGCCGACAGCAAGCCAGGTAAATTCAAGGCCCTGGGCTCCTTCCTAAGGCAATTGGGAAGGAGATAACAAAGGGGAGGAGAGCGGAGGGACGGCCATGCCAGGAGCCCGGGCAGCATCCACGGCCGAAAGGGTGGAGGGACAAACAGATGAGCAAGGCCGGCGCTCGGGTGTCTCCTGCTTGGCCTCATTCTGCCATCGCCCTAATGCTTTGTACCTCCAAGAAATGCCCTGCTCTGTTGCAGGGCTTATTGGGGAAATATGGACCAGAGGGGCCATCAGAGCTGGCGCCAGGGTCCAGGTGAGCCTGTAATTGCCAGGGTCTTCTTGCTACCTGTTCAAAAAGGGATGTAAAACATACACAGCATGCATTGTGGAGGGCAAAATGGGGAATATAAGGGAAAATAGAGAGCTCTTGACACCTGAGCTACCTGGCTGCGTTGGGCTCTCAGTCTAAGCTGGACACTGCAGTGGCCCCAGAGGCATTTCCCAGCAGAGCTCACCCTGGGCAGCACGAAGGGTTTGGGCTTGCCAAAACAGGGCCGGGACGGTGGTGCTGGGGACCAGTGTGGTGCGGGCAGGCTCCACCGGTCTGCCAGCCATGCCCTCTCCCTCCGTTGAGATGCAGGAGATAGGGCTGTGGCTCACCCGGCCGCCTGGGTACACCAGGGATGCAGACGTACATGCAGGCGCTTGCAGGCTCAGGCTTCCTGATGGGGATCTGCTGTCCTCCTGTTTTTTTAATGAGAACTTCTTGTAATCACCCCTGTAAAACCCAGGGTGGGGAGCTGTTACTTATTAACATCCGTTGTCTCCAGGGAAAGTGGAACAGGGGATCTGCTGGCAAAATCCACATCAGATGGGCTGCAGTACACCATAGCACGGCAGAGGTACGCACACCCACATGTGCATGTACCCACACACTCGCGCATGCTCGTCCTCCGGCTGTCTGGTGTGAGATGCCATCCCCAACCCACCTCTGCCACCACGTCCTTGGGTCTCTGCTGGTCCTAGAAGTTCTTTGCAGCAGCCTGCAAAGCAGGATGATAGCAGAGGTGCAAAAGTCCTTCTGGTGATTAATACATCATGTGTACAAAGAAGGTCTGTGGTGAATGGAGGCTGGAGCCAGGATTAATTGCATACCTTGAAGTGGAGAGATTTATGTAAGGAAACAGACTTGGCAGGCTGCCCTGCTCCGGGCTGTGTTTACCTGCCTGCGCCTCCACACCTGTCGTGCTGCAGCAGCAAAATATTATTTAATAACATTTGAAGGGAGATCTTAATAGCCATGCACCCTCCCCACCTCGCCCCACCTCCCCGGGTGCCATTGTGAAGCTTGGCCTTGCTTTTCCAGCCTCTTTGGCGGGCTCCTTGGGTGGCGAGTCAGCCCACTCCCCCCCAGTGCTCACCTGCAAGGGGCAGCCCCATGGCACCCTTGAAGCACCCACGATCTGGGGTGAGGAGGGATGGGGTGGCTGGAGAAGAAGATGAAACAGGCTAATGCTGGAGGCCGTCCCCTGAACTGATGCTAACCCAAGTGGCTCCCCCAAAATCCATGAGCAAAGTGAGCCTTCCTCCTCCTCAGCATGAAAACACTGACTGGATGCATAAACATTTGCATGCATGCAGGTCTGCATGTATACATATATATATATATGAACAACACAGTTCAAAATGTTCATAATGTCCATTCAAATAACAGACAAATATTTGGCAAAACCCCGTTCAGAAATGCTCGAGCATGAGGCTGTTTCTTGAAAGGGATTTGGCTATTAATTGCAGTTCGTTTGTTACTTTGCATACTTATCAGCAAGGGACAAGACCAAAAAGGGCCCCATGGGCCTCCAATGGGAGCATGTGCAGCTTGCTTTCTTACCAACAAAGCCTCTTGGTGATTATAAGCAAATGAGGGAGCGCTAAGGACTGTTGGAGGAGGGAAAGGAGAAGTGCATCCCACCTGCCAGAGCATGATCTCTCCCACCAGAGCTTCCCTCCTGGATTTACAAGCCCTGGGTTGGTCTCTACTGAAGGTGCTGGCTGTTTCACACACTCCCCTGCTGCCACAGCCGGTGCGTGACCCCTCGGATGCTCACCCCGAACTGGCAGCCTTGCCTGCCCGAGAAATTCAAACCCCAGCAATGAGCTGCCACCATGTAGACAGGCAGGCGAGCAAACCCTCTCACCCAGAGGTGTAAACTTTGGCCTTGAACACCTTCAAGTAGAAAATACCCTGCGTTAACACAGAGCACAGCAGCGAAACGCTGGGTGTTAAGTGCAGGTGTAGTTCAAACGGTCTCATTGGCTTTTCCTCCTCAGCCTGCCGCAGCATGCCAAGCCGCACCGCCTGGGAGCCCCATGCATACTGCTAAGGCTGGGCCGAGCTCAGGACAGCGGCTCCATTTTAACCAGGAACCTGAAAAAAATCACAGGAGGCTTGTTTTCACATAGACACGCTACATCTGTCCCGACAGCACGCGAGGTGCACCATGCCGCATTGGGGCAAGCCGTGCTGATGTTTGCAAGGATGTCAGTCTGGGTTCAGCCGAGCAACCCTGAATATAAGCACTTGGCATAGGCAGAAATGGGAGCACCTTCCCTTTCAACCCTTCTTCCGTGGCAGGGATGAACAATCCCAGCTGAAGCCATTAAATGGCATTGTAATAAACTGAGAAATCATTGCCATCATTTCTTGAAAGCAAGGAGTATATTTCATCCTGTGTTGGTACAGCACTAGCAGAGCCAGGGTCATCTGATACTACCCAGACAGGAGGGAAAACAGGGAGAGGTCAAGTGAAACTCTGTCCCCTATGATAATTGCCCCACGGTTTTACACTTTCTCTTCTCCAAATAAATCTCATGTCCTGCACAAGGCAGGTGAGCCAACTCCTTTCGGCACCGCCGTTGTCACTTACTGTCCCAATCCTGGTTCCCTCCTGTATTATTGAAGGAAAACACTGGGGTTTGTTTTTTTTTTTTACCCCTGCAGAACAAACTTCAAAGGAGCGACTGAGACCTCGCCATTTCAATATGAAAAGACCAGGAGACCTGTTCTCCAGGGCCCCATACATATGCATGCCGCCTCATTTCACCCGATAATCTC
>NW_008796218.1:1295225-1299905 GCF_000699145.1 Aptenodytes forsteri
AGCGGGGCGGGGGGATGACGACAAGGTTCCCCAAGGTTAATCACAAACTGCCTGCCGCATTCATCGCAGCGGTGCCTGATTGATGGGCACCATTAATCACTGCCCAGAGAGGCTGGAGGTAAGGCAGGAGCACTGGGGGGGCTGCGGGGACAGGGAGAGGGTACCAGGACGGGAGCAGTGACACCCAGCCAGCGTGGGTTGGGAGACATACAGCTGCCACATCTGCTCGCCTACAGAAAACACATATGATAGGGCTTCTTTAAAGGCAGAGAAGTGTATCTGTCCCTTCGCTCACTGTGTGGTATATACATGCCCTCCTACAATGCAAAGGATAGATGCGGAGGCAGAGAGGAGGTCTCTCAGTCCTTTGAAATTCCCCATGGCTTACGGTGAGGGATCAGGATTTGGGATTCTGGCAAGGAGGAGGGCTCAGGGCAAGGTAGGGGTGGGCTTGTCTCGCAGCCGTAAGGCAATTAATAGAGTTTCCGTCTTCTTTATGGACTGAAATCTATCTGAGTTTTTTATAGGAACAATGAAGGCAGTAAAAACCATCCAAGTGAAGTCAGATGAGGCGCTTGTGTAGGCGAGTGACTCCATTTAGAGACAGGATACCAGCATGTGAATTTTCTATCATTCCTGACAATTTAATATACTTTTTCTTCCGTTCTGGTGCTAGCTGATGCTCATATTTCTAGGCAGGCTGAGGCTCTACCTGTAGTAATGAAATTTGCATCAGCATTAACTACCTGGCTGCAAATGATAGCAAGGTCTTGCAGCAGGTCTTAACACACTGCAATGTAACCTGCTGTGTTATGGAAGCAAGCCATGATTTTCACTGCAGAGGTATGAGCCATGCTCAGGCAGCTGTGCCAGAAGGCTTGGGATGATTTGCTTGTCCCACTGCAATTGCTTCTGACATGGGCTGCAGGACAACTCATGTTGCTAAATGATCTGACATTTCTCAGTTGTCTTCTTCATCCCACCTCCTGATGTCCCTGGCCTTGACTACAGGAGTTAGTGCCTCAAGAATGTGTGCAGTCCTTCTCCTAAGCCTCTTGTCCAAGCAACGAGGAAAGTGTGGTTTCTAACAGAAATATCCTGCAAGTTCACTTTTTTAATTGTTTCACATGAGATAGCTGTGTGACATTTTCAGGTTTTGCTCTTGCAATGTCAAAGGCAGTAGCATCTGAATCCCATATGACTGCTAGGACATGAAAAACATGTTACCCAGCTTTTGCTGGATGCATTTAGCGCCATTTAAAGATGAAGGCTTGATGGCCAGTGGATGAGGTTGTGGCCTTTTTCAGTCTGATCCATGTTATAGATCAGGTATGGTGACCACCAGCAATAAAGCGGGGTCCATTTCTGGTACTGCCTCAGATGCGTTACTACAGACATGATGCAAAAGCTACTGAAAGCTACAGCAACCTGGACTTCAGTGAACTTTGGGCTGAATACGTGTTATTTCAGATATGACTTCTTGGATGGGGGGAAGTGCTTCAGCCTCCATGAGCACTCAGCTATATAGGGCAGGAGGCAACTCATCTACCCGTGACCACCTAAAGCTGGCTACGACTGATGCTCTCACCACAGACCCACCTACAGCCGTCAGGAGGGATGAGCATCACCCAGGGGCGGTTGATCCCATGTCAAATAGTCATCCTACAGCAAGCAGAATGAATTGCTCTCAGAAAATGCCTCTGTCTTCATGGGCTATTAAAGTAGATGACTAGTCAAATGACTAACTTAGACACCACACTCCTAGATGGCCGAAGGGAGATATTTGGGCTGGATTTTTATCCTTTCCAGTTGCACCCAAGAGTGCCTCTTTCACCAGAGGCTGTTGACTTTCAAACAGAGTTTCTTCAACATCCACTGACAGAGAAGAAATCGTCAGAAAATGTGGTTTTCTTTGATTTTATGATATTCCTTCCATAACTAAGGCTGTCAGGCTGGTGGACATGGTCGTTTTTTAAGTATAGCCATCTCTGATCCCCTGTAATTCAGGAATTACGTTGAATTAACTTACTCAATGTCAGTTATCTCCTCCCAGCAGCACTTCTTCCTTTCTCTTTGCTCCTGTCCAGGACTGCATTTAGTCCTTTCACAATGAGGGTGTTTTAGCGTAAGAGTTTTCTCCCAGAGAGTTAATCATCAATAGCTGCCTTACTTCAAGCCCCTATTTTAATCTGAATTACATTCCCTGTGTAGACCGGCATTAAAAAAAGATAAGAGATATAAGTCCCTGTTAAAGTGAGTGCCATCATTGCCCAGTTGCAGTGGATCTGGGCACTTCCAGCCTGGTCCACGGCTCACGGGGGTCTATGGAAAAATTCAGCTCCATCGGGAACCTGCACTCAGGCTTGCTCACCAGCTCGGGCAGCCTGGGTGAATCAACATCTTTTACCATCGCTGCCTCACTTTTACTTCTGGATCTTACTCCTGTCTTATGAAATCTGCCTGTTGAACTGCATCAACAGGGATGAGGGTGGGCTGGGCATCTCAGAGCGGGCGGCTTCTTTGTGTGAAGGCAGGCATGGTCCTTGAGCCTGGAAACATCTCTAAGTCAGGGTTGTTTTGCCATCCTGGGTGCATGTTTCAACGGCAACATTATTGTAAAACAGCTTTGTGTTTACTTTGTGTACAGAAAAGATAAAATCAGCATTTATATGCAAACATGAACCAACAAGGAATTTCAAAATCCTGCCATTTCACTCCTCTGAGAAGGAGAGCCAGGGTTATTGTGTAACTAGAAACATCTGAAAGCAGGGGATTTTCTGGGTCTAAATTCAATTTAGATTATAAGAGGCTAATTTAGGATCTGACTGTATCACCTTGGGCAGCCATAATAGGATCTGAAACACATGGAGACAAGGACTTTGGGGTGGAGAATTCTCCTCCGTTTTGGACAACCTGGGGCACCATGTGGATCTGAGCTCTCCCTTTACAAATAAAGACGGCGAAGAAACACGAGCTAGATGCTCACCCGGGGTGAGCCACCCAAGCCCCTCTTATGTCCCCGACTGCCCCGGGGGACAGGAGCTGTTCATGCACCCACCCCAGCCCTGCCTTTCCAGGGCAGCCAGCAGGCACAGCTGGAGCAGAGCTCAGCAGAGGCACAGCCACTTGAATGTCAAGGCCTGAGAGCATCAAACATGCAGAATAAGGGCTTTTACTGAGATTTCATAGCTGGAGCACTGTATCACGCCTCTGTGCATTTGTGATTGCTCAGGGACACATGCCGGGCTGGGGGGGCTGGGAAATACGGGGTTCAAAGCAGAGAGCTGCTCATGGTTTCCTAAAAGAAAATACCCACCGTAAAAACTTCAGGGCACAGGTGTTATCCATCTCTTGGAGATCTTGAAGCCTGTTAAGTACCCTGGAGAAAAAGGCTGACTCCATTTAATGCAGAGCTTTAGCCCTAGGCATGCAGCCTCAGCAGTGGTGAGTGTGGCCCTGCCTCTGGCTGATCAGACATATGTGCCTCTCGCTCCTCTAGCGGAGCTACACCAGGCCCAGGGCACCACTTCTAAATACCTTCACTGGCTTTAAACATTATATGCCAGGACAGCCCAGGTCAGTGGATGCTTAAACCCTGTTCTAGGAGAAAAATAACCCTGTGGAAAGCACTTACAAACAAGACCACCTTCTTCACCACATCTAATGCTGTGCCATCACTCTCAACGGTGGGTTCGGCTTCCTATGGGCAGACTCATCCCTGCCTGGTAAGTGAGAAGGTGAGGTGCCCTGCACCGCCTCACTGCCTGCCTGCCTGCCTGCCTGCAGGGAAGCAAGGGGCTGGCAGGACAGGGTGTGTTTCTCAGGTGACCTGAGAATGGAAAAAGAGGAGTGGTGGGACTGTTTGTGGTGCTCGCTGAAGGAACCCCGATGCACTGCCATCCCTTGCAGCCAGCAAAGGTGAAGCCTCCATGCAGGGCCACAGCCCCAGCAGGTGACTGAGCTCCTCCAAAATGAGCAGAGACTAATAAAGATTGATAAACCAGCAGGAACTGAAGGGAAACAAATGTGGGGGGGGGGAGAAAAGCCGGGAGGGAAGCGAGCAGCCCGCAGGCACAACAGGATGAGCTGTGGGTACGCTCTTGCTGTGCCAAGACCAGCAAATGTTTTTGTTTCTCCCCCAGCAAACATCCCTGGTGCAGGCTTTGGCTGGATATTTGCTTCTCGAAGGCCCGCATGCCCATGCCAGAGTGCCCTTGGCCACCCCAACCCGAACCTGACTCTGCCCCTTCTCCCAGGGCCGGCTGCTAGAGGCATTTATATAAGGTAGAAAAGAGGACATGCTCTCTTCCGGGACCAAATCTGCAAAAGCCCTCTGCACCCCCTGGCTCGCTGCAGGACGCTGGGCAGGTTGATCCACCCCCGGGGACGCGCCACCCCCTAATAACGTCCCCGTGCTCGTGCCCCTGGTGCCACCCCTGCCTCACCGGGGCAAGTGGGGGTGCAAAAGGGCGCATCTGCCCCAGTGCCAGCACTCTCCCTCCCAGCTTCCATCCTCCCTTCGCCCCGGGGTTTATTTACCCGGGAGTGCGGGGATAAATGGGGATAAGGAGGTAGAAAAGGTCGCCTGGGTGGCGGCCACAAAAGGGAACATTGTGCGTCCGGGGAGGGAGCGGAAGAGCCCGCGGAGACGGGGGCACTTTGATGCAGCCTGGATGAAAG
>NW_008796218.1:1300049-1309549 GCF_000699145.1 Aptenodytes forsteri
CAGATCTTTGAAGCCCTTCCTCCCCCCCCCAGCCTCTCACTTTCTTCCCTTTTTTCCATTTTCTTTCTTTCCTTCACTCCCCCTTCCTTCTCCCTTCCTGCTTCCAGCTTTTTTTCCTGTAGTGAAAGCACTGTTAAAGAATGTGGGGTGATGTATGATGCAAAGTTAATTTTAAGTAGAGGTGGGGAGGGGAAGACGCAGCAGTGGAGAAAAATGGGCCCGGGGAGCCTATGAGGAGACCCCCTCCATACACATGAGCCATGACGTCTGTGTTTAAGCATGGGTTTTTTGGGCCCCGGTGCAAGCTGTGCACTGCAAATCCTATGGCAGGGCTGAATCCTGGGCAGAATGCTTGGGGCTGTTATGCCATAAGGGCCCCTGCCCTCTGAGATGCTTTAGGAGCATAAAGCTGGAGCATCAAGGCTACTCCCACGGCTGGAGTAGTTTGGGGATAAGCTGTCCCACGCATCCACACCTCTACAGATGCCCCCAGCTGCTCTTACAGGGTTTGCTGGGGGCAGTTTCTTGCTGCGGGGGTGACTGCAGCCTGGGGCATTCCCCCTCACTTGCCCAGGCTCACTCCTGGCTTGAATCTCCTTGACGTTTTTAGCCCCTCAGTAAGGAAGGAGGTCCAAAGTCCTACTGCCTCAAGTCAAGACACGAGGTGAGCAAACAAAACCAAAACCCCACCATACATGTTATTTCTTCCAACCTGCTGGTTTTCGGCTGGCCGCCTGACTTTTTCCAACACGGACTTGCTAGCACTTTGTTAAGAAAGAGGCAGAGCCCAGGATTTTTCTGGTAGCTCAGATATCATTGCTGTACTTTGATGCTATAATTCAGAGGTGCTTCAAAATTTCCAGAGAACTGAAATTTTAAAATAAACTGACCCAAAGCGGATTCTTTGCTTCAGCAAATGGTCTGTTGTACATTTTGACCATGCAGAACTTTGGAGATTTCAATAAAATGCTTAACGTTTTGGAATCAAAAGTCATTCCATCCAAACGACTCCCAAAATGAATAATTTTATAACCCAAATGCTGCACTTACAAAATGCTTCTTATTCACTGTATATTCTTTTTACTAAAATAAAAAAGCTACATGGGAAAAAAATCTTCATTCAGACAATAAATTATGAGGGGAAAGAAAGCAGCGACTAATCCCCCACTTAGTTTATTTTCAATAAATAACTTAATCAGCTCTGGCAAACTAATAGCTTCCATAATGCTCAGTCAGAACTTATTTATTCTGACTTATTCAAGTCAGAAGTTCATTACTTGCTTTGTTGCACGCTAACAAGCAATGCTTGAAGTGAATTATTTTAACTCTCCAACAGAAGTCTCAACTCACTTCTCTTATTAAAATAGAACAAAACAAATCTAAATGGGCACAAATAAATTAACACAAGAAATTTGCTTTGCACTTATCTTAACTCTTCTGGCTTATAACAATTTGCTAGGAAAGAGCTATACAGCTGTTTAGATTGCTTGTGTTCAAGCAGGTGTGCATCACGACCCACTATCGCGACGGCTATGCAGAAGCTCGCTCCGGAGCCAGGGCTAATCCAGCCATGCAGTGTGACTTTCTAGCGGGATGAAGTAGCCTATGCTGAACTCCTTCAGCAACGCGTAAGCTGCTCCTTGCTGTCTCTGTACCGAGTGCCTTCCGCAGTGGCTGAAGAGAGCAGCCGGAAGACCTGGTTATCATGTCCTGTACAAGGACGCAGTGATGCAATGGTGCACCGACACAGTGATGATGCTACTTCATTGGGTCAAGGCTGATGGCAGTGAGAGGTTGGGATGGGAAGGCGGCAGCACAATGCAGGTGGCTGTTTGGTTCACTCGCAAAGAATGGTCCCCAATCCTGTCCCCCCAAATGCAGCAGAAAACAACTTGCAGGCAGCCTGCCTCACCCCCAGCCCTAGCCTGTGTCCCCAGCAGCCTGAGAAGCCCTCGTCCTCTGCTCCTTGTCCAGCTCTGGGTGATTTCTGCCACACACACACCAAGTGCAGCCCCTGTCCTATACCCCAGATCCCACCAAGGGTCCTGTCCATGTAGCTCAGGCCCAAGCAGCCACGGGATGTGCAAGACATGGACATTGCCCTTGCTTTCTCCAGTGGGGTTTGCTGCACAGAGGGGGTTGGTTATGATTTTTGCTGGGCCTGAAAGAGTGCTCAGAGGTCCCTTTAACAAGTGTGTGCGCCTCTTTAATGGCAAGACTTGCCTGCCGGCAACCATTAGCTCTCTTCAGCATTGTAAACAGAGTCAAATTCAGCTTACACCACGTCTGAACTTGGCTTAGGCGCTAGTTTTTCTGCCAGTAAATCGCTGTTTTCAACTCCAGTCAGTACTGGTTTGAAGTTATTACTGTCTGGTGGTTGGGGTTTTTTTGGTGGTGTATGCATCCTAAGTGAGCTTTGTGGTCTCCCCACTTCAAAAGCCTTTCTGCTCTCACTCCTCTTTACTGGCTGTCCTCTAGCAAGACCAGAGACCAAAGGGTATAAACTGTCTCAGCAGCGTCCCAGGTCCGTGCAGCATGCGGGGATGCAGCCTGCCCGACAGTCATCTGGGCTGCTGGAGAGGGGTTTTGGGGGAATCAGGCAAGGACATGGTGCAGAGCCGTGCCAGGGCGCACCCAGACCTGGTCCCCATCCTTGCCTCCATTCAAATCAGACCCAAATATGGTATGCACTGCAAACTTCAAGCTGCTTAAAGCACGTTTCACCCTCTCCATTGCCCAGTTTGTGCTGGTGCCAGGTGTCTCCCGGGGAAGGAGAAGCAGTGATGGCAGCCAGCTGGCCGGTGCAGAGCCCCCTCAGCAGGGAATCGCGCTCAGGTTCTTCACCAAGGGGAGCAGCCGCTTCCACTGACACCAGTTGGCTTCCCTTCAATATAAGCAAGCCCATGCTGAAAGCAAGCTGGTGCCAGGGATGTGGGAGCCAGCAGCCTCTGAGGAGGGCTTTGCAGGTACTGTGCTGGTAAGAGGATGATGGTATTTACTAATACTTCTAAACTAGATTTTTATTAACCCAGTGGGTTTTACCAGCTCTTTCTGTGTATGGTTCTGTGAAAGGGACTGTGGCTCCTTTGTGGAGCCTTGAAGGAATTGAGTGTGTGAAAGTGGGAAACGGAGAGAAAGAGAAAATGTGTTACAGTATTGCAAACACTTCCTCCTAGTATTTAATATCCTGACAAAATTCATCTTTTAAAAAAAAAAAATCTTGAAGTGCTTCACTCAAGGGAAAGATATTTGCTGTGTTATAAGAGTGTCAACATTTCACTTACAAATTGGTCATTCTTTTGGCAGTGACTTTAACAGAAAATTCCCCTTGGGGCTATCATGCCTCTCTCTGTTGTTTTTTCTTCACCTTTAAAAAAAACAAAAACAAACAACTTACTTAAAAAGAAAGCACAATTTACTGGGTCTGGTGACTGGATAACTATTGTACTGCAGGCTTTAAGTGGTGGGGCTGAGGCCAGGAGATGAAAGGAGATCAAGAGGGGAGAGAACTGAGGCTTCTCCAGCAGCAAGGTGGATGCTTGTAGGTCAAAGCTTGAAGTGCTGCCCTGGTCCCTGCAGCCAAACAATTGTCTTACCAGAAGTTTCTCCTTTTCTGCTGTTTATACCTCTGATCTTACTAACATCTACCCATAAACAGAAGCATTTATAGAGTCGGGGGTGGGGGTGTGTGTGTCACAGCCTAATTCTTGAAGTCATTTCTCTGTTTCTTGCTCTGATTTAATGCACTATGCCTTCCACTGCTGACCACTTTCTTGCACTTGTTTCTCCTTTTCATTTCCATGTTCTTCTACATGACTGTTTATTTCTCCTCTATTGTAAAACAACACTGGTAGCTTGGGCAGATATTAAATGTCTGTCTTGTCTTGGGTTTTTCCTGCTCATTGTGTGTGGATGCTGGTGTTGGAGCCTACCAGTTGGCTGGGGTTTCTCTGAGGATCTCTCTCCTGCCTCACCTGTATGTAGCACAGCCATGCTAGGACTTCTGTGGGTCACTTCACTTATTCTTTTGCCACCTTGTTGTGCCTTGGGACAAAAGAGAGGTGACAACAGGAGTGAGGGGGCAAGCAGCACTCTGCAGAAAATGAGGATTTATTCATCCTGATCTGAACAATGATCTCTGATTGCAGGCTCTCAAGAACAGGGGAGAATCTCCATTAAAATACAGTAGAAATCCCAGTCTCTGATGTTTTTGCCACACTTTCCCTAAGCTAGGGATGCTGATGTTCCCCTTCAATTTTCCCCTCTTGATGATGGTGACAGCAGAGGTGCAAAGCAGCCCCTCTTACTGGGAAGTGCCTTAGCTATGCCACTTCTCCTATTCTTGTACTAGCTTTAGCCTCTTCCTCAGTAGATCTTTATTATGGGAAAATAATGGATGGAAGAAATTACTTGGATATAATAAAAAGACTGAGCACTGGTAAGTGTAAAACCCCTCCATGTCCTCAGACTCAGCTACAGGAGTATCCACTCACTTCTCCAAAGAGCTAGCCCCAGGGACTGGCTTGGGAAGACCTGTGGTGAGGTCCCAAGGGATGCTCTGAAAGCACCTGGCAGAGCTCCTCTGTTCATGTGTGGTGGGGCGTGCACAGAGCTCAAAAGGAGCCGGGGATTCGTGGTGTCCCCAAGATTTTAAGTCATTTGTTATACTGCCCGATAGCCTCTAAAGGGTGCAACCTGTGATTACAGTTGGTGCTGCTTTAATATTGTTAGTCCCATTACTCCCAGGTATACCTTTGGCTAATGCTTCGTTGATGGTTGTTTCTGGGAAGAAAACTGAACCCTTGTTGGCTGATGCCCAAACTGGGCAAAGCCAGGCCAGCTCTGCCTGCTGTTGACTGTGCAAGGGGCTGCCCTTCTCTCTTAACTACGCACGCTCCCAGGCTCCTGGCCCACATCCAATCCAGATAAGAAATGACTGAAAATTGTTACTGTTAGCCGGCTATTCTGTGACCTGCATGAAAAAAGTGAAACGACCTCGGGACTACTCTTAGCACACAGCCGTCTGGCCACAAACTGTGGCAGGCAAAAAGCCTTGGTACGCAGACCAAAGGCTGGCAAGACAACTATTTTCCTCGCAGCTGCTCCCCACAGATGTGAGGGGAGGCAGAGCAAGCTGATATGCAGAAGCTCGCCTCACTGCCTGCTGTGCTTGGTCTGTAACAAGATCTTTACAAGGTGTTAATGTAAAAGTGAGTTGTTACAAATTGAAACCAACCGTTGGCCGTGCTCTGCAGGAGGATCTGTGGTAAAGCTGGTATTTGCTGGTGATACATGTGGTGGTAGGAGCAGAAGCAAGCCCTCTTCCATTGGACTCTAATCTCTTAATGTGCTCTGAGGCAGCGATCTCCTGGAGACCCCTGCGGTGCTGGGGCTCTGCTGCAGCCACTTGCCCTGCAAGAAGGACCAGCAATGCCATCCTGCCGTGGAGATGCTGCAGGGTATCCTTGTGCCTTCTTCCTAGTGCTTCTCATGATGTGCAAGCCTTCAAGTAGGATGCATAGCCCTTTCCTACAAAATTATTTTTTTAATAACGTGAAAAAATTTGGAAGGAGTGTAGCCATGGAGCTGAACCTGAGGTTGCCCATGAGGGGTGACAGCATCATTTAAACACTACAGTGCAAGAACACATGGTTCATTGCAAGGGACTATTTTTACCATGTGTTGGGCTTTATGTGCTTTGGGTAATAAGAAAAGCTTCAGCCTAAGCAACTCAAAATGCCAAAGGAAGGGAACGTGGTTGAAAATTGAAGGGTTCTTTCAGCCCAGGGAGAGGGGCAGCTAATCCTGACACTATCCTGCAACTTGTTTCTGCTTCATTAGACATGTCTGTGACCTGTGAAATGCTACACAGGAAAATGGGAACCCGTCGGTGGACGTAGATATGAGAGGTTTACCGAAGTGTGTTTTGTAGCTGCACATTGACAAGCCTGTGCCTCCTGGCGCCCTTGGCTTGCTGCAGCTTTTTTTTTTTCCTTAATTCTCAGAATTCCTCAGCGTATTTCTTCTGCCTGAATCTGACTCTCCTGCAGCCCTGTACTTAGGGCTGGGTTTGTGTCTTCCTGGGGAGCTGGAGTTTCCATTTTAGGCACTGAATTTCTAGTTATACATCTAAAGAGAAACAGTGTGCTTGTCAGAGACATTCCCCATCCCTGCCACAAGCGTTTCGGACAGCAGTTTAGGCAGGCACCCAGGCTTCCCGGAAGCCCCCACAGCAGCCCTTGGTTGATGGCAGCTAACCCGGACACTGAAAGTCCCACTGTCATGTGGAGGTGGCTTCTCCAGGCAGGGGAAGCACCTGGCTGAGAAGGCAGATCCGGTGTTACTCTTGCTGCTTATAGGTGACTCTCATGGTCAGAGGGCTTTCATCTCCAAGTCTTTGCTCTGGCACTATTTTGCATAAATGGAGCAGAGAGCTCTAGGTGTGAGCTTTTACAGTCAGGAATCTTCTCAACTTGGTCCAAGCAGTCTTCAGGTGGCTGCAGTTGAACAGGAGTGAGCCGGGCTGGCTGAAGGTACCTGCTGTCTCTGCAACTGCCAAAGAACCTACCTTGCATCCTCCCTAATGCTTTCTTAAAAGGACAGAATGATTCAGTACCCTTCTCTCTGGTGTAGCCTCTTTAGCAGCTTGATCTGAGAATCTGCTAGTGACTTGTGGTCACCATGGTTGGGGAAAGAAGTCCCTCTGTCCATCTTGCATTTCTAAAACAGGCATACATCCTTCTCCCTGCACCCTCTTTCCCCTCAAGTGTTCGGAAGATTCATGACCACCTTGGTTTTTTTCAAAGTAAATTATACATTCCTGATTTCCCCGTTTAGTTTCTACTGAAACACTGGCTGACAGCATTAAGGTAACTTGTGATGCTGACTAAGCTCTTTTTCCTAATATTAATGTTGCTTAAGTGAAAACTGTTCACAGCTAATTTCTTGCCAATACAGTTACAGCTGGTGCTGCTTTAATGTTCTGCAACACTATCTTGGGTGATCTCATGAACCCAGTAATGATGCCAGGAGTTGCTTGACTGAGAGCTAAATATTGCTTTTGGAAATACAAAAATGATCAGCGCTCCTAAGGAAGGAAAACAAACACCCTGCCAAACAACGGTAAAACTCTCTAAACAAATGCATTCTGCCATAATGGGATACTTGTGCAGATAAACACAGCAGTCCTGGTTTTCCTAAATTGCTTGGAAAAGATGGCATGCTGTTGTTTTAGGCTGAGAATAAGTATGTGGGAATCTGCATGGGTTTATACCTGACTGAATTTTTGGAGGTCATCTGTGAGGATGAAGCCCCTAAACCCCCACCGGGGAAAGGTACCATGTTACACCCCCACCCCACCAGCCCTATCTGCCACTGCCAAGTGTAGCAGATCACTTAACACCTAGGTCAGCTCACAGCTCTCGCTTCTACCTGTGGGGCTGCTGAAGAGCCATACAGGGCAAAACCTTTGCAAACAATTCATTAAGCACTTCAGTTCCCAGGGCCTTTCAAAGGGCATGTTTATTAGAGCAACTTTGGGGAATGAACTTGAAGCACAATAACCATTGCTCTTGCTTGCAGGCTCCTAAACGCTACTTGCTGTTAGAGCCTGCATTTTCCCATGCATTGGTTTTTTTTTTTTCCTCTTCAAATGGAATCATGTATGTGGAATGACTCTCACAGATCCGGATTACAGAACACCCACTGCAATTACTGAATTTGGGACTGCTGAGTGATCATACTCCTGAAAACTTCTACCTTCCCAGTACTAACACAGCAGAGAGATTATACACACAGTCCCTGCAAAGTAGGTCAATCTTAATAACCCTTTCTGCTTTGTGTTCACTCAGCATCTTCTATAGGCCAGCCCATTTTGCTCCATTCGACTAGTAACATTCACTAGAGCTATTTAAGGGAAGCAACAGCCTCTGCTGTAGTTTTTCATGCCATCATCACTGTGTTTTGTTTCACAGCAATCTGTCTTACCTCTGGCTCACCTGCACTGAAGCAGCTCTTCAGCATGAGCCCAAAAGACAGATCTTAGCAGTCTCTGACAACAGTTTCTAAGGAGCAATTCATGTTTGCTTATTGCCTTTAGATAAAATATATGTACATGCAGCTGAAGTTAGAGTAGGTCAGTGGGACACTGTTGATTATGTGTGGGTTTTAAATGACAACACTTCTCAGAGATGCAGCTCCCCTGAATAAAGGCACCCCAACCTAACTCCTGAGAGTAGCTGCCAGGACAAACAACTTCAGACACCTGCTCTCTCCTTACCTTCCCATGACTCTCCCATCACTGTAGGCAAGTGCAACACAGCCTGCAACACCTTCTGCATGCCCTGGAAAGGAGTTATCAGCACTAAACCTGCCCTGTCTCCTATGCACATCTGCATGTCCCCATACATAATCTCTGCAGTACTTGTACCAAGTGCTGAGTTCATAAAACTTGAATGGGGAAAAAAAGCAAGCCTGGAGGTTATGCTGTGCTGCTCCTTATTCCCTTCTGCACATGGAACCTGGTCCAGGAAAACTGTCTCCCTGCTCTATCACTCATTACTCCCCTCTCCCACCCTCAGGCAGAAGTTACCTTGGGCATTTCTGGCAAATACATGCATCTTACAGCCCTGAAGCCATTTATAAATAGATTTTTATTTATAAAGTCAATTTACATAAAATATGATACTCTCTTAAAAACTGCATATGTACAACTTAAGAAATCCTAGCAAGTGCATACAAAAATGCCTTCAATACATTTTTTTTTTTAAAAAAACTTCAGTTTTCAGGTAAGTGGACCTTCACACCAGGCAAACTCGGGCACCACATTAAGACACAGGATAACTTTACAGTCTTTTACTAAAGCGTTTGGAGAGAAAAAAACCCCACCTTTTTATCTAAACTGTGTATGTTCCCAAAACATTCTAGCTGGCAGTGTTCAAGAACAAGGGAATAGGACTTGCTAAAAAGAGACCCATCTCCTCACCCCTTTTCTCTAAAGTTTCTTGTACAAAAATAAGTCTTCATACACCAGTGTTCCCATAGGCAGTTCAAGTTACATATAAAATAGAATCTGACATGATAAAAAATTCCCTCCCACTCCAGAAACACGGAAGCATCAAGTGGTTTTAATTTCTTTTTTTCCACCCCTCCAAAGCAATACCAGAAAGCAGCCGTGGGGAGGTGCGGGGTCGCTCGGGCCTCCTCTCCGTCGGCAGCTCCTGGAGGGCAGGAGGAGCCGCTGCCCCGGAGCAGGGAGCGGAGGCCCGCCCGTCTTTTACCCCATTGCCCTTTCCGCAGCCCGAGGCCGACGGGTGACCCCGGCGAGGAAAGCAGCCAGCGGGGTCCCGCCGGGGTGGGGGGCGAGTATTTTGAGGGGATGCTGGCTGCTGCGGAGAGCGAGGGCGCTGAGGTACTGCAGGCTGAGCGCGGCTGCGGAGAGATTTGGAGAGAGCCCCGATGGGTACGTGCCCCGCTCCCCCGAGCGCCCCGGGATGGGGGAA
>NW_008796218.1:1310844-1312122 GCF_000699145.1 Aptenodytes forsteri
GCCCCCGGCGGGGCTTCCCCCGCGGAGCGGTGAGTGGAAGCGACCCTGCCGTCAAACACCTGGGTAGGAGCGGTGCGGGCACCTGCTGCCGGTTGGCATTTGGTTTGCAAAGCGAAGGGATACACCGGCACTCTGCTTTGTTACATGTACCAAAAATAATAATAATAAAAATTTATAGCAGTTGCGTGAGTCATCTTACAAAGGCCGTTCTCTGTAGGCCGACTTTTCAGGCTTAAATGAGAGTTTCAAGGATAAAGGCATGGAAGGGAGAAGAAAAATGCAAAGTTTTTGTGGCTCCGGGGTCTGGGTAGGAGCGGTGCGGGCACCTGCTGCCGGTTGGCATTTGGTTTGCAAAGCGAAGGGATACACCGGCACTCTGCTTTGTTACATGTACCAAAAATAATAATAATAAAAATTTATAGCAGTTGCGTGAGTCATCTTACAAAGGCCGTTCTCTGTAGGCCGACTTTTCAGGCTTAAATGAGAGTTTCAAGGATAAAGGCATGGAAGGGAGAAGAAAAATGCAAAGTTTTTGTGGCTCGGGCGTTGCGCCCGGGCTTCCCTTTGCCGTGGCAAGCAATCCCGCTTGGCTGGCTGTCAAGCAAGCCTTGCTTCCAGCTCTGGGGGGAAGAGCAGCAGGGTAAGGTGCTATCAGATAGCTGAATTTAACGGGGAGGACAATGGAGTTGCTTCTTGGTACCCTGGGAGCTTGTGGTGAGAAATAACTTGCACGGTGTTTTGCTAAACAAACAGGGTGGATGGAGGGTGTGCTACGTGCACCCACTGCCCAGGGGCTGCAGTCTGCTCTCAGCTTCAGCACAGCTTGCAAGATGTGCTGTCCTCGGGGCTTTGCTCCTGCCCAGCCTTTAAAAAAAAATAAAAACCAAAACCAAACCAAGACAGTGTGATGCTAAAACATCTCCAACAGACCCTTTCACTGGCTTTGGTGGGGTCGGCTCAGGCTCTTTCTGCCTTGTCCCCTGTGCCAGCCACCAAGCTGGTGCTCGTGCAGCCCCTCGGTGTGACCACCCAGAGGAGGTGGAGGGCGCTCATCCACTTGAGGGTTTGCAGCAGCTGTTAATTAGAGTAAGAGAAGTGCTAATTGCCTTCTGCAGAGTCTCCAACCAGAGGTGTGCAGGCAGGGAGGTTTGAGGCAGTCCAGTTATGGGGCTTCATTTTTTGGCAGGGAACATAACCCCTTCTCAGGAAGATGCTCAAAGCCGGTGTCTCTGGCAGCAACAGCGATGCTCTGCAGCACGATTTGGGTATCAAAGTAAG
>NW_008796218.1:1312329-1324407 GCF_000699145.1 Aptenodytes forsteri
CCCACCATTCTCGGCGGATGATGGATAGTCATCCAAAGAGCCATCCGTGATTTCTAGATGTGACATGGAGGGGGCTTTTTTCTACCTGCATGGGGTATTTAGGGAGTAGCAAGGCTCCACCATGTTGGATGGGAAATACTTTTCCTGGGGATCGGTTGCAAAGGCGGCGGGTTGAAGGAGCGAGCCCCACTGCAGCGTCGCAGGCAGCCAGGCGAAATTCCTGGAAGTGACAGGAAGGAGCCTGCGAGTGCTTCGCATTTCTGGTAATCCCACTCAAGCATGCATCAGGCTTAGCACCCAAATTCAGTGGCTTTTGAGACGTTCTTGGCCACGCCATAGACCTGGGGGAAAAACTGTGAGCAGCCGCACGGCTCCTCTGAAGGGTTTGGCCCGAAGAGGAGCAGCTCGTGGCGTGTGACGCAGGCGGGCGCATTTTGCCTGGTGGGTTCCTGGGAAGCGCAGGGGAGCTGCTTGCACGTACGAACGTGCTTGTGTGCACGAGCGGTCACAGGATCACTTGCTCAGCTCAAGCTATGTAATGCTGGCGCTTGTCTTCAGCATCTGCAAAGCTGGCTTGGCTGGCGCAGGGTTTACCTTGCGCTCACTAGCAGTAGTGGCTTAGGCAGAAAGGGCATCACTGCAATGGAGTAATATCAATGGTCTTTTATTACCCTGTCTTTAATTTCTGATGCAAGCCTTTCTCACAGGAAAGAGGAAGCTGTTGTCTTTGAAACTTTTCAAGAGAAAACCTTCTGTATCGAAGAGCCACGCTCAAGAGTAATAAGTGGATTTTTATCATACAAAAATAACTACAGGGATTTTTTTTCATTAATAACGCACAGTTCAAACACCAGTAAATCCAGTCTCAAGGGAGAGCGTGCAGCCTCCAGCCCCAGTGATTCCATGCTCGGCTCAGGGACAAACTTGGCTTGTCCGAATTGGCTTCAGGGCTGCTGATCGCGACGTGTGTTTCCAGCCAGATGTGGCTGTCGGGTGTGGGCCTGAGTACAGCACAAAGCAACTGCTTACGCTTTCTTAATAATACAGCTGGTTTCCAGATAGTCTGAAGGAAGGTAGGTACATCTCGCATCTCGTACAATGTAATCTTATTTGAAATCTCTTTATAAAGTTAATGACTTTGTAAGATGTAAGATCACAAGACATCATTAAACACTGTGTTCACAATCAACTTCCTGATTGTAATCTGTAATCAGAGAGCATCCAGCAATATGCTACCCGTCCCCAGAGGGTGGGGTCGGGTGTGGGCCTGAGTACAGCACAAAGCAACTGCTTACGCTTTCTTAATAATACAGCTGGTTTCCAGATAGTCTGAAGGAAGGTAGGTACATCTCGTACTCTGAGAAATGTAATCTTATTTGAAATCTCTTTATAAAGTTAATGACTATGTAAGATCCAGTAGAACAAGACATCATTAAACACTGTGTTCACAATCAACTTCCTGATTGTAATCTGGGGAGAGAGAGCATCCAGCAATATGCTACCCGTCCCCAGAGGGTGGGGAGAAGAAATTCTCCTCTCCTGGCACAGGTAAGGCAAAAGTGATAAACGCATGGTTGGTGAGGACACCTCGCAGCCCTGTGTGGCTACAGCCAGCGTGATGCAAGGTGGGCGAACTCTGCTCGGAGAGAGGGTAACTCTGCAGTGAAGGGCCTCTGAGCCCTGACACTACATGTTATTTCTTGCGTCTGCCAAAGGTGAGGGCAAAACATTGCCACCTGAGTTGGCACGTGTGTCGGTGGGAACGTGGCAGATGAAGTGCTGGGTCAGTCCCGCTGTGACCCATGCGTTACAGCCAGCTGACATGAGCTTCTGGGGTTTTTTGCCAAAACTTTCTGGACCTCAGTGGAAAGCAATAGAGATCCCATTGTGATAAGGCTCGAGAGAGCAAATGCCAGAAATAAATGGTGAGGGGCAGTCAAGCAGCCCCATTCTCCCTGGCAAGCAGGTGAATCTCTGCTTGCCAGGCTGGGCTCTGCTTGCACTGGTTTTGCTGAGAGCAGGGCTAGAGTTGTGTCTTTAGGTCTATCACCAGCACAGCTGGCTCCTGGGCAGTTACGGTTTGCAATTAGATACCACATGGAAAAGAAAAAAGAACTTAGTTTAAGTAGGGGGTGTGCTTTAGAGCTATGAGTATAGTTGTTTCACTTTTGGGGGGAAAGAAGTTTATTCGAGTTTATTCTTTGAAGGGAACTCCCTGTCTTCAGCTTATGCTCTTCTCGAATGTAATCTTTCTTGGGCTTGATGTACATTTTTAATAACTCTTCTGACATTTTTTTTGCTCACCTACAATTAATTTCAAAATGCCTGGGAATCACTGGAGGATTTCTGAGACACAATTTGGAAATAATAAAGAAGTCCTTTGGAGATTTTATGATTTCTCTCCGGTTTGTTTCTTCCAAGGCAGCCTCCAGCCAGCCTTATTTCCATTCACAGCAGAGTTGTATGGAGCATCTGAAGCTTGGCAAAGCCCAGCACCTCCCCCTTTTCTCGTCTCCTTCCCTTCTTGAAAAGAGACAGCCCCGGGTTTAAAAGTTGATTTTTAGCTTTGATTGTGCGTATGTGCTATATGAATGCTAAGCAGCCTTTACAATGCATCCTTGTGATGCGCCCAGGAAGGCAGACACAGGCTGTGAGGTCTCCCTGGCTTCCCGTCATTCATACGGCTTTGGTGCAGTTTGATATGGGCATGTTTTATTTACGAGCGAGCTCTACGGTGAATATAGCCGTGTTATGGGCAGTAGCTGAGGGACTGAATGGGCTGAGCCAGTGACACTTGTAAATCTGCCACATTTGGAGCTATTTTGTACCATGGAGGAGATGTATTTTCCCTAACGGTGGTGTGGGCTGGCAAAGGAGGAGGCTCCCAAGAGGCGGCAGGGACCTGGCACAGATGTGTCCTGCCTGCACGACAGGTGTAGTTTTGCCTTCTGGGGCAACCTCCTCTCCCCTGCCTCCAGCCCATCCTTTCATGGGAGCACGAGTAGCAGCGCCCCAAAGCCGAGGGGGAGGTTTCTCCTACATGCTGTCTTGGCTGGAGTTCAAGCCACTGGGGCTGGGGTGCTGCTGTTGCATCATCGGTGGCTGCATCGATGGAGCAAGAGCCAGAAAAGTGGACAGCAAGAAAGCACTAGCATGAATTCAGCCTCTTCTTTTATGTTCAGTCTCCCAAGTTCACCCCATTAATGCATCAAATCCCGCAGCTTTTTTAGGATGTCCATCTGACAGTGTGGGCAGCATTTCCCTCCAGCTCAGAAGAGGGTTGGAGGTTTTTAGCTCTGCAAAAAATATTATCTGGCTTTGTTCCCTTTTTTAAATCAATCCTTTCCTTCTGGATGAGGTGGCACGTGCCACCGACAGCCATGCAGCTGGGGATGCCAGTATGTATTTTCACAGCCTAACAGAAGGCTGCAAGCTGCCACAAGGCTAGAGGAAGAGGGCACCTGGGCTCCCTGGGGTATTTTCAGCCTCGCTACCCTCTTTCCGTGCTTCAGCTGATAACCAGAGATAAGGGAGGAAGCTGCAGGTGGGAGCTGTGGTCACCTGTGGTTTTTGCACCGCGTTTGGGAGCGATAAGTTGTGCTCTTACAAAGGGGACCAACTGATAAAACTCGGCAGGGCAGGCAGGAGGCCTAGTCCTGCTGGAAAAGCCACGCTGCTCAGCCCGCATGCCGGCTGTGGGGACGGTTCCCCCGCGTGCCTCCAGCCCTGCCTCTCTTCCCGCTGGGATGGGGCTGGGGGGACAACCTGCTTCTCTCCAGGGCTCCCTGGGCAGAGAGCTGCCAAGGCAGGTGTATGCCAATGGCACGGCACCCAGAGGAAATTTAATCCTGGAGAAAGTGAAGTGTTGTAAAGATCCCCTTTCGATGGCCACAGTTAAGATGAGCACGCATGCTCCCTCTGCGCTCACTTCGGTAGTGCCCTTGCATGTGCCAAATGTGCCTCCCTCAATCAGAGCCCAACCTCTTAATGCCCCAGGTCGTCTAATGCTCCTACTATTGACTTTCTTTTGGGGGAGGGAGTAACTTCTTTTGCCGTTTATTATTTTTTGATGTTAGAAATTCACATATGTTCTGCCTCAGAGAGAAATCCTTCAAGCCATACCTATATGGGATGAAGTGTAAGATGGAGGAAAGAGACACAGCAGAAAATGCCTCCACCCCCAAAATACAGCAGGTAATCGAGGGAGCAGGCATGAAGGCAGAGCACCAAGCGCTGGAGTTGGGAGAAGCACCTGAATCATCAGAGGACATGGGCAAACTACCCAGGAATAGGCATTCGCAACCAAACCAGAGGAAACATCTGTTTAAACCCAGGTGTTTAAAGTTACAGACCTGCTTTGAGAGCTTGGTGAGGCAGTGAAGTTGCCTGTTTTTATGGCTGGAGACAAAAGGAGGTAGAGCATCTTTTGTAGAGAGACTAGGAGCACTTCCAAGGGGTGTAGATGATGATTTTGTGACCTCTCAGGTGGTCCTGCAGTGAGGTGCGAGGCTCCTGCACGGACAGAGGAGACCTTTGGGGAACTGGGAAGGGAACTGCCCATCTATTCCCTTCAGAAAGCCCACTTGAATCATGCAGGCCTTTGGGAAGGGTTTCTGCTGGACTGTGGGGACCTCTAGTGTGAGATCTGGCTTTGCACAGGTCTCCGGTAGCATGCATTTAGAGTTGGGGAAGGAAACTGGGGTCTAGGGGAAAATGAAGATGGGCTGCATGGTTTTTCTCATGTCCCTTGCTGTGAAACAGGCTCCAGGTGTGCTCACGGTGTGCACCACGGCTACGCCCTCGCTTCTAACCTCACCATTGCTTTTGGTCGGGCTTCTAGGCTGGTTTTACACACAGAGCTGTGCTTCATACCTTCCTGCAACCCTTCCAGATTTAACCTGTAACTCCACCTGTGGACCAGCCCTGCTGCCTTTATATCTGTGCCTCTTTGGTGGTCATTCCCCTTGAAAATGCACGTGACAACACAACCGGCTGTCCCGTAGTGCCAGAAGAAATGACGGGTGCTAACAGCTCTGCATTTGGATGCAGTCCTAACTCCACCACAGTGTTTTATAAGGCACTTTCCCCACCTGGCCCATGGTGGGGAGTGGACATGGTCACCTTGCAGCTGTACTCCTGTCCCCAGGGGGGTCTGCGCTGCTGCAGGTGGTGTCTGGTTCCTGCTCCTAGACATGTGTGGCTGGGCATCAGCTGCCTCCCCAGGCTGTTGCCCTCTCTCTGTAGTCCTCTCCCCACTGCTCTCCTTCCCTGCTGCCTATCTGTTGGTCTTTCTCAGGTGGTTTCTAGCTGGTGGCTGGAGTAGGAAGGTCTCTGTGTGCCCATGGGTACATCAGTGTCTCCTGCTGGGCAACGGGCAGCCCCACCAGGGCAGGCACCCACAAGCCATGGGGGACACCTGTTTTCGGAAACAGCTGTGGCAGCCTTCATTGGTGTCTCAGGAGGTTGCAACCACGATGTTTTGCAAGAAAGCTTCCAAGAAAGCTGGTGATGTAGTCAGAAAGTCATGACATGCTTTTTCCTGTGCACATGGCTTTGTGCAACTCACTTTCTCTTGCTTCTCTTTGCTCTACAAAATGCATCTTCCTTCCTTTTTTCACTCCCCTCCTCCTTCTTCTTTGTCGTTTTCCTGTAGCTACAGCTACTGATGTGGGATGGTTTTACCTTTCCCCCCCCTTTCTTTGCCGTCTGGGGGGAGTGTGACTATTTTCCATTATTCTGTTTCACCTCTTTTCCACCGGTCTCACTCCGAAACCAAGGATGATTAAGGCAGTCAGTCATTCAGTCTCCCTTTGGCCAGATGGTTCTTGAGGCTTCTTTGCGATTTACTTTCGGGAAATACGCATCCAGCAGGCAGCTGCTTTTGAGGACCAGAAGTCACCTGAGTCTTCTGTAGCCGTGGGTCCATGGGGTCTTCAGTGCTAGGAGAGGGGAAAGGACAGAGTCAAAATGTCCATGGACAGTGAGGGTCTCCTGAGCAGGGGGTTATATTTACATATAGCCATTTTCCTGAATAAAATACTACCAAAGGGATTTTTTTCCCTCGTCTGCAAACAGAAGTTTTAATAGAGTCTCAGCCAAAGTTTATTGCCATGTGACATTTTTTAAATGGGGAAGGAAAGACTCTTATGCAGATCTATTTGGGTGTTTTGATTCTTCTTTAAACAACAGGTTATTTTTTTCTAAATAACATTTTCCTAAACTTTTTCCCAAGATACTATTTATGCAGATTTAAAAAAAAATAGTTAGTGACAATGTTCCTTAAGCAAAACTGCGTCCCAGGGAAAGCGAAAAACAGGGTATTTTGATACTGACTCTTGATTTAAGAGTTTCAAAAAATTTTTTAAGGAGATTCGCTCCGAACTCCGTGAAAGGCTGTTTTTCTGTATGCCTTTCCTTCTTTCCCAGCTGGCTGTGTGTTGGAGCTGATGGCAGCCCACTGAGAGCCCAGGCAGAAGGCGGCTGCTCTAAACAGGATTTAATAATAGGGCAGGAGGAGGTGCATCGGCACGTGGTGGGGACTACACTTCCCGACAGGCCCCGCTGTGGCCATGCCTCCCTTTGGTGGAAACCTAGGCTTTATCAAGAGCTGGAGGGACCAACTGCCAGCTCTCTCTGGGGACAAGCAGCCATGGGACTGAGGTGCGGGATGAGGACCACCAAGTGCCAGCTGCTGGTGACCAGCCTCTGTGTCATGGTGAGCAGGCAGGTTTGGGGGGATCTCTGCAGAATCGAGGTGAACCGTTGCCTTTCCCATCCCCACTCGGCGAGGGTCAGGTTTTCCCACGTTCTGTTTTTCGTGGGCGGAGGGCAAGCAAAGCCAACTGCCCGAGTTATCGTTGCACCCTGGGTGGTTATCACTGGCCGCCAGCATCCCCCCCCCCTCCACTGATAGACTTCTGGTTTCTCAGGGCTGTCATGCCGCTGCAGCTCTTTCACAACCCAGCGGCTGCCTCGAAGGAGAAAGGAAAGGTCACTGCCGGCAGAATGGGTGGCTTTCAGCAAAAAGGTATTTGCTCCTGTCTCCTTGGAGCAAAGGAGGGAGGATGGACCTGCTGCAGTCACACTTGTTGCTGGGAGGGTGGTCGGCTGCAGGTGGGATCAGTGAGGATATGAAACCGCAAGGCTTCGATGGAAGCATATGTGAGAGACCTGTGGATCTGCACCGCAAAGTGAAAGCAGTTCTAGGGATCCTTTTTATCAGCTTTTGAAGCAAATTCAAGGGGAGCTTCTTGACATCTGCTGTTAGAGCCGATGGGAAACGGTGGAAACTGGGGAACGCTTCTGCTGGATGTTTTCGAGTTGTATGTGCTTGTTGCCTTTTCACTTAATCAAAACTTTCAAGCTTAAAAAATAATAATAATAATAATCTGTATTTAGTTCAAAGAGGGTTGGTGGCTTGGAAAGAGTGTAATTAAAAGGTAATACCTTATTTTGGGCCACACGTGAAATTTATAGTTTGCCCAAATTTCAACATTTCAAGACCATTGGCTGTAGTGGCTGTACGTTGTTGTCTCTTCCAAATAACAAAATATGTCATTTGGAGGAAATCAAAGGAGGATTGGTACCAAACATGTTTAGAGGAGATGTTAAGGCACAGCCACTATGGATGGCTAGAATCATGTTATTGCTGTTGGGAGGATTTTAGACTGGTGTTTCTCAGAAATCTGAGCTAACCGGTGTTGCACTTAGCATTTTGCTGGGCGTGGGTCGAGATATGCAGTAATGCACAGCATGAAGGATCAGTAGGTGCCACAAATTAGGTTATTTATAAGGAGAAAATGCTATGGTTTGGATGTATTTAGTCTCCAAAACTATAAGTCTCCAGCAAAAGCTATTAGAAAATGTCATACAGTGGGGATTATGTCACATTTGACACAGGGATAGCTGCCTTGTGTTTCCACATTGTAAAGGCACAAAATGATGAAACCTTATCTTAGGAGCTAGGAGCGGCTTCACATCTTGTATTTTCCATGTTCATTACACTAGAGTTGGAGGGGTTTTTAACTGTCCTGCTGTTGGTGCCTCCGTCCCAGCTCTGCCACCAGTCGTGCTACAGGGAGCCCTGCCCTAGAGCCAGGTGCCATCAGAAATGTTCCTTCTCCATCGCCTGGACGTGCTCTGGGCAACATGGAGGGTAACGTGCTCATAGTCACCCCGTGCCTTAGGCATACAAGTGCTCTCAGAGATGGGACAGAAGCACAGATGGCCCAGCAGCACGTTGTGGAGACAGAAACCAGCACAGATTACTTAGAGTAGTACAAGACTCGGTTCTTTGCACTCTACAACAGGAAATATAGCCAACAGCAGGCAATGGGACTAGCATTGCAAAGGGTAAAGCAGAGAACATCATCCCAGCCCAAAACCACTCTTGAAGCTGGCAGTCCTCATAACTGCACGTGCGTACTTTGCAGACCAGAGTGGGACTGCACAGGTGTGCTGCAAGAGCATCGATCCTCTGGGCTTTCTTCACGTGGTGGGAATTTCATCCATAGACACCGGCCAAGAGACTGCAGGCTGTGCAGTGTCATGTGCGCTCGTTATGCAAGAGAGAAAAAGAGCTTTAGTATGTTTAAGTGTCTGGGGTTTGTCCTTTTACGTGCATTTTGGGGTACATGCAGTGTTCTTTGGATGATCAGGCTGTCTGCACCTGCATGGGGCTCAGGAGTATACAGATACACCTCAAAGCTTTGTGTGCACTCAGCAGGAGCTGCTGCTTTGTCAATCCCTTCCTAAAAACCTTCTTTTCCAGCTGCTGGGGTTGTCCATTGCCACACTAAGCACAGTCACCCACTACGGGCTCCATTTCACCCTCATCAGCGACATCTCCCTGGAGAGCAACTCCTACAGGGTCATCCACCACGCAGGTACGTCATGGTCACATCTCAGCAAGACCTTTGGTGAAGCCAGGAGCTGCAAAGTCTTCCAGAGCAGTCAAAGGAAATGCAGAGGCATCACAGAAAGAGGCAGGGGCTGGCTTTTGGAGGATGTACTAGGGCTAACGCAGTCCCACAGACACTTTTTTCTGTATCAGACCCGCATGCCTGGCACTGAAGGGTGTTGTGGGAGCACAGGGTGCTCAGGTGCTGCTGCATTTGCTCCTGTCCTCTGTCTCTCCATCCTTCCCCTGTGCTGCAATGAAAGCATAGAGGAGGCTCAGCCAAAGATGGACCTAAAGGTGCAGTGGGGCTGGAAGGGCCCTGGGGATGTGGGAAGAGGGATTGTTACGGGAGTTGAAGCAGAGCATAGAAAATTGAGGCTGGGAGGAGAAATGCATGGAAACACCTGGTTTTGGAGGAAATGTGGGGGGTTTTCCCTACACAAGGGAGAAATATAAACTCAGTCTCGGGTACAAGGCTAGAGCAAAGAGATGAAAACAATCCAGATACTAAAATACTCCGCTCGACTCTGCTGCACTCGCATCTGCTGCTTCTCCCAAGCTATACTCTGGGCTTAAACATGCTCATACAGTCTCTAGATCCTGGCTCTCAATTTCAGTTTAACAAGGCAGGTGTGAAAACTATGTTAGTCCAAAGCTAAGGTACAGCTCCCCCCCTTTCCTACACACACCAGGGGCTATATAGATTGGCACTTAATGCAGCCTTGAAGGCCTCTCCCTTCCCAGCCACCCCTCTCGTTTCCACTTGCTTTGCTTGCAAGTGTTAACTCTTTGCACGGTTAGTCCTGAGTGAGGGTTGCAAAGCCCTTCGCAGTGCTGTGGTCCTTGAGCACTGCCTTGGGGTACTGGCTGTGACCCTGCCTTAGCCAGGAGGAAACTGGAGGGCAAGTGTTGCACCAGATTAGCAGCACACGAAGTCCTGATAAGGGCCATGGGACAGCTGCTGCACATCAGCACCCCCCCATTTGGGGGGATCCTTATCGGAGTGCTGAAATAATTGACAGCTTGTGGTCTGTTGGGTGGACCAACACCCTTTTAGGGTGCTTTGCTCTGCTGGAGCTGTGGGAACCACTCAGAGGTTTACAGCCCTGCCGGACAAGCAAAGCATACGCAGATGGGGGGTACTAATAAGTTATAAAACAATTTCTATTCTGCAACCTGGTCCTCTTGGACCAGCTCCCCAAAATGCACTTTTTGGCCCCTCTCTGGGCAAAAGCATCAGACCAGGCCTCCGTTAGCCCTAAAGTCTTGGTGTCTGACCGCAGCTCCCATGTCCGGCTTCCTTCCAGCTTTCTACTTTGGGATCTGCCTCAGCATGACCCTGATCCTTGCAGCCCTGCTGAGCTCTGCCGCCACGGTGCAGGAATCGCAGTGCCTCACCGCCATGGTGCGTATTGGGAGGGACTGCCTGGGAGGGGCTCTTTGTAACCTTGGGCTGATAACCTTAAAATGTGGTGCTGGGGGCTGTTTTGCCTTGTGCCCAGGAGTATGCATGCCTGGGGAAGGACGTCCTGTTGTTCCACCCTGTGCTGCAAGGGGACATTTTTGTAAAAGGCATGACCTTGCAGAGCTGTTCCAGCTGAGGACTGCATCCTTCTGCACCTTGTTTCTTTTGCCAAGGTGCTGTGTATGCAGCTTTCAGAGCGGGGTCAAAGGGAGGTGCTTATCTGCCAAAGCAATTGCAGTGATGACGATTCCCAGCGTATTTTTTTTTTCTCAGCAAGTCAACACATGGTTTGTGTGGGGAAACCTTAGCAGTGCGCTTTTGAGTTGTTCCTCTGACTTGTGACAGCAAAGTTAGCCTCCCTCCTTCCCTCCCTCACTGCAAACATCTACCACAGTGGTGGTGCAGGGCATACAAAGCATGGCAGCAGGCACAGGGGCTTTGGGCTGGACCCTCAGTTTCAGCCTCCAAGGAGAAGGTGGAGGCGTACCACAAAAGCTGAAATGCCACCTTTCTCCTTTCCATCATCCACAGCGAAGTGCCTGTTTGGGCCCAGACCATGCCAGCATTAGTAAACTTGACTGTGAGCTCAGCTCCATTTAAAAGCATAGCCTGCATACAGGGCTTAGTCTGAATGGAGCAACTTCCAGCCTCGGGGCTGGAGGGATGAGTGGAAAAGCGCTGCTCCCTGCATGTTTGCCCATGTTGTGTGAAGGGCAGGAGTTAACAGGTAGGTTGCTGTGCAAGAAGCTGTGCTTAATATAAAATAATTGCATTGCTGTCATACATAAACTAGCTTTCAAGAGTTTTATCTAATATATGTAATTGGGGAAAATGGTACTGATGGTGGAAATGAGAAGCGGACACCTTTAAAACTTAGTGCAAAGCAGCTACTGAAGTTAATGTTTTCACTTCTCAATATGCAGTCTTCCTCTCTCTGTCCGAGATGCTCGAAGGGGCCTGAGTGACACAGTTCCCATGAATACTGCTAGCAGGGTACATATAATTCCCTTTTCTTTTGCTGAAGTATACTTTAGTGTGTGCCTGCAATTACCACATCTAAAACAACAGATGGGCATGTACAGGCTAGGGGAGATTGTCAGGGCTGCCTGAAAATACAGTTGAACTTCTCTGTAATGTTTATTCGGTTGCCTTACTCCGTGTGCAGTATGGTTTGGGACATGCCACTAGGTAAAAGAGGTTGTTAAAATCACAGCTGTTTCCTGAAGGGGTAGTTGAAGAAAACCATATCCAGCGAACTCCAGCTTTGCTGTCCTCCTCCGAGAGCCACCTGATGCTGCTCTCCTTTCCCCTTGCCATGGGGGTGAGGACGAGCAGGTCCCTTCCTCCAGCCCCTCGTGGACACCCCCAGCCCAGCCCGTTTGGTGTAACACAGCCAAGCTCTGGCCACCAAAGAAACCCCTGGCTGGCAGAAACCCCAAAGTAGCTATTTACTTTTCTCTGTGGTTCCTAGGGCATCCTGTTCACTTTGCTTTAGCATTCACAGTTTGGGTCCTCTGGGGGAGGACATTTTGGATCTCTGATGATACCATTGCAGTGAAGACACGATATCATTTCCTGTAGGAAGAGGAGGAAGGGTGCGAGGTGCTTTCCCCGCGGCTGTGGAGGTGAGGCATCCATCCCACTCTGCTCTCAGCAGGGGATAACGGGATGCCCCTTGGTTGCCTTTAAGCTCCGTTTCCACCGTCTCTGGCAG
>NW_008796218.1:1324427-1337162 GCF_000699145.1 Aptenodytes forsteri
CGCCTTCCCCGGGGGCGGCGGGCCCGGCTGCGCCTCCGCCGCTGGAGGGGGCCGCGGGCCCGCCGAGCTCCGAGCTCCCCGCTCCCCGCTCCCTGCTCCCCGCCGGGCCGCGGCACTCGGCGCCGGGAGATGCCGGGCAATTGCACCGGGTAAGGGACCAGCCACCGTAACCACTGCTGGGGGGTGGCATGTCCCCAGCCCTGCAGAAATTAACGAGGGGCCCTGGGAAATATGCAAGAGCTGGTCACCAGCAACCTTATTCTCTGCTTCTCCTTGTTCAAGCAGCTTGACAGCATCTCAAATCACACAGGGGAGCCTTGCTTATTCCTATAAATTTCCGCCCCTGTTCTAACTGTCAGTATCTTACAGCAAGGGCCAGCCTGCTGCTTGTTTTCCCACCAGTGCCTAGCCCCTCCCAAGGCTCATATTTAATCTCTGATCTGCAAGCGAGAAATGCAGGCAGGGAGAGCCAGCCCCTGATGGCTGCGGTGAGATGTAATCGCAGGCAGGAGGGGGGTTCAGCCCTGTGGGGCTCCGAAACTTCTTGTTGGTGTCACGTCCAGCCCTGCTGATGCCTGCTGGGCTGCAGCTCGCAGGAATGATCAGCCCCCAGCTTGTAGCTTTTTTTCTGCTTGTTAGTAGAGAGGATTTTTCACCTTCCCCCGCTATTGATTTTAAAGGACTTTTCCTCCCTGCAAAGCATGTGTCTTGTTTAGAAGACCATTTAATTCACTCTTTAATCAAAGAGGGAAGACACCAGAGTATTGGTGCCTGACATCTATGGCTGTATAGGAAACCGAGCCACGCTTGGGGGATGTCTGCATCGATGCGGCTAATCACCACAATGCTACTTGGTAAACCAGCTACGCAGGGGAAATGCTAGCCAGGATGCAGATGGGCTTGGAGGAGCATTACCCTGGTCATTGACCTGTTGGGTGGATCCCATCTCCTTCTTGTGCCTCGGTTTCCCTACTGACTTTTTTTTTTTTTTCTCTATTTAAATTATAAGTGCTCACCCTGCCTGGCTATCCGGAGGTTTGTGTATATACAGAGGAGGGGCCTCGGTCTTTGCAGGCTTTACTGGTGCTGTCCTAATAATGATAATGGGTGTACAGTGGTTAGAAACCAGAACAGGTCAAATTGGTTAAAGCACACAAATCTCAGGAGCTTGTCCTGAGATTAGCTGCATTAACAGCATCACCAGACCTGACAGACGCCACTGTGCATCCACTGACGCTTGTAGGAAGCTGGTTTCTAGAGAGTAACTGAGAACTTAAGGATAAAAAAAAAAGTTCTAAAATCCTGGACTATTATCCCCAAAGCTCCTCTTAAACAGGGAGAGTAGTGACAGGTTTATTGACTGTCCTCCAGTCATAGTTCTGGCAAACCCTGCTTTTTGGTGATCCATGGTCCCTCATGCAGTCAGTCCTGAACGTAAACATCCTGCAGCTCTCACGGCCCCTGAAGGCCATGTCGCTATTGAAGGGGAGGAGAAGGAAGGAAAACTGCAGTTTTGCTAGTTCTAAGCTTTTTTTTTTTTTCTCTATTTAAATTATAAGTGCTCACCCTGCCTGGCTATCCGGAGGTTTGTGTATATACAGAGGAGGGGCCTCGGTCTTTGCAGGCTTTACTGGTGCTGTCCTAATAATGATAATGGGTGTACAGTGGTTAGAAACCAGAACAGGTCAAATTGGTTAAAGCACACAAATCTCAGGAGCTTGTCCTGAGATTAGCTGCATTAACAGCATCACCAGACCTGACAGACGCCACTGTGCATCCACTGACGCTTGTAGGAAGCTGGTTTCTAGAGAGTAACTGAGAACTTAAGGATAAAAAAAAAAGTTCTAAAATCCTGGACTATTATCCCCAAAGCTCCTCTTAAACAGGGAGAGTAGTGACAGGTTTATTGACTGTCCTCCAGTCATAGTTCTGGCAAACCCTGCTTTTTGGTGATCCATGGTCCCTCATGCAGTCAGTCCTGAACGTAAACATCCTGCAGCTCTCACGGCCCCTGAAGGCCATGTCGCTATTGAAGGGGAGGAGAAGGAAGGAAAACTGCAGTTTTGCTAGTACTGCTTGTACAAAGGAAAGACTCTGGCTCTGGTGGGGTTTAAGGCACTGTGTGCTGTTACCTGGTCAGATGGAGAGAGGGGAGGAAAAAAAAGCAGGGAGCAACATGCCAACCAGAATATCCTGGCTGAAATTCTTACACCTGAACTTTCCAGCCTAAAAAACACTTGTGTATAGCAAAATTTGTGTTCAGGATGCAGCAGCTGTTCCAAGCACCAGTTCCAAACAATTTCTGTGGTAAAAAAGCCTTAGTGAATGCCCAATATAACCCAGTTTTTCACCAAGAGTGATGTGCCAGTAGGGCCAGCACACAGCACAGGCTGTTTGCTTTACTGTTCCCAGGTGTATCATTGTAGGCAAGTGTGTAGAGGGTCCTTAATAACACTGCAGCACACTTCAGCATCTTGCTTTCGCAATGAATGTCTCCTGTGTTCTCCCTCGTGGTGCAGCACTCCTGAGCGAGGCATCTGTGTGCCGCTGGTCCCTGGGGAGCAGGTGCGGGCAGAGCCGATGTGCTCAGTTGGAGTCGAGGACGGATTCCTCCTTCAGACTGAGATCACTGGCTCATGTTTGCTATGTGGAAAGGCAAAAACATCATGTGCTTTTTGACGAACTGGGTCAGGGAGGGAGGGATGCAACCTGATGGAAGCAATCTGAAATTAGCTCCCCCCTTCCCCTGCCCCTAGGCTGTGAAGTCTGGGAGGGAGCTGGCCCTTTGCAATGGCCACAGCAGCACCAAAAAACAGCTGGAGCTGAGCAGGGCACAGGTCTGCTCCTTCCCTGGTAGTGCAGGGGTTTGGCAGAGCTACCAAACACAGTCTGAGATAAAGGATCCCTCCCTCGTCCGAAGTGGACCCCCTTAACCAAAGGGGAAGCATCAGAAAGGTGAATTAAAAGATACACTAGCCAACAGACAAGATGCTGTTTCTGCGGATTCTGCCAAGTCTCTTGAAGACAAATTGTTCCTTGCAGCAAGGATGGAAACAAGGTCATTCATAAAAGAGTAATTGATGTCTGGCCGGTGACAGCCCTCCGCGGGGCTGGTGTGGCTGCCTCCTGCAAAGGGAGCAGGCAGCAGCCTGTGGCTGGCTCCGAGGAGCTCCAAGGGTCTAGGAGATGGTGAACCAGCCTCAACCCTTCCACATTTTGTATGCGAACTACGCATTGCCTTTTTCTTTTTTCCTCCAAATGTCTTCTAATGTAATTAGAAAGTTGCTCTTCCAAAAGCCTTTTGGCTGGGAAGGGAAAAAGCAGTCTATAATTCATTTATAAGATGGTCTCGGAGCCGTGTAATTGCTCTGCACCGGCTGGATGGAGGGGGAGCTTCCCGAGGGGCTGCATCTCGGTATTCCCAGAGAAGCTAGACAGAAATAGAGGGAGAGCTGATGCTGGAGGTGAAGGACTGAGATGTGGGGTGGAGCTGAGGAAGAGAAGATAAGAAAGAGGATTTTAATCTGCTGGGGTTTCTGGCCCCAGAGAGATGTCATAAGTGCTGAAGCTGGTGGAGGAAGGAAAGAAGAGCACGGGGGGAGAAATCTGAGTGGTGCTACTGGCACGCTGTTGTTCTCACTCTCCAGGTTCATGGTGGGTCCTCTCAATTAAACCCTTACGGGAAAGATGTGCAGAAGAGCTTTCACATTGCTATCAGTGCTAGTTTTTTCATCTGCCATAATTTTCTCTTTTTTTCTTGTCTTTGAGCTTGATTTTGTCCTAGTGAGGAGCAACCTGAAATGCCTGTGTAACCTCACCTCCTCCCCCCTCCAATTTGTGCTGTACCTGGAAGGGTTGGACCGCCCACCCCAGCTGGGTTTGGGCTTGGTCCTGCCATGCTTTGGTCCATGACATCTTGCCCTGAGTGCTCTTCCCCATCTTCGCTACTTGTATCCCCCTTGTCACATCAGCATTTGATCAGACTTTCCTCTCCTTTAGGGTCCCATTTCTCCCGTTATCCCATTTCAGCTCCTGGCAAGGCAGCAAGTGATCTCACCACATATAGGGCCAGGCAGCTGCCAAAAAAATAAAAGGAGCAATCAGACATACATAATTTAAGGGTTTTGGTAAAAGCCATACCAGGGTTTTCCCCAGCGTCTGATGCAGAGCCTGAAACAAGGCAGCCCCGGAATAGCGGGGAAATGCCAACAGCAGTCTTGTTCCTGGAGCAAAGCCCCCGGGCAGGGCATCGTCCTGCCACGAGCAGAGAAACACAGCAGGCAGTAGATGGACAAGAACCAGCAAAAGGCAGTTTATTGGCATGTTCATTTCCAGGATTTAAAGTAACACATTTTCCTTTCTTGCTGCATATGGAGGAGTTTGGGGCTTTTTTTTTAAAAACCATAGTTTTTAAGCAAAAGTTTTTTGGTGAAGCAGAATTGGTAGCAGCAATGCTCTTCTTCCTCTCCTTAAGCTTGAATTTGGTAAGCTTTCATGAAAGATTTAATCTTTTTTAAGTGATTTCAGCTGTATCATACTATTAAAACACTCATAGAAAAAATTAGAAACCAAAATAAGCTGCAGTCAGTTGGGTAATTCTCCCCTGCTACATGACTTTCTGTTGGAAGAGGGACAGTTTCACAGAAAAACTTGTAAGGGCAATAATTTTCTACTGGTGCTTATTCATCATCTTTTGCCATTCCAAGACCAAGCTGTGGATTCATATTTGATGAGCCCATTTGGCCCTCAAACACTTTACAGGCACTTTTATTCTTCCTTTTTTTAATTATTTTTTTTAATGTGAACAAGATCCTTCGGTCCAGCTGTCACAACAGGCAAGCGCTGTTTACATCGGGGTTGTTTTTTTTTAATCACATTTGTTCAAATAAAGAGACAACGCATCTAACTTCCAGCTCTGCAAGCCTAGGGAAGAAGACAAAAGTCAAGCCGCCTCCTGCATCGTTGCCGTTATTGTTTAGACACTTCAGAGTCAGTTGCTGGCCTTGATTATATTTCTGTCATCCTTTTATCTAACTAGGATGGTGCTGATTTAAAGAAGGTGGCTTGGCCGTGCAGCTGCCGCCTTGCTAACAGGGTAAAGTTCAACTCCTTTTCCAGAGCAGCCTGCTCTCCATCCCGGTTACTCGCTTCTTTATGGACTATTCGTGTGGGTTTTCCCCTCTTTGAAACCGATAGCTGAGTTTTAAACGCGGGGGATTGAATCCCATGAGTGAGGAGGTGCTAGTCCAGGGCACGGTCCTGCTGCAGAAGAGGAGCATACTATAAATATAGTGTTTTTCTCTCCTTTTTTTTTTTTCCCCAAAGAGAATTTGGGCAGAATAGGTTAACCGCTCCGCAGGAAGCCGGATGCTTTTTTGGTCAACGCCTTCAAATGGCCACAGTGTAATTAGAGGGCTCCTGACAGAGAATCACATTATTATCCATCTAATTTCTTTTAAATAACCAGCATTATGAGGGATATTAAAAGAAGGGGTTGTTTAGCTCTAACTTTAACTAAACTTACTCAAATGAGCATATTAAATGTGTCCCAATGGTGTTTTCAAATGGCTGTTTTCCTCCCCATACTGTAACTGATGGTATTTTTCCTCTTTATCCTCAGGGATTTTTCTGTTTTGCTCTGGCCTTCTGCGGATTAATCCCAGCTGCCTGCTGGAGATACACGCACAGCACGGAGGTAAGCGTTGGCTGCAAGGAAATACCACCAGCATCTTGTCAGATGGAGATTTTTTTGTAGCAATGATTTCTCCCATAAAAGGGACATCTGGTGGTAATTAAGCTGTCCATGCCGAGGTCTGTCAGATGCATGCTCTGTCGCATCCGTCCTTTGCGGGCCACCTTCATCAGCTGCCTCTCTGATGGGGTTGTCTGAAGGGAGAAGCCACGGAAACACTCATGCAGGGCAAATGCTTTGTCCTGAAGGCAACACAAAATGCAAGTCTCATTTTAAATAGCTTTGGGATTTTTTTGCAGGGGATGTTTTGTTTGTTTTGTTTTGTTTTGTTTTGTTTTAATTGAGATGCTTGACTTTTGAAAAGTCATTTCCAGCCAGGTCTAATTCCTGCTAACATCAGTTGGGACCCTCTATTCAAAGGCGGTGGCAGGTTGTGACTGTTCAGGTTGTCTCTGGCAATGGCCAGGAGAAACACCCAGGAGGTGTGTTTATTAACCGGCAGCAGTGGTACAGCAAAAACACTGGTGTGAAAAATGGTGGTTTGGTTCGCTGTCACGCTGGACCAGAAAGAGAAGATTGTATGAGGTTGAATTTGCCAGAAAGTTGGGGTTTGAATTGTTAACCCAGAGCTTGCTGGTGGTGTGGTAGATGGTGTTGGAGGTACAAAGTGCTGGAGAAATCGAGTCAAGGCATGCAGAGTTGCTAAGGGACAGCCCCGCGCATCGCAGTGGGTACCCTTACCCCGGGGCAGCAGACTGCTGGGGAAAGCAGAAATTGAACTTAGCATTTAGCAGCCTAAAGAAGTTTAGACTTTTTTTTTAACCCTTTCCTAATTTGCTTTTTGTATATTTATTCCTCTTCTCATTCAGAGGAATTTGTTGCTGCTTGGTCTTAATTCCCCTTCCTGCATCCCCGCACTGAAAATAAAAAACATTTTAAGAGACTTAGGCATGCAAAAAAATCATGACTTCTTTTTTTTGAAAGCAGAACACAGATATTTTAGGCAAGTATCCAAATTATCTAACAGTAATTCAGATAAGCGTTCGGGACTTTGCTAGACGTTTCATGCAGCGGGTCAGTCCTCGTCTCCATTTTGCTCCTCCCCCAGCCCCAGGCACGTGCCGCAACTTGGAATGCTCTGGCCAGTGATGAGGATATGGGTGATGTGAAACATCATCCCGATGGATTAGGGTCACGTTGATGCTGCCAGCTCATCTCTTTCGGGTTACAGACGTTGTGGGGGATTGAGGACCAGTGTGTCAGGAAAAGAGCATGAGAAGGGATTTCGTTCTGTGCTGGAGGAGCACTCCATCAAAACCCCAGAGACTCGATCCATGCTAGGACTGCAGCAATTGCACTTCTCGGGGACAAGAAGCCCTGTCCCATAACAGTTCGGTGTCCTGTGCAAAACCTAAAATCCAGTCCTTTTGGAAGCAGAAGTTTAAAGGGCAAAGTCAAGGTTAAGGTGAGGGGTAAGGCGCTGCTTCTCTAGAAAGTTTGTCCAGAGCTAACCAGTCGCCACAGTAGTTGAAAATTCTTTGAAATATGCAGATGGCTACGCTGGATCAGATCAAAGGTACCCACTCTCAGACAGGCACACCCATTGTTGGCCAAGGTAGGAGCATAAAAACCCAGTGAGCTCAAAGCAGTGCTTTTTCAGATGCCAACAGCTTGTGGCTCAGGTGCCTGCTGGTGGCACCTGCTGGTCCACTTCAATGCTCTCAGTGGATTTTTCCTCCATGAATTTGTCCAGCTGCTTTGGAAACATTAGGGTGAGTGCTGACGGCACAGCAGCATCTTTTATCTCTACACTTATCTGGCTGAAGCAGATTCAATCAATGACATTGATTGAGACATCTATGAAAAAGAGTCTTTCCACAGCCTCTGCAAATATTTTCCCTGGTTTCAGGCAAAACTATCAAAATTTCTTATTTTCACACTAACAATTTAATATGGAAATAATTTTGTTTTCATGATCAACATAGAAGGGAGGCCTTGAGCACAGTTTCCTCCTTCTTCTGCAGAAGCTTGTAATGAGGGATTGAAACAAAAGCTGTGTTAGTAAAGGAGAAATGGCACCAGAAAGTGTGTCTGGTTGGTCTTGTGAAATTGCGTTATCCAAATAGACGATTTAGTTATACTTTTAAATCCACAAACATGGAGCAGGGTGTAAAAATGCTGCAAGAAAAAGTTGTATATTGGGTTAACACAGGGATGTGCCATTCAGAAAAATATTTTGCTGAAAATATTTAAAGGAGAATTACTTTCTCTGTATATCTCTTAATTACTACATCTGTTTTTACTTCAAATTATTGTCCTGTTTTTTTGCTTTGAGTGCCCTGCCCATAAATGCACCCATGTGTTATGATTAGCTTTAGTAGTTGGTTGGGTTTCTTTAAGCAAAACAGTTTCCACTAGGCAAAATGAGGGGTTTTTGTAAAATGTTTACTTTCTGGGTAAAGAAAAACAGCAGTGTTTCTGGCAACAGAAAAATTAAAATACCATTAGAGATCATCTTGGGTTTCTCTGCTTTCTAAAATGCAAAGAGAAACAGGGAATATAAATGAGGAAAGATTTAATTAGGAGTGTCACTTACGAAACATATGGAAATTCGGTTTCACTTGAAAGATAACCTGTCTCACCAGTGAGAAAAATGCAGATGTGAGAGAGAAATGCAGATGAGAGAAATGCAGATGTGACTGCCCCTCCAGGACAGAAAGACAGGTAGTGCAGTGGCACAGAAAACCAAATGCAGCAGGGGGAAGACTCGTGAAGTCTCATTATAGAGCCATTTGTTTGTCTGATTTTCTCAAAGTAAAGAGCAAAATTAAAGCAGGTGTCCTCCCCCAGCCGACTGTGTCGGTACTGTCAGAAATAGTTAATTGTGGCAATATGGGGGGGAAAATCAAATTCAGCCAAATTGACGGGTGTCTCGTAAGCCTGATGGGATGTACACAGCTACCAAGAAAGGAAGAGAATTTGGGGATGTAAAACTGAATATGGATGCATATGCCCATCACATGTGCCTGAATCAGTGCCTCTGAGAGCACCGAGGGGCTACTGCCCCCGTGTTCATGGCTAAAACAAAAATCTGCATTTTTCCCATGCAAAATAGGTTGACTTTCCAGTGGAAAGCCAGACAGAAAATCAGCCTGTTCCATTTGGAAATGCCAGCTGGGAGCTGGTGTCGGTAGATCCCATCCTCGCTCTCCCCACAGGTGAGGTGCCAAACACAGGCAGCGCTGAAAGCAGAGCTCTCCCCTCCCTCTGCAAGCCAGGAGATGGGAGGTCCCTCCTGCACCAAACCACAGCAGATGCTCTCAGTGGTTTACTCCTCTTGATCAAAAAAAAAAAAAAAAAATCTAAATTTCCTTCATAAAGCAGACCCTTCTTACAGAAAATCATCTAAAATGGAAAAGCCCAATTTTCAGCTGAAAAATTGTTTTGATGGTTATTTTCAAGAGGCAGTAGATAGAAGTATTGTTTGAACATGATGAAAGCAAGATGCCCTTTTTGCCTTTGTGACTCCTTTAGAGACCTGTTTACAGTACTTCTTACAGAGAAGCTATGCAGAACAGGAGAAAAAGAAGAGTTATTTGTAAATATTCAATATTCTCAGACAAGGGCACTGTAAACAAAATGTGAATCTTCTCATTTCCCATTCTTTTCTGCTTTTGTGACCTTCTGTAGATCCTGAACGAATTCTTTCAGATAGATGCCATGTGTTTTAATTTCAAGTTACTTGCATCCCAGATAGGCTCAGTCACCTGTCCTTATTCTTAAAATAACATATACCAGAAATGCAAAAATCATGAATCTGAGGTTCATCGTGCTTTACCCTAAAAGGTTGATCCCTCTGTTCAGCATTGTAATTATTCCTGCTCTATTGACCCATCCATGTGACCAATGAATGGGTTTTGTGAGGTCCAGGCCTCCACCGTACTGTCTTCTCAGGCTGCTTTGCTACCATCTGTCTGCGTTAAAGTACTTTTAATGAGGAACTAATAAACTACTCATTCCCAAAGTACGTTTGCTTGGTAGGTTCTGCAAAGGACATGGTGAACAAAATGAGGAAGAACAAATATGTCAGAGTAACATCCCAGATCCTCTCCCTGTCTTGCCAGCATGTATAATGCAGCCTTTCTGTTAGGTCTACCTGCAGTTTACAAAGAAACACTTTGCCTCTTAGCCAACAGCACCAACAGAAAAGGTGCTGCTGTCACTTGCAGAGGTGTGAAAAGTTCTCTAGGCAGGTCAGCTGCTTGGAGGAAAATCTGAAATGAAAATATTTGTAATCTGGAGGTTGTTGAAGGACCTGTTCTCCTGCTAGCTGTAGTGCTGAGCCATTCATGTTTCAGTATTTTCTAGCTCGGCTTGTTCCTGAGCCCCATCCTCACCTGCTGGGCCCAACATTCCTCCTTCACCTCTGTCCCATCACGCTCGCAAGCCCACAGCTCCAGAAACATCCCAGCCCAGCCTCCAAGCCCCTGTGAAACTCAAGTGTGCTTTTCTGTCCGGCCTGAATCACTTGAGAGAGTTGATCCTTTTCCATGTCCAACCTAGCGCAGACAAGGGTCTCCACAAGGGTGACAAGCACACTTGGTTGCCCTCCCTATGGGCCATCTGGCCAAAATGTGGTCTTGGTGGGAAATGTCGTCTTGGTAGGGAAACGTCATCTTGGTAGGAAAGTGTCACAAACCTGTCTGAGGATCGACACCGGTGGTGCAATCAAAGCGAATGAGAGAACGACGTACAAGAGAGGGCAGGGAGGATGACCTCTACACGAGCACCTTTGATGCAACAGCTGTGGTAACCACGGAAATGATGAGGGTTTTGGCTGGTTTTCAGCCACATTAGGAAGTCCTGATTCCTGAAGCCAAAGAGCTGAGTCTTGTTTTCCAAAGTTATTTTTATGGCAACTCCTTTACCACAAACCCCTACCTGTTTAGGTGAGGTCTTTTAGTCGTTCCCAGCGCAGCCCAATGCAGCTGGGACCTGGGATGCGGAGAAGGACATAGGATAGACTTATGCCACATCTGGCACAGCTGGTGGGGAAGGCTGCTGCTTCCTCCTCCTCTTCCCCAGCTTTCCTTCTCTCCTAACCCATTAGCTGCTGCTTTAAAAACCTGCCTGCAGAGGCTGGAGGACAGGGTAGCCTTGCAGCTGCGGTATAAAAGACTTTTAGTACCCTTGCTAGCCAACACAAAAATAGGTTTGGGGTTTCGTTCTGGGTCTTGCTGTGAAAGAGGCCAGAGGAGTTTCAATGTCATGTCATCTGCTGCGGTTCACCTTCTCTGCAGCAGCTTAGAAGATCCTTCCAGCAGCCCTACAACGCCGGCCCCATAAGCCAGTCAGCGTGGCAGGATGTATTGACAAAAATAAAATCCTGCAACGTGAAAGGACTTTTGCAACAGAACGAGCTTTTTAATTACAGAGATTCATTTGCAGGTAAACGTTAGCTTAAAACCAATTAAATTATGATTTCCCAAGTCGGGGGAAAATTTGAAACTAACTATTGTTGCCCATACTTCTGGCATAAAAGCCCGATTTCCCACGTTCTTTGGATGAAGAGGTCGCTTGGATTTGCACTGGCTGCAATGATATGGCAATCTCTTAATTTTCAAATGCTATCTCAAGTTGCTGGGTGATTTCAAAAGGAGGTTTTACCAGAGGCTTTGGCTCTGCATGCGTAGAAAAGCATTAAGCTCTCTGCGTTGCACGGCATGTACTTGGAGAATAAACGTGAGGATTTAGCTTTTTATGGAATGGGGAACACAAACCACCTGTGCACACTGGTTCTCCTGCAGTCTTGCTCTGCTTGAAACTTTCTTCAGAGGAACCTGTTTGTTCTTCCCTCCTCATACTGGGAAGGAGAAACAGAGTCTTTTACGCGTTGTTAGTGAGCAAGGTGGTATCTTTTGAGGTGGTGATTTTCTAACAGGGCGTGGGGTGCAAAGATGGGATTAACAGTTGCAGCTGTTAAATAATGAGCATTGCTACAGCCGGGCCTGTGCTTGAAAAGAGCAGCTTCCCTGCTCCCTTCCCTGCATGTGGGATCAGCGCTGGTCTTCTCCTGTCTGCGGCTCTTCCTCCTAACCAGCACCTTTGCAATGCCAGACGCAACATTGCCTGGATCCCCAGGAGGCAAATCCTGTCTTTTTGTGCTCAAAACCAGCACGTGCATGTGCATTGCTTGTTTCTGCAGGTATGCAAGGATTGACCCAGCACTTCGCAGGTAATTTCTTAAGTGGGATTGTAGAGGTCCTTCCAGTGGCAAACCAAGTCTGTGGTTCTTCCAGGGTGTGTTTGTTTCTGTCGCTCCCGCTAGTGGTGTGAGTTGGGGCAAATTCTTACAGGGTCCAGTCCGTCTCATCTGAAGGCAATGCTTAAAGGCAGGCTTAAGTCCTGGAGATTTTAATGGGACTTAAACACAAGCTGAAGGTGTGTTCAGGTGCTTTCTGAAACCAGACCCGAAGCATACAGCTAGTTTCCTTTTGTTTTCTGATTCAGTGGGGCTGGATCAGGATTGTAGCCACTCACGGGGGGTCTTTCAAGAGCATTTTCAAAAAGCAGTGATTTGGCTGCCAAAACACTGAATAATCTTGCTGTTATTCTGCCAGGAACAATCACTTTAAAGTAAGCACCGGGCTTTTCCCAGTCTCTGAAGTCTATGGAAAAAACAAAAGAGGGGGAAAACCCCTCCCCCTTCCTTAGTGTTTTTAAATATCGTGACTCTTTCCTAGCTTTTATGTTCTCATCACACAGTAACGGCCCACTCCCCCCAGCGAGACTCTGCTGTCCTTTGTCTGATGTGCCACACAGGCATTCGCACTCATGGATTTTATAATTTATCACTGCCCTGACGCTGAACCCACATGGCCCCATTTCTGCCGCTTTCTGTGGCAGAGTGTTAGCTGGAGCTCCCGTCTCCAGCAACTTCAGCTGTGGTACCCGAGGCCACTCGGATGGTCGCTGGCACCGTGGCACATCCAACCTTCCCGTGGCTGTAGGATGCTCCCCACAGCCGGGCGGCCACCACCAGC
>NW_008796218.1:1337446-1342484 GCF_000699145.1 Aptenodytes forsteri
CACCATAGCAGGGCAGCCACCACCAGCTCAGAGGTGGCAGTACGGCCCAGGGGCCAGCTCTATTGCTGATACAACTGGGTTTTTTTAAGCTAAAACTCTTTTCAACATTTTCCAATACTTTCTGTTGGGAAGCAGTCTTGCCTGGCAGTGGTTTCAAGTACTATGGGCAAGAGAGTGGGGATGACTGAGATAATTTGACCACAATGTTGGGAGGTTCATAAATTGCTGGGTTGTGTGTCTGAACAATGGGAGCACAAAGGATTGGTGTGGGCCCTTGGCAGCATGTTGGGTTTGCAGTTCTGTCATAAAATGGACTGAAATACTTAAAGTTTGTTTAAAAGAACAACCAAACAAAAGGCAAACAAACAAAAAAACCCAAAACCCCAAGAGGATCTTGGTACACTGAGGCTGGTGTTACTCACAAGGGATGCAGCCCCAGATCCGGAGGATTTGGGGAAAAAACTTGTTGGTGTTGATTAACTGCTTGCTTGGGTTTTCTGTGCTTCCCTGTAAAGCATCTGGTGCTCTGCCACAGTCACAAAGCGATGCTCCTGGCTGCATCTGAGTAGCACAGAGGTGGCCTCGGGGGTTTATGGCTTGGCTGAGCATGAGGCTGTGATGTCCCCCTGCCCACTGGCTGAGTGGGCTGTATAACGCCCATACAGCTAGACTTTTGTTGTTGTTTTGGGGCATGGAGATGGGAAATGAGGAGAAGGTGAGCAGTGTAACAGCTCAGCACTTTCTCCTGTTCTAAATGTTTTGCACAAGGACCTGATGGAAGCGCTGGGATGAGAGAGAAACAGCTTTGTAAGGCTTTGCTTTTCCTCAATTTTTTCGCTCCACAATGGTTTTTGTTCTCTCTCGTTCTCTGTATTCACTCAGTGATGGATCAAAAGATGGTCAGGGGTTGCCTGGTCCTCTTCCAATACCAGAAAGTGGGGGGAAGTGCATGAGTTATTAAAAAAAAATTATATATGTGTGCATGTATGTATGCATATATAATATATATGTATTTATATATACTGGAAAGAAAAGGTGAAAACCATTTAGCTAAAAGCCTCATCTGGATCTTGCTCTTCTCGCATCAGTGGTCCCCAGTGACCACCAGCAGTCAGAGGGGGAGCAGCACCTTCTTATCTTGTGCGATTTTCCACAAGGGGCCTCAAAGGCTGCTTTGGTTTGCAGTGCTGGCCGGATTTCTGCAGCTAGGATTAATTGGCTTCAGGAAGCCTGGAGAGGTGGGGAGCTGACATGCTATTAAGGAAATATAAAGCTGCAGCAAGTTGTAATGACTGTGTTAGATATGGCAATGAAGGCCTGGTCGAGCATGGGGCAGGGGGAGCCCATCTTACCATGTGCTCGATTCACGTGGTGGGAGTTGCTCTGCAACCTGGCTAAAGCACCCGGAGCAGTTTTCTCTCCCTGTTTCACTGCAGTTGCATTGTTGCTTTATCCAAACCCAAGCAGTTGCATCTGTCCACCCCTCCCACCCCGCTCCTTTCTGACATGCTGTGAACACGTGTATTTCTGCACGCCGAGGAGGAAAGGGAAGACAGAGAGAGTGAAATGCAGAAGTGTTTTTCTTACTGGAGGGAGGAAGGATTTCGAGTGGGTCAACCACTTTATTCCAGTTTCACATCTTAACTGACTAACTTGCAGTTTATAGCTAAGTGAGAGGTCTGCGGTCGCCACTGCTGAAGGGATATTTCTGAGTGGCGCTAGTGAGTACAACCCTCTTGGTGACGCTGAAAGAACATGAAGTGCTGAGGTTGCAGTTTCTTCTGAGGCTGCGGTGCGTGTGCTCGGTTTGGTTCCTCAAAGGCACGAAGAGCCACAGGAGAGGAGGATCCTCCTTCTGCTTGCCATGCTTGCCTTCCTCCTCTGCCATGTCAAGAGCGTTCCTGTTAAGCAGGAAGGAGAGAGGTGGGCTTGTCTTTGAGACAATTGTGACATCTCCTTTCGCTATGTTCTCCTTGAGCTCCAGCTCTTCAGAAAGATTTTTGGCCAACAACTGTTGCAAAGATGGCTCACTGAGTAGGTCTCAGACTGTTCTTCTTGGTATGAGTCTACATTAGTTTTCCGACATACATTGAAGCAACTAGCTCAGGTTGCCTAGGCATGGGTATTCACTGGCAGCAGGAGGGGGATTCATTGACACCTCTGGCTTGCAAAGGGATCAGGAACTGAAGGCTGACCTCCTCATCTGATCTTTCTGTTCCAAATCCAGTTACAGGTAAAAATTATCCTTGATAAATAACCCAAGTCAAAAATGTCAATTTTCCTCTTGAAGGAGGTAAGACTGAAATTTGCTTTAGTTTCTAATAACCAAGGGCAAGAACACTAATGGCTTAGCGTAAATGCCTTCCTGCAGTCATAAATTCTGCTTCTTGGGGGATAAAGGACTTAGAGGATGATAAACAAGCTCAAAATTCCTTCTTCCTTTTACTTTAAGTGAAAAATGCTACTCTATCGAGTCAGCTGGAGTCAGCCACATCAGTCTCAGTGGTGATTTTCCATTTGTTGTATCCAACAACCCATCAATATCATCCCTAAATGAATGTTTCATTAAGGAATGCAGACAGAAATGGGAGGCAGCAATTATTTGACTAATTTAGAGCTGGAACATTTCACCCAGCATCTTCCAGGAAAAGAATGACTGTAAGGTGTGACCTCCATATCACTTAACCTGGAGATTTTTCTTAAGCCAAAGCTCAGCTGATGCTTCATCTTCAGCTGTCGGTGTTTTTTACTGATGAGCATTGCAGGCACAGTCTCCTTCCAAGGGAGAGCTTCATCCAGAAATACTCCTCCAGCAGTAGGTCACAGCATGTCACTAGGAACAGGAAAATCCACTTGACCATAATGATGCTAATGTGTGGGGGAGTGTAGGACCTTTCAAAAAGAAGCCCAGACAGACTTTCTTTTCTCCAGCTGTATTGGTCCATTACATGCTAACTACTGTCTGAGTTAAGGGATGGGGCACAGTTGTGGTTTTCTTAAAGCATGTTACTAACACTGTCAGCATAACCACTCAAACTCGAAAGGCATCCTGTTGCTTAACCATGAGAGAAAGCACTCTGATTATTTTTAATATTTTTTTCTCCAATACCTGGTGTAAGAAATGGAAAAAGAAAATTATTTTGAGGCAATGGACTGAAAATTGCCCATCAGTGCAGTGCGCGATGGGAATCTGTTGGGGATGGCACAAAGCAGTGCTGCAGTCTAGCTCTTCACTGTGTTATGTCCCAGATCAAAGGAAAATACAGGGATGAACTTGCGTCTGCTGGATAAAATAATGTTGCAAATAAAGACAGGTCGTGAAACCACGTGGTGACTTTGTCTCATGCTTTCAGGTTTTATTTTTTACATCATTAGCCATGCATGAGTTAGCATGCCATTTTGGGCTGGATAGATGCTGCCATTTGTGACCAGTGCTTCAGAGCTCGGCTGCAGCTCTGAGTATAAACATAACCACATCCCAGACAGAAAAGTTGCTAAGATGGTGGTTCGTTAGTGTAATCTTTTTTGCTCTTGTATGTCTCCTTGTTAAACCAGACCTCTCGTATGCTCTGTGGCACGATCTCCTGCACAGGAGGAAACAGCCAGTGATAAAAACTGAGATTTCGTACTTTATACCTACCTCTGAAATATTTAAATGAGAAAGCTCTCTGCAGTAACCTTTGAAAACAGACCAGCACGTTGTATGAAGACAATTTTCCTCTCCAAAATCAAATGATCCTAGAAAAAATCAGAAAGATGAAGTGGAGGAACTACAGTCAATTCACTCTACAAAATGGTTTTGTAGTTTGATATTCCCTTACCAGGACCTGAGTAGCGTATTCAGATAATACCTGGGTATAAATGCTAGATATAATTGCTAGATAGAAATGCTGAGAATAATCAGCAAATTGTACTCTTAGGCTTGCCCAGACACACATTTTAAAAGGAAATTATTGCTATAAAACATTTTACACTTAATCCTTTGTGCATGTTCTTGGAGGCTGCTTGACAAAATGAAAAAAAATCAGTAAATAACTGAGAAGCCAGCTCACAAGCAAGCTCAGAAACAGGGTGCAATTGAAGTCTTTAGTAGTGTCCTGGTTTCGGCTGGGATAGAGTTAATTTTCTTCCTAGTAGCTGGTATAGTGCTGTGTTTTGGATTTAGCATGAGAATAATGTGATAACACACTGATGTCTTTGTTGTTGCTAAGCAGTGTTTATACTAAGCCAAGGACTTTTCAGCTTCCCATACTCTGCCAGTATGGGACCAGGAGGTGCACAAGAAGCTGGGAGGGGGCACAGCCAGGACAGCTGACCCAAACTGGCCAAAGGGCTATTCCATACCGTGTGACATCATGCTCAGTATATAAGCTGGGGGGAGTTGGCCGGGGGACAGCAATTGCTGCTCAGGGATTGACTGGGCATTGGTCGGCAGGTGGTGAACAGTTGCATCACTTGTTTTTCCCCCCGCCCCGGGTTTTGTTCCTCTCTCTCTCCCCCGTTGTTTTACTTTGCATTACAATTTTATTTTTTTTTAATTTCAAGTATTAAACTGTTCTTATCTCAACCCATGAGTTTTCTTACTTCTGCTCTTCCGATTCTCTCCCCCATCCCACTGGGGTCGGGGGGAGGGTGAGAGAGCAGCTGTGTGGTGCTCAGTTGCTGACTGGGGTTAAACCACGACAAGTAGTCATTATGTACCTGGAGATTACCCTTATCATCATCACCATCACTGTAGTGGAGCTGGCTGTGAAACGGTGACTGCTCGTGGTTTCTTCCCTTATTGTTTCCAACAGTTGGAATAATTTTCTGCCATAGTTTTGTTATGACAATCTTGTTCCTTCAATTCTTTCCTAGCCACTCTTTTCCTTCAAACAGCCTTAGTCTCAATGTTTAATGTCATTGCATGGTACCTGAAACAATGAGGAAGGTGCAAATGTGCACCACTGCTTCAGGCAGGACCTGTCCTGGTCAAATCGATCCTCTCGTGGTTTCACACAGCCAGCAGGAGCTTGCCAGTGTGGCAGCTGCCACAGGC
>NW_008796218.1:1342639-1360876 GCF_000699145.1 Aptenodytes forsteri
GAGGGAGTTGGCCGGGGGGCCGGCTGCCACAGGCTATGGGCAGCGGCCAGCAGCTGCCAACATCTGGGCAGCTCACCTGCCCTCCTCCCAGGTTTCTTAGTGTAGCATGACAACCTGAGAAGCTGCTGAGGAGGATGTCAGCCTCAGTTGGGCCCTGAGGCTTATTAGCAGGACAAAACACTTGAGCATTGACTTTCCTGCATAGTGAATTGGTTCTGGTGGCATGGTCAGAGCCTGCTCTACTGCTAGGGAGCCTGTGATGGCCTTTGCAGATGAAATGTCACTGGACAAAGTCTCATGTTACCTTGGTTTAAGTTGAATGCAGTTGTAAAGTAAGCAGCCAGATCACAGGAGCATTTTTGCCAGTTTTTGTGAGGTTTGAGGGAATGTGCCCAGGCAAGGCAGAGGGCTTAAAACTACCTGTCCCAGCATTTCCTGGCCCAGTGTTCAGTAGAACTTTAATGTTAAACTTCTGGATTGTTTTCAACACTTGAACCCTAGCTTGAACCTAGCAACTTGCTTGAACCCCTTTTTTATTTTTTTTTTAAATCATCAAAATTTAGGCCTTTTGGAGGGAAGCTCAGCATCCTGAGCCTAATGATAAATATGAAAAGGCAAAAATAGCACATGCAGAACCATTACCTTACCAAGATCCATATATATGTTGTCACAACACAAAATAGTTTTTATTCCTTCATCTTAGATGGGGGTTGGGATATTCAAAAGGTAATAATCTCTTGGTTTAAGAAGCCGGTTGCTCTGTTCTTCCTTCCTTCCTCAGCAACACGAGACCGCAAGAGGAGGTCAAAAGATTATTCTTTTTTCATTATTCTTAATCCAATTCTTCAGTGGAAATGGACACTTTTTTTATTTAATTCATTTACTTAATTGCTGCTGCTGGAAAGCTATTTCATGGCCCACAAGAAGTTAGAAAAGCTTGGATGTTTTCCTTTTTATTGGGGTTTAAGGTTTGTTCAGGGGAAGGATGGTGCACAAATCTGCTAGAGATCTTGTCTTACTGCTGTGCCCATCCCACTCGATGCACTCTGATACATGGGGGTGACAAAATGAGCATCCTTCCTCCTCACCTGTGTGGGGCAGCTCAGCATCGCGCACCTTGCTACAGTGGATTTTTTCCTTGGCTCAGAATATCTGTGCCCTGTCCATCATCGGACCTCTCTCATTAAAGCTGGGTTGCTCCTGCCTCACCTACTGATTGCTCCATGACAGGCGATGGAACATCCTGGGGGGACAGCAGCTTTGCTGCAGATAAACGCAGAGAAACCCCCAAGTCCCTCCACTTCTATGCCATGTTGATAGCTGTGGAAAATCTTCCGATGTGAGCCTTTAAACTCTATTCCTGGTGGCACGGAGCTGAGTTGGATACAAGTAATCTTCTCAACCTCCCTCTCTCCCCTCCCTGGTTATCAACCTCCATTAGTTGCTTGCATTTTGGACAGCCAGGCGGGGTAGAGCAATATTGCAGTGATGGCTGTAATCACCTCAAATGACCCTGGTTTCACCCCCAAGCACACGGCGTGGGGTTTTTTTCCCCTAGAGTAATTTCCAAGCACAGCCCCTTAAGACTGAGCTGAAAAGCCTCACTGAGAGATGGCTCTGCTCCCGGACCACCCGTCCCTCCCTGCGCAGCCACCCTCTCCGTCTGTCTTGCCCATCGATTTTCCCTCTTGAAAGCCAAACGGTGCCTGCAGGCCCTCTCGGATCAATGCTGGTGAGGAAGTGAAGGAAAACGAAAGGAAGAAATAAGGTTTTGACTCCAGGTGCTGAAGGCAATTGTCATATTTTTTCCCTCTGAAACCCAAACGGGAGTTGGCTGGGATCTGCCAAGCTGCAAGTTCTCACACATTTGGTAAATATTTAGCGTCTGATTCACCACTGAATCACTCTGTTATTTTTTTGGCTCTATTTGGAGGAACTCCTCCATCACTGGGATAACACCAGCCATCTAAGGTCCTCTCACCTTTTCATTTTAGCATCTCACAGTCATGTATGCCTGTCTTCACAGTCACCCATCAGAACAGGGAGACGGTGTCATCCCTGCCTGGCAGAGGGACTTGGAAGCGCACTGGTCACAGGCACCAGAGTTCTTCTCTGACCCTAAATCCAAAACTGGCCAAAAGCTCCAGCCATCAGCTGGTAAGACGCTGACGTGATGCCAAAGGGTCCATGCATAGCAGAAGGTGGTACACCTGCAGCATCGCAGCCTCTCTCATGAGACTTGCCATGCTGTAGGTGCCCCTCGGTGCGTGGTGGGTCATACACCAGCTGCTGGTGCGACATGGTGGTCATTTAATAGCTGCACTACTTGTCTTGCTATACCTGGGAGACCTTCTGGGGGGATGTGAGAGGAGCATATTTCCCTCCAGAGATGACTGCAGTCAGTGTTTTCCATGTACACATCTGCTTTCATCACAGGTGGAAGACAGCATGATGGATGTGTACGATCTTGTGTACGAGGAGGTGAGGAGGAACGCCTCCAGCTTCAGGAGGCACGAGCTGACTGCCATCCACGAAGCAGTAAGTTGTCTTTTAGCCTTAGCGGAAAACCTTGTCCTGGGGTATCTTCCCAATAGTTTCAGCAGGCTGGGACTGATGCCTGTGCTCTGCCTTGTGGATGCTGCAATGCCGTTTTCCCTCGGGAACTGAGTCCTCCAGCCTGCTGTGAAGTCTGCTCCTCCCTTCCTATTCTTCCTTTCCCAGGTTTGACCAACCTGGGTTATCAACAGGAGGAAAGGGCCACCTACCTGAGCATCACTCTGGTGTGAGATCTTCAAAGCTTTCCAAAGCTGTTTTCATCTGTGCTTCTCAAAACACAGAAAAGGGCAAATGTTTCTCATTGCAACAATGGTGGTGGCCCTCAGAGCCATGACCAGGCGTGGTGGTGCTTGCTCTGCAGGGCTGTGGAGCAGCACACCCAGAGTCCCCTTTGGCAAGGAGAACCAGACACAATACCCAGCTTCATCAGTTGCTTATTTTAGCAACTTTAATTGATGGAGAAACAGTCCTTCTACTCCTTTTATTTTTTTTTTTTCCCCTTCTGCTAGAGCTCCAAGCTGGCCAGTTCACCCTGGCTATAGGAAACCAGCTCCCCAGTGGGTGTTGCTGGGGACCCCCCCCCAGCCCATAGCAAACACTGGAAACATAAGTCTGTGCATCCCTGGGTTTTCCAGAGCAGCCACTGTGAGAGCTGGTCCCCTCCTTGCCAGACCAGCCACTGTGAGAGCTGGTGTGACCATGGAGGGGGAGGGCTTGCCCCAGGCAGCAGTCCTGGAGGAGCACAGAAAAGTTTGGGGCCAGATCCCAGATCCTCCTCTGAATTTAACCTCCATTGCTACAGTTGTTGATTGCATACCTACATGCTTCGCTCCTTGCAACCCTGGTTGTATAGCCCTGCCTGGGGCAGCAAGGGAGGAAGGGTGGCCCATCGCTGACATCTCCTGCCACAGCAGTTGGTGGCGAGGAGAGAGCCCACAAGCTGGCCAGTTCACCCTGGCTATAGGAAACCAGCTCCCCAGTGGGTGTTGCTGGGGACCCCCCCCCAGCCCATAGCAAACACTGGAAACATAAGTCTGTGCATCCCTGGGTTTTCCAGAGCAGCCACTGTGAGAGCTGGTGTGACCATGGAGGGAGGGCTTGGCCCCAGCCCCAGGCAGCAGTCCTGGAGGAGCACAGAAAAGTTTGGGGCCAGATCCATCCACCTCCTCTGAATTTAACCTCCATTGCTACAGTTGTTGATTGCATACCTACATGCTTCGCTCCTTGCAACCCTGGTTGTATAGCCCTGCCTGGGGCAGCAAGGGAGGAAGGGTGGCCCATCGCTGACATCTCCTGCCACAGCAGTTGGTGGCGAGGAGAGAGCCCAGCAGGCAGCTGGCAGACCTCTCCCTCTCTTCCAGTTCCTGTGCTGCGGGAAGCGCTCTCCATTTGGGGACACGGCCAACGTCGAGCACAAGACGTGCCCATCTGGCCAAGTGCGCGATGCGGGACAGGTAAGGGAAAGGTTTCTTCCACCCCACAGTGGGGTTGTGCTGCTACTCGCTAACTGTTAAAACCTCACTGGTGTTTAAGTGTTAATGAGAATTGTGGCTTTTTCATGGTTTGGTGTTGCTATGGATTGGGGTTTGTTTTGTTGGGGTTTTGTTGTCTCAATAAGGAGGTGTCTCACCCACTGGAGGAGCCCCAGTGGATCAGCAGGTCTCAGATGTGCAGGTGCGGTTTCCTTCACAGCTCTAGAAAGCCTTCGGAATGCTTGTGTTTGCAGCCTGTCATTTCCCTCCAGCTTCCTTCTCATCTCCTACCTCTGCAGAGAGTATGAGATATCATACTAATATCATATCACGGGCATATGTCTGAGCTCAAAAAAACTGTTGGACTTTTCCATGTGACACTAGTTTCTGAGGCTTAAAAAGTGTCCCACTAACAGCAAATGTGGAATTTGCTGTTAATTCCTTTTTCCCAGGGCATTAAATAGGTATTTAAATGAGAGACTTATGAAGCAGGATGATGATGCCCAGCAGTAGCTTCATCAAGTACACTTCATTCCTCCTCTTTGCAGCATCTCAGTGAGGTTGATGGAGAAGCCACCAGTATTAGACTGCCTCTGTGCTGAAGCTGCAATGTAGACTTCATACTCTCTGAGCAAATCTATTGTATGATTATTTTTCTTCCACAGGAGTAGCCAAATCAGCTGAAGCAGCTAAAGCTGCTAGCATCAATATGTATGTTGTCCCTAGGAAAAACAAAACCATGTTGCTACAGCTATACGAAAACATTGTTGTTAGGTGAAGATGTCAAGCACTAACAGGACGCCGTGATGCGCAGCCCGTCACATCTCGAAGCAGGGTCAAACTTGGCTCAAAGAGCAGGAAGGCAGAGCAGAGCAAAACCAGGCACTGTGGGGGTGACTCTGTTCCCCCCGGGCTAATGGTTTGCGTTTCCTCTGGTGGCGAGCCAGGGGAGGTGGGTGGGAGGATGAATTTTGCAACCTGGGGAACCACAGTTTGGTAGCTGCAGTACATTCACTCTCTGGCTTTGAGCACTCTTACCTCACCCTGCAAATCACTTCATCGAGGGCATGCTCTTGCACTGTTGAAACGGCTCTCTTGGCTAACACCTCCTGGATTTCTGTGGGGCTGCTGGCATGCTTAAGGCTAATGTATATTAATGCTTGCGACACCTTGCAAAACTGAGCTGTTCATTAGTATCTTTGGGGAACGTATTTAGCATTATGGTGTGCTCTGCTTTTCCACTTTTTCATTTCCCTCTTTCCATTTTCCAGTGGGTGGAAAGAAGAAAGCTTGTGCATGACCCCACTTACCTGTGCTCACACACATCCCCCACAGTCCAAAACGCATCACACCAAGAAAATCGTAGGCATATTGTAGTAACAGAAAATGTACCGCAGGTGTTTGTCTTCCCAAACTGCAGCAAGCAGTAGAAAAAAGGAGAGCTGCCCACAGAGCAGCCCAGCTGTGCAATGTTGCATCCCCTTCTTGCCTCCCTTTCTATCTGGGGTTGTGGCAAGTGCTGCTGGGGGGATGAAGCCCCCCACCGAGCTGCTGCTGTGCTGCAAGGGATGTCTCTCTCCTCCCAGGACTGCCTGCGAGAGATCCAGGACTTCCTGAAGAAGCACATGGACTTTGTCTCCATGCTACTGGGCATCACCATCGGCTTCACGGTAGCTATGTCTGTTCCTTCGCATTTTGGCCCCTAGAGGCAGGCTCCAATGGGGAAAGCATATCCTAAATTAGCGCCCAGAAACTAGGATTTTGGGTTATTTTGGAGACCGGCAGCAGAGAAACAAGCGGTGGTGGACTCCACCATGGAAATTAGGAAAGGGCCAGGACCTGTCTTGGCCAGGCTGATAGATGGAGGGGTTTTCCTGCAGGAATAGGCTCGCTGTGTGTTTTTTGTGCCCAAACTAGGCATGGCAGCTGGGAGCGGGGAGCAGCGGGAGCAGGCTGCAGCAGCATTTGCATTTCATCCACCCAGGCTTGCCTGCACGTCTTCTCCTGCAAGTGAGAGGCCATGTCACCTGGCGCAGGGCTTGCAGATCAGGTAGGAAGCCGGCAGCAATTGTGGAAAAGGAGATGCAACAAAAGCTCCGTATTTTAGGAAACTTGCTGCCTCTCCTTGCCCAGCGCTTGCTGGCTTCCTCCCAGCTCAGCCTGGGAAGTCACTTTGTGCGGCCAGAGCTGGAAGGTCTTGAAAGATACTGAGGACCAGCAGTGGAGCTGGAAAGCTGTGCAGAAAGGGAAGGTCTCATCCTATTAATGACCAGTAATGAACCCGGCAAGGTGCATCTCGGGCAGTGGGTGGGTGAAGCACAGGCTTGTAAGGAGCAGGCTGCAAAGGAGAGGAGCAGAGCATGTTGCCTGGGCTCCCAGGCATCATCTTTGAAGGAGGATCTTGCAGAGGAGGGGTAGGATCATCTTCAGAGGATGGCTTGGGTACAGAGGGTCTGTACTGAATTTGTGAGTCTTATATGGGGGAGGACAAAAGAAAAAATTAAATGCTGTGAGAGGAGTGTGTCCTTCAGCGGTGAGGGGGCTTGGTGGCTGCACGGGGACAGTCCCTTCAGAGCTGGAGAGTGCCACTAATTAAAACAAGCCTGCTCATATGCCCACCCACTGCTTGGCAGAGGTGTATCACTGTAATTACCCCTACACAAGGGCCCTGCACATGTGGTGAAGCATGCCAGAAAAGAGTACACATCAGGAGACTCGTTTCTTCACCATGAAGGGAGATTTGGTCTGCTGTGATATCTCCAAGCCGCTCCCCAGCTGGGGCGACCTTTCCTGACTGAATGTGTATGTGGAGATTGTTTTACTACTTGTGTCCACCTTGGCACAACTATGGGTTAGAAGACTCTTCTCCATCTAAATAAAACCCAGAGGAACAAACACTTTTGTATTTTATACTGCTAGTAGTAAATTAGGAAAACCATCAGGCATAGCCATGGAGCTATAAATGTAAAGTCATGTGTGAATATTTGATGTGGCTTTCTAATTTTTCTCAGGTATAGGAGGAATTTCACTACAGCTATACTCAGGCAAAAGCAGGAGCGTTTTTGTTATATATATATATCTATCTTTTTTTCACAGCTTGATGCTATAGCCAGATAAGGCGGCTGTCTTTGAAGCGTGTGCTAGAGGAAATCTCACTGCACGGTTCACTATTGTGATGGCAGGATGCAAAGGAAGTGCGCAATGAGGGCTATAGCTGCTCTGATGTCACTGTCCCTCGGCCAACAATGCACACATGTCCCCAGATCAAGCTGCAAGCAAAGGCACTTGCATGTTAAGGCAGACTTTTAGGAAAGAGCACGTTGTTACAGCCCTTGTTATCCTTCCCACAGCAGCCTTACCTTTGACGCGTTGCCTGTGTAAATCCTGATGTGTGATATACCAGGCAGAATATCACAATGCAGAGTAAGTATACTGTCCTCTGCATTCGCAACCGTGCACGTGCATGGGGTGGGGTTTGGGTTTTGTTAGGGTTTTTTTTGTTTTCTTGGGTTTTTTACTCCAAACGATACATGAGGTTTGTTTATTTTCTCCCTATGTTATCTTTACAAAAGGCTATTATTATGAGAGATATGTTTGTTTGCATAGAGGAATGTTTTGTGGCAGGAATTTGAAATCTGAATTTCCTGGTTTCATCTCATTTCTTGGTATTTTTAGGACTGGGTTTGAGCTGTACTGTGCTAATTCCAATCAGGTGCTTTAACCACGTGTTGGGGTTTTTTTTTTTCTCCCATGCTGGAATTGGTGTTCACCATTTTACTGGAAAACAGCTCTCTTAAGAAAAATGTGACAACCTGTTAGGTAAACTCAGAAGTGCCAAGTGGACTAACAGGCAACATTTATGATCGCTTTTTTGCACAGATGGAGCATCACAATCAGTTCGGCATTTAATTGTGTGCCCATCTCATTTATTTCCTTTTAGGTTTATGGGATGATCCTGACTTCATTCCTCTGGTTCTCCATCCACTTCAGCAGCAACCTGGACCGGAAAGGCAAATACACCCTGCGAGAGAGGTAGAAACCCGCCGCCCGAGCATCCCTACCAGGTAGAGCCAGCTCTTGGCACAGGAAGATGTCTGAAGTCACCCACAAAATCCCCTGGGAAGGCGTTGAGTGGGGTCATGCAGTAGGATGTGTCACACGTTTCCCCTTCCTGCACTACTAGCTGTCGTGCATTTCCGAGCTGGTCAGAGCAGATGATGCTCTGAGGACAAGTCATCCCACACCTTCACCGAAAACGGACAAGGACTGAGACACGCACCTGGGCTTGGAGATTCAGATCGCCTCGCCGGGGGACGTACAGGCTGTAGCTCCACAAGCAGGACACAAAGAGCCCCTTAGGACAAAAATGGAGAGAAAAGCCCAGCAAAAATCACAGCATTAAACCAAACTTCTCTTGCGCTGTCATCTGAGCAGTTCCCTGTAACCCTCAAAGATGCAATATTTCTAGGAAGGTGGCTTTGGATCACAGCCCAGGACTGATCTTGTGCTATCAGCAAATACATGGACACGAAGTGTGTCATTGCTGATGGGAAACGTGCTCTCCTAGCCTGGACACTCATAATAATTGACTTTGGGCACGTTTCTGATCGTGCTCGAGTATGTAGGCATCCAACGACCATTGACTGTTTTTCCCCTGTTTTCAAATATTGCCAGGTTTACAGAGCTTTTGGTAGAGATTAGGAAAAAAAATCAGAAAGCAGTGCATGAGATTTGAAACAAATGACCAGCATAAAGACATATCCCTCTGTTATTCCTTCTTGCTAATGCAATACACCATTATTTTTTAATTCTTAGGATTTAGTCAACCTCCTAGAGCTTGATGCCACACTGATTTCACAGGGGCTTGTTCAACTTCCAGCCTTAGCTCTGTGTTTATCTGGCTTCACTAACCCACCGCACTGCTGTGCAATACAAAAGGACTTTGATATTACACGTACACGCAGGACTGAAGTTTAAATCTGTAAGAGAACAGGACTGATCTCCAGCCAAGTCAAACAATACAATGTCCAACTCCACGTCCTCTTTACGTCACCTTATCAATAATAAACAGAAATTTTAAAAGCTTCAATCAACTGAATCAGTCTAGCTTAAATGATGGCTCCCTGGTGTGCTTTGCCCTCATTGCAAGGAGGCAGAGCCGCTTCTGAGCTGAAACCCATCATTGCAATAGATTTAGCACCTGCTGGAAAACCTGCTGCAAACTTATATGGCTATGTGAAATGTCTGTTGAACCAACAACAGCTTTCCCCCCTCGCCTTCGTTGTGGCTTTTAGCCATGAAAAACAGTAAGTAGCAATTGTTCATTGAGATAAACGTGGAAACCCCGTGCTGATGTTCAGGACAGGTCCTGGCCCTCAGGCAGGGGCTGCTACACATACCAGAACAGCAGTACAGCCTACAGCACCCGGTTAGCATTTTAACATGGCTGCAGACATCTTGCATTGGAAAGAATTGTGTTGGGGGCGAGGGGAGGGCTATCGCTCCTCATCCCACTCCCTTGGAACCAGTGGAGCTTCACCATTGACTTCACTGGAAACAGAATCAAGTTCAAATTGCTCCAGAGTATCACTCGAGCTACCTCCTGGCAGCCACCAACATGCCTCGGTCTAGCAGCAATTTAGTGATGATACGCACTTGCCAACACACCCACTTTCTAGCAGTGTGGAAAGATTCACTTATATGTATATAAGCACTAATAAGTATATCGTTCTCTGGAGAGAGACAATCTCCCTTGTGAGCTCCAGCTGCTATTGTCCAGGCCACTGCTATTGTTATTCCTCAGGCCAGCTGGCAGCTCCTGTGACTCATGGTTGCTTCAATAAAGACGAATTTCTTGCAAAAGGCCATCATTCCTTCTCTTTTTCTGCTGTGCATGAGGCTGCCTGCATTGCTCAGGGGTTTGCGTCATGGAGAGCCCTCAGTAATTCTTTCAGTGCTGGGAAGAGATATTCCCTGGGCAGCTGGTGCTCCCTCATCCAGGGAGAGGATGGCATTGGTCCTTCGGAGGAAAAGGAGCCACTCATCAGCCTCATCCTATACTCAGCCAGCTGCTGGGGCAGCAGGCAGGTACCTCACAAGGATTAATGCAAGCAGGGGCAGGAAAAAAGCTTAAGGACACGTTCAAGCAATAAAGACTGGAGTATTTGTATGAAATAGATCTCTACAGTTTCACTTTTTTAAACACTAGGTAGTCAGGTCTTGCCCACCGCTCTGTGTTCGCTGGACAACTGATGATGTTTTGCCATATTAAAAAACACTGGAGATTGAGCAAATCAGTGGAGTCTATGTTATGGGTGTGAGTTACCTGCTTAAGCCTCATCAACTAGTAGAAAAGATCTCTGTTAAAGCTTCACCACCAGGACTGCTAAAGCTTTAGGTGCTCCTCCTTCCCGGGTCAATTTTTACTGTAAAGGGATGATTACGGACAGGAGTAGCACATATATGATAAAGAAACCTGAAAGGCTATCATATCCCCCTCCCCTAGCTCTCATTTCCTTGAATCACTTGTGATCACTGAAATTTCATCAGAAGAAGCAGGCACGTTTCCAGCACCGGTCATATAGGTGTGCATGTGCGTAGCTGCTGTTTTCACACCTCTGTAATGATTTCTGCTGCTTGCAACAGGGATGAGAACATGACCTGCACCAAACCATCTCACAAGGGATGCGCCTGGACAGTCGTCATTTCTTCTTCCCAATAAGCAGCAGACTGGAAGCGTGCAATTTCTTGTCCCAGGGAGCTGGAAGTTCCCTTTTGTTCTCTGATAGCCAACCATGGGGTTTAGGTAATTTTTTTGGTACAAAATACTCCAACAAACTATAATAAAAAAAGCAAACTACGCGCTGGCCACCTCTTGATCTTTATTCCCATTGCACCCACTGCTGGAGTTCCCCTGCAAGGAGCAGCACCTTTAACGAGCAGGTGGCAGAGCAGTGCCCACAGCTTGTGCTGTTTGTGGCAGGAGGGGCTCCTGCTGCCCTGCAATGGCATCCCACTGTCATTTTCAGGAGCAGGAAAGCAGATACCTTTGACCCCTCAGTTTTTAGAAACCTGTTGCAGAAAAGTGCAGCATTGCCATTTTGTTTGCAGCCGTAGAAATGGCAGCACCCGGGGATGGCTGGATGGAAGCTGCAAGGCGGGCAGGTGTCAAGCGGGTTTTTTTTTTTTACACCTGAGCCAACAAAAATTCCCTGTCCTGCAGTCAATGTGCTTGCACTTACCAGTCCCTAATTTGCTGCTCGCTATGGGCAAATTACAGCTTTTGTGCAACCAGAGCAAAACCCCAGGAACCTATTTGTAAGTGCTGCTGAGATTTACCCGGTGTTGAGAAGAGCAAGAGAGAGATTTTGTCGGGATAAGAGCATGGAGTTGAGCGGTGGGGATGCAAAGCCAGCAGCCAGGCTAGGAAACACCTGCAGACCCTCTGAGCCTTCCCGGGGCTTGCACAAGCAGAAGCTGGCTGTTATAAGCATGTCAACACTCAAACTCTGGCAGTAAAGAAATCCCTATTTATGTAGGCACAGACAACAGGAAAAAAAAATGAAAAAGAGAGCAAAGGTGCCAAGTTAAATATTTAATTGTGAATTGGCTCCAATTAATTGTCACTGAAGCTCCAGCAATTATCAATTAGTTCTGCTAAGGTCATGTGGGCAATTGCAGTTTGGTCTCCCTGTGGGTACGCTTATGCGTTACCCTTTTCCTTTTATTTTAGACAAACCCCCAGCTCCATCTGAGGACACGGGAAGAGGGAGCAACCTAAGGCCAGGTGATTACCTACAGGGCTGGGGAGCATCAGCCCATGGCAGCAGCAAGAAGCCTTTTCTGCTGCTCTCCATCCTTTGTTGCCCACGCACCGCTCAGGTCCTGTTCTGCCAGCATGAGCATTAATTTCCCCTGAGGCTTTACGTGGGGCTCACCGCATGCCTGTGGGTGGCCTGACCACACTTGCCTACGAGTCAGGGGAGCTTTCCCAGTGCCTGCTCTGAGGGCCGCAGATGCCACTTTTTCAACGTACTTCTCATGCAGAACTGCAGGTGAGCAGGGCGCAGCTTCGCACAGCAGCTGAGGATGCTCAGGGCTTCTGCAAATCACGTTTTTCAGTACCCAGAAAAAAACCTGAGGAGCTCAAAGCACTTGTGAAAAGCACAGGTTAAGCAATTTACTGACTCTCTAGAGGGATTCAGTGGTGAGGAGAGTGGGAATCTTTCAGCCTTGTGGTGTGCTGGCTTGGCTCCAAAATGTTTTGCTATTTCCTGCCCTATTGACTGTGTGTCTGCCAGTTCCCACTGCCGTCAAAATATAACTTCCTCATGCAACAGCCCCTTTACTGTGCAACTCTGGTTGATGCCTGCAGCAAGCTCCTAAAGGAGATACTGCTGAGCAAGTACTTCTGAAGCCTTCTAAGTTGGCAAATTTGGGTGGACCTTTGCAGCACTGGGGTGGTAAGGAAGCCATCTCCTGCCAAGGTAAAGCTGCGTTTCTGAGCTGCAGACATAGGAAATATTTTTTGAAGAAATAGTTGATAGACATATTTTTTTCAACCAGGTGCAGAAGCAATGGGTTTGCAAAAGCAGCTGGCTATAATTCTCCTCTAGAAATGCAGCCAGAGGTGGTAGATGCTCCACGCAGGAGATCTCCACCAGCACAGCTGAAGGCGGGTAAGGTCAGAAGCTGCTTTGAATACACGGTCGGATCACACAGGCCCAGAAACTTTCACATGAATTGTCGTTGCAGTTCTCTCTTTTAGTAAAATATTATATTGGGGTAAAAAGGGATATTTTTCTTAACTGTGTAGTTCCTCTTCTGGGAGGCTGAGCAACCGGCAGCGCACGTCAACCCTGTCCGCTGGGAGAAGCAGCACGGGGTGGGACGGCGGGGGAGAGCGCAGGAGTGAGAAGGGGGAGCCCCAGAGCAGCCTCGGAGGCTGTTTTGGAAAAACACACATGGTGCGTGTTTTGCAGCTTTTGGCCGTAGCTGCCAAACCCATGACCAGTTGCAGGCCTGCCAGTGAGGCTGCTCCACTCCCCACCGTGCCGTCCCTCTCACCCCCAGCACAAATCCAGTCCTATTTTTAGTCACCCAGCATTTTGGGGGTCCGTCAAACAAATTAATGCCTGGAGGCAATCTGCATATCTGCCCCTGCCAGGAGGGTTGTGAGGAAAAAAAAACCCATCTCTTTATCTGGAAGAGATACAGCTTGTGAGGAATCAGCACGTCTTGGGAAAAATACATTCAGCCGAGCCCAGGGGTGCCCACCCACAACTAACACCCTCCTGTCTACCAGGTGCTATTCCCTTGGACTCCAGCAAGCAAAAAGGAAAGGCCCTTCCCAGCATTTTTGCCAGGAAGATGCATATCCCTGTATTGCTCTCCCTGGAGCCGCTGGCAGCCGGCTAGCTGGGTTGTTTATGTTATCCCAAGACAAAATCCCCCCTCTCTCCCCTCAGCACCACTAACTGCTATTCTTTAACTCCCGTGTGCACCAGCTTGCTCACGGACGTGCTCGCTTTCTTTTTAGCCCCGTTACATCAGCAATAAGCTATTCCAGTCTTTATTCACCTACTAATGAATTATACATTGATTATACAATAGAAGCTCTCTGCATCGATGGGCTGGGCTCTTGCTCTCTCACATGGCATCTCGCAAAGCACAGCTAAGCCCAGCTGCGGCTCGGCCCTCTCTGATGCCCTGAGAAAAATGAACGTTCACTTTCTGGGCTCAGGAGCAGCAGAGCCTGAGCTGAGAAGAGGGAGCATCTGCACTGGATGGGGAAACCTGCTTGTGTTTGCTCTCCCTCTGCCATAGTTCTGGTGGGAGCTGATGCTGTCCTTCCCCACGGCCCCCCCATCCTCCTCCTCATTATATAACCTGACCCATCACCATAGATACCTTGACATAAATATTTAAAGATGGCAGAGAGACAGACCGTGCAGAGGGGAACCATTTGTTGAGTTTATTAAAAACAGAAACTTCAGGTGCAGCTACAGGTCTCTGCTTGCCGCACCCCTCCTCCAAAGGCTGCAAGGCAAACGCGACCCCCCGGGCTATCACGGTGCTTTGGCTGAATTTGCAGAGCTGGGCACAGGGATTTTCGGATGAGCAGCACCCACAGAAAAAATATTCTGGAGATGTCCCCTTAGATACGTGGACGAGATTCTTAATATTATTTTTTCTACTCAAAATGAAGGCATTGTCTGGCTCCCCAGGGGTGCAGGCGGGCCTCTCCCGAGGCGATGGACCTCCACCTTCCCACTGCCATAGGCTAGTCCATGCCCTGCAGCTTGCCCTTGCTCAGTCCCTGCCTTGAAAAACAGTATTGCGGGGTGTTGGCTGCCTAGGAAGTTAATCTTGTGCGCTCCGGGACTATTAGCCTCCCGCAGGATGAATTTCTGAGCTTCTTTTCATGCATCTCCAAAATGTTCTATTTAAAGATTTTTGGTGATGCTGCTGTTGGAGGTTTTTTTTTTTACCACCACAGGTAAATTGGAAATCCAGGCTATTTCTGTCATATTTTCCACCGAAAATAAGATGCGGTGGTTAAAAGCTAACTCGGACCTCGCTGCAAAATGACGTGCATTTTATTCCCATGGTTGGTCCATCATTTTTGTGCTGGCTGTGAGGAGGGCAGGGGGATTGCCACACAAACCCAAGACATGCAGCCAGAGTACCACGTCAGCGGCCATCCCATGGTCCCTGGCGGATGAGGGACTCCCATCTGCTCTCCCAAATCTCCTGGACACCCTGGGTGTTAGGTGTTTAGAGCCTGCCTTGATGCTAGTCATTTCACACCCTGGTAGCCAGCTCTCCAGGCACACGTACAAGGTGAGGAGGACCCAGGTCTGTCCTCTCCCTTCATCCCTCTCCATCACTTTTTATAAAACACAAGGGGTTTTTTTTAAGGTGGAGCTGCTGGAAGGCTGGCAGGCATCTCCCTGTGAGAAGCAGTCTCAAGGTCCCCAGGCACTGGGCTCGCTGAGTCCTGCTGGTAAGGGACTGCCGGCTAAATCTGGGGCCGGGAGGCAGCTCAAGCCGCATCTGCTCTAACGGGCCCTGGTGAGTCATACCCACAGATGTCAGCTATGCCAAAACCCACAAGCATGACACTGACTTTTATAAACAGGTTCACGAAAAAAACCCAACAACCCAAGCCCAGCAGACAGAGGAAAAACACTGCAAGCGCCTCCGCTCTCTGCTGCTTCACTCTGCCTGCAAACCCAATTGCGAAAGCAAATTCAAACGGCCACTCGGGGGCAGGGGGATTTTTTTATTTGGGGTTTTGGAGCCTTTTTTTTTCACTTCTTTAGAGTTTACTTTTCTCTTTCAGTGATGCAAGGCTTGGGAGGTAGGTAGCTTCTTCACAGACCTGCCTGCAGCTGGCTGCTCTGTAAACGACTATGCATTAGTATGGCGCACTGCTGAGCACTCGAACGGAGCCTATCCTCCTAGAGAGGGAAGTCATCAGCCCTATTCATAGCGCTTACACTCAATACCAGCTTGTGACACTGATACATGAACTGAATTTGTGCAAATCAGTTTTACTTATTTATACAGCAGCATTTTATAAAGAGCTGATAAAGCCGCTGAGAGTCTTTGAAACGCGGTTCTGGTACTTTATGGACTATACAGCAAGTAGTACAGACAAATGAACACACAACATCTGAAATCACACGCGATCTTGGGAAACAGTACATGTTATCTTGACACTGTGCCACAGTGGTGGGTTTTTTTCTTTCTGTACATTAAGGTCAAAGTTTTCAAATGTACCCAGCTGCGCTGCTTTAAAATAACCAACCAAACAAAAAAATATTTGGATGAAGCTTGAAATCCTTTTCCATTTCCAAGTTTTGGAGAGGACTTTGTTGGTACGGCCAGATGGGTGAACCCAGTTTAGACTGTAACTGGGAGCTACTCGATGCAGGAGATGGTGGGGCTGTGCCCCTGCTCCCCCTACCAGAGCCACATCTGTACCTGAGCCTGGGGCAGTACGTGGCTCCAACACAGCGTGAAGGAAGGTCCCAGAAACAGGACTGAAAAGGTTTATTTATCATTTTCCATTTTTTTTTTCACTTCCCAACAGAAGAGAAAAAAAAGGCAGAAAGCAAGAAAAGAAAAGCAACAGTGACACAAAAAAAAAGCAATCCCGAGCTCCCAAGAAGTAGTTTCAATGCCAACTTTGGGGAAGTGATTGCAGCTGGGGTTGCCCGCTCTCTAGTGCACAAAAGTTGATTTGAGAGTTGTTTTCCTTCATAGCTGGCAGGGCTGCCGCTGCTGAAGGCCTTATCGTTTTGCAGCTGGTTCCTTCCTCTCCCTCGCACAGGTTCTCCAAGTGGCGCCTCCGAGAGTTTTCTTGGAAACAGCCACCTAAGTGCACGAGAGGCTCCTTGGTTCATGTAGCCTCCTATCTTCAACCTCTCCATTTGGTTGGGGTGGGTATTTTTGTTTTAATATTTATAGCTGGAAAGGATGAAGGTGCAGAATAACAGACGTTGTGGGATGCTATGATGTAGCAAGTGAGCAGCTTCAGGATCCTGCCGTTATCCTTTGGATTGATGAGCAGGGGCCACACAAGATTACAGCTATTGCCATAACCAGATGGGTCGTACTGATAATTTGGGATAGCAGTTACATGCATAAATAGCCTTGTGAACCTCTGGCTTCATTGGTAAGGCTGGATGAGTGAATGTGGCTTAGCGACAAAGGGTTTATGCATCCATGGCAAGCCTGCAATCAGGGACGTACTCAGCATAAGTAATTGAGGAACAGGGCCAACTTCTATTCATCCCCAGAGTGCCGTGTGCTGTTACTGAGGGGCAAAGAAGGGCTTGATGAACATGACGGAGCCCTGGACCAACTCATCCCCGCAGGCAACGGGATGATTTTGGAACAAGTTGACTCATTTTCAGCATACATGTGTAGGAAATGTGTGCTTCCCTAACAGCACATTGCCGCTTACCGGATGCATGGCAGGGAAGACTCCATCGAGTGTGAAAATGTTCAGCTCAGAAGCTGCTCCCTGAAATGCTTTCACTAGAGGAAAGTGCCCAGGCAGAAAGAGGGCAGGTTTCCACGTACGGCGCTGCAGGCGGGCGCTGAGTTCATATTTAGCATGGTAAGGTCCCGACCTTTACTGGAGCTGCTGGGTGCTGCCTTTACCAGAAGTCCTCTTATGCTCTGATTATGTGACTGACTGTCCTGCCCCTACAAGAAGCGTATGAGCTTGCCAGAAGCATAACGTGGGGTGAGAGCAATTTATATTTCTAGGGATGAGCAAGTGGGCCAAAGTGGGTTTCGGCCAAAAGATTGGGAAATTTCATCGTGCTTCTGTTGCACAGCTTTGATTATTTTTAACTAAAATTTAACTAAAATTTCTAAGCCATAATGTGAGGCTTACTTGAACTGTCAACACGTGTGACCCAAATCTCTTTGGTGGGCAGCCCTGAAGCCCCCCAGATGCTCATGCGACCCAATAACCGAGGGAAAACATCCTGAGTGGTTCTACTGAGCTTGATGCAATTGCTTGCAGTAATAAAGCCACAAGCTTAGGCCAAAAGTGTTTGGCGGATCAGAGCTTAGGATAAAATAGGAGGGGGAAATGGATGAGGAAATGCTTCTCTGAATTTCAAACTGCAAGTTTTAATGTAAAAATCCTTTTATCTATTTTTTTTTGGGGGGGGGGGGGTTGTCCCCTCATGGATGCACCCTAAAACTTCTGTATATAGAAAAACAAATCCTGCCGCACCCTGCACCCATTCACAGAGATTTCTCCCCTCACCCCAGGCTGCCTGGTGAGGTTTAGGGGACGGCGGTGAGGTTTAAGAGACGGTGGTCAGGTTTAGGAGATGGTGGTGCCACAGCCCCCCAACACCCCTCCCCGTGGCTGCCACTTGCATGTAGGAAACTCTTTGTTGTGAGCCGCTCCCGGTAGGTGGGAAAAAGAGAAGAAAAAGGGGAAAACAGACAAAAGACAAAAAAAAAAAAAAAAGAAAAAGAAAAAAAGGTAAAAAAAAGGCAAGAGAAAAGAAAAAAGAAAAAAGGAAAAAAGGGGAGGAAGAGGAAGGAAAAAAGGAAAAAAGAAAAAAGGAGAAAAGAAAAAAGACAAAAGACAAAAGGGGGAGAAGAGAAAAGAAAAAAGAAAAAGGGAAAAAAGGAAAAAGGGAAAAAAGCGGGGAAGGAAAAGGGAAAAAAAAAA
>NW_008796218.1:1361784-1393610 GCF_000699145.1 Aptenodytes forsteri
GAGCCGGCCTCGATGCCTGCGTTTTGGGTCGTGCCCGAGCTGGGGACCGCTGCCTCCACCGCCTGGGAAGTTATTTTAGGATGCAGATTTTACCCAGGCTGGAGAGGTTGCCTTTCCTGAGAAAGTTTCTCATGAAATAATCCATCCAGACATGCGGCTAATTTAGCAAAAAAGCAGCGTATCCCAGTTTCCCTGCAAACCAGGTTTGTCCCAGTTAGAAACACCCTCCGGCAGCGAGGGGCTGGCGTGGCAAGAAATGCTCTCTCCCTGCTCCTGCGCCCGGGAGCAACAAAATGTGCCCAAGCAGGCTGCTTTTTTTATTTTTTAAATAGGCTATTTTCCATTTCCCCAAATGCTATTTTTCTCGCAAGCAAGCCTAGGCCCACCCCATGGAGGCAAGGCACCGCTTGCTGAGCACTGGCTGCGTGGTCAGGATGCTCCCCTTTTCTGACACCCCACTCTGTTGATGAGGAATTTGGGGTTTTTCTTAATGTTTGCTTGCAGCAGCGAACACAGCAAGGAGGGCTGGAGAGGTGGGGAGGGGAGCAATGCCTTCCAGAGCAAACCCTGCCTCGGCACCTGGAGCTACTCTGTCCGGCTGGAGCCTTCGCCTGCTGCCTTCTCCCTGGGGGTGCACGGTGAAGCTCTTGCGGGGGGTCCCCACCTCTGGGAGGTGTAGGGCTTACTCCTGCATGGGAGCAAGCGCTGTCAAATCCGGCCTGATTTCAGGCCTCTTCGCCTTGTTTCTGGGTATAACACTGACCAAGGGAGAGATGACGAGCTCTGACGACAGTGGTGTTAATTGATACCTGATGCGTTGCCAGCTGCAAGATGAATGCGGGACAGTCCTGGGTTTTTTTTTTTAACCTCTTCCTCCACCCTTAAAATGGCAGGACGGAGGCGGGTAGGCTTTTCTCTGAAGTGTTGTTCCTTCCGAGTTATCACGCTTATCCCAGGACTTTTTCTTCCCTTCTGGTCCTGATTTCCTGCCATTCTTGTCGCTGAAGCCGCCGGGTGTGGATGTGAGAGAGGAAGGGTCTCCTGGGCGGCAGGAAGGATGCAGGGGGCTCTGCACAGCCACCGCTCCTGAGCAAGCTTGCTCTCCAGTATGTGTTTGCAAAACAGCTTATCTTTTATAAATGGGCATTTTGGTTCCAAGAGGAATAGCTGATCCGTTTAATTTCCCTGTTAGGACTCCTGGTGCCTTGCCCTACGCCTTGGAGGGAGCCTGACGCCTGCTCCCTGTGAGCGTTGGGGGGAGATGCTCCAGCTCCTCCCAAGGAGGGGTGCCTGTGAGTTGGGACCTACCAGCTCCCCAAAACGCCTCCCAGCGCTGGGCTTGCCTGTGGCCAGTCCCCTCAGACCACCTCCTGTGCAGATGGGGAGCGTGGGCTTCGTTAGAATTAATGATGCTTTCTGCGAGGCTGACTGGCTGAAGGGTGGTTGAGCACCAGGTCTTACGGTTTTCAAGCCCTTTTGTGTTGTTTTTTAAACCAGTAGTCGAGGGGAATTTTAGGTTTACCACCAAGCGAACATGGTTAGCAGCCAACCTTACATCCCCAGCTGGGGAGGGATGCCTTGGTCGCCACTGTAGCATGAAGGTCGTTTTTACAGGGTGGCATTTAAAGGCTGGACGTGGTGCTGAGCACCCTTGCTGCAGGGTGGCCGTGTCGGGACCCCAGCTCTGACCCCAGAGAGGTGCAAGATGGGCCCCTCGCGACCCTGTGGTCCTGCCAGCTGGTTAGCATGCAAGGGCTGCTGGGCTCCTCGTGCTCATTTGCTTATCATTTGCCTTGCACCCAGCTGAGGTCGGGCGCTGTTGATGAAAACAAGCAGGAGGCAGAGCCCGAAGTTTGGCAGATGCTGGATCATGCTGCATGGAACTTGCTCCAGCGCCTGAGAGGAAGAAAGGAAGCAATTCTCAGCCTTAGCTGTGTTAACAAATAAGAAAGAAACTGATAACTTTTTTAAGTAGTCCTGCTGTCCTGCCAGAGTGTCAATAAACTGACACCCCTCTGGCTTTGCCCCCCCCCCCCCCTCTCCCTCCTCCCCTTCATGCTGTTACCTCCTGCTGCCTGGCAGTGCAGGGGGAGTTTCACAAAGCTGCTGTGTTGAAAAGCAAAAGGAAAAGGCGGCCTGGCTGCCAGCTACCCGGGGCGCCTTGGCAGCCCTCTCTGCCCAAGATGTTTCGTTTTTATTTTATTTTTGGTGTTGTTTTTCCTTTGTGCATGCATTTTTGAAAAGAAGATGGCAGGCTTGCCAGGGTTACCTGCTCGGTCCAGGGTGGCTCTCGAGGAGGGAGCAGCGACCACCGCATGGACCACACATACAAATGGGTGCCCATCCCGGGAAAGAAAGGGTCCCTGCATCTTCCACAGCGGCATCCACTGACTGAAGCAGTGGAGGTTGCCACGGGCAGCACCTAGGGATCTCACCCAGTTACTAAAACACAGGGCTGGTAAGACAAAAGCTTTTCTGTGCTGCAAACTTTTCCTGAAACCTTGGGGTGGCCGGTGGCGAGGTGATGCTCTGCTTCCCTGCCCTGCGAGAGGGTGCATTGCTGGTACCCATTACTGGGTGGTTTTGCTGGTGTGATGGGCAGTCCCAGCTCAGCCTGCAGCCCGGGGCGGGGCTGGGCATGTGGCAGGGTGGAGCTGCTTCTCCATCCCACTCTCAGTAGACGACCGGACTTCGACTGCTCTCCTGAATTACCCGAATCTGACAGCAGAGCTCAGCGCATGGGGCTGAACTGACCACCGCTGCAAAGAGTCCCTGGAGAGGCCAAAGGAAGCCAGAGAGCTATTTTAAAATGTAATTAAACATAACCAAGGAGAAATTGGCTTGCTTGGAGAAGGATCACCCAGCTTATTAGCTAATACAGCCCGTGGCAGCCTTCCAGATCTAGAGCACCGCTGACTGCCCTACCAGAGAGGTGTCTAATTAAAAGGAAGAGCTTGCTCCTAATGCCATTTTCCAGGCACCACGTAACTCTTTTCTTTTGCTTGTCTTGAGGGGATGTGGTGCAGTTGGGGTGCAAAGGGGAGGAAGGGCAAGAGCAGAGGGAAGGTGGAAGTGAAAGTCTGTCTCAACAGTGGTGATCAGAAGAGAAGGGGTGGAGGAGTCGAGTATTTTCTTGTGCAATGCTGGAAAATCTTACTGGCTGTCCCCTGGAGTCCGCAAAGTGTGCACAAAGATATTTGGCTTTGGTGACGGTGGAGGGAGGTGGCAGCTCTCTGTGGTGGTGGTCCCATGGTGACAACTCTGCTGAATGCCTCGTGTCCCTCTTGATGCGATGAGGAGGGAGGCTGGCTACCGCTATTCACAGGTTTAAACGGAGAACGGAAGAGCTGGTGGTTCATGCAGCACGCAGCTCAGCAGCACAGGTTTGAAATAACTCCCTGGACTCACAAAGCAGCTTGCATTTTGTTTCGGGTGCAGGCTTGCACTGAGCGCTGCTGAAATGCTGTTAGGGATATCGGCTAGCAGGCTGCTCTGCTGCAGAGCGCAGGGTTTGGTTTGCTTGTTGGTCTCCAATGACTTTCAGTTCAGTATCCTGGGACGATGTACAGGCAAGTGTATTTCCATGTGTGTTTGACCCTGCAGCTATTTAATGCCTGTCTTTGAAGGGCAAGGGAGAGGTTTTCTTAGTAGGCTCAGTACCTGGACCCAAGTTTTCCTGCTGATGACGCTCTGGGATGTGTTTCTGGGCTCTCTGTCAGGTGAACACAATCCTACCATCACCTACGAAACCTCTTCTGAAGTCTCTGCATGCCGAAGGTTATTTAAGCAGGTCTTTTGAAGAGACCAGTGCCCTGCCCCGTGGGGGTACCCAATTTCAGTTAATTGGGCTGCACTGCAGTTGCATGGAGGGAGCGTCGCTGGTGGCTGGAGGGGGGATTGCTCTGTTTTCCTAAGGTTATTCTTGTGTCAACCACTGTAATGCTTATCTCCTGCAAGAGCATTAACCCACATACGATGCCTTGAGAAACGCTTTGATCCTGTACTGTGCAAGTGCCTTTCACTGTATTATTGAAAAGGGAAAGCAGTTGTATTACCGTTGTAGTTAAATGCTTATGTATGGGGCCAAATTAATTTTAAAGCAATATCTGAAGTTGTTTTCCTTTCTGCCGAGGGTGATTAAACCCTGCTGGTAGATGCAAATGTACAGTGATACTTCTGTCCGCAGTGGGGATCAGACTGTGGCAGGCAAGGAGCAGCCTGCGGGCTCAGTGTTCCCCGTCGGAGGACCCCACTCCTGGATTTTGGTGCCAGATTCCCACTCTCCTCCCGTCCATCAAGCTTTATTTGGCCTCTGGTGTGCTGCTCCTCAGGAGTGTTCCTCTGGACCTTGTTTTGAAAAGCCCTGCAGTGTTGTGGGGCTGGTAACTATAGGCACCAGCGGAGAATTTTGCCCTGGCCGGCGGCTCTATTAATAGCTGGTGCTAGAAGGTGGTGGTGGCTGCGCTGCTGGGCGTGGAGCACAGGCTGCCTTCTTCCTCCTGCCTGCAGAACACCAGGCTCCTCGCAAACACCCTTTCTGCAATTCCTGGGCAGGCCTTGCCTGCAAGCTTTCAGCCTGACCTTTGGTGGCCGCCAAGCGCGATCGCTGTGGAAGGCAGCGGAAAGACCTCGCCTGTGCTTTGCAAGAAGAGTCCTATCTGTTGCTGCGGTTTGCAAGTGCCTGTGCCGAGGTCGGCAGAGAAGCTTTTATGTTGTATGGCTGTCAAACTGCAACCGCATTTGTCTGATTTAAGTCACTTCCCCTGCTTACAGCCCCCCAAAAAGTCTTGCAGGGATCCTGACGTGTTGGTGCTCCAGGGCATCCCACAGCCCACCCCGACAAGCAGCACGGGGGAGACCTGTAGTGCTTCTCACCTTACAATTTGAAGTGAATTTTTGGCGTGAAGTCCCACCATCGTAACATGAAGACCATCGCAGCATCAAACCGAAGTTCCCAGGTTCATGGGCTGCTGTTCAGCTCTCAGCCCGCTGCTGCACCCCGAGCCCTTTCAGCACTTCCACAGGGCGCATCTATTTGCAGTAGGAAAGAAATTCAGCTTCTGCTTTCCAGGAAGCAAGGTGCAGGGTGCAGGCAGGCTTGGCGCTGCCTGTACGTGTGCGCCTGCCACCAACGGTCATGTGCTCCTCTCCTGCTCGCCTCGGTCCTCGAGGTGGTAGTGAAAACCTGTAAAGTCCTAGCACACATCTTACAAAGGCTTGTGTTGCCCTTCCAAAGGTAATTTCCATCAAGTTATGAATCTCTAGCTCCTCGGTTTTTTCCCTACTCATGCTAGGTGAGGTGACAAAATGATGTTTCATTATTTACACTGCACATATTGGAGAATATGATATCTGCTGCTCCACCTAGAGACCCACAAATGACCTGGGATCAAAGCACTCAACCCCAAATTAGCAATTAATTCCTGGCCATGCGAGGGGCTTCTTGCGTGGCAAGATGCTTCAGCCTTGGTCCTTCTGTGCCCCAGTTCCCCATGCCTAAAAGGAGGGGGATTCAGTTTTACTCCATCCCGGCTGCTTTGCAGGTTGTGCTGGAGAGGAGCTGTGGGAAGCCCTGGTTGGGCTCCCCGAGTGGGGTCCGGGTGCCGCCCCTGCAAAGGGCTCAGCTTCCAGGTGGTGTAAGGGAAGCCGCAAGCCTGTGCAGCGTGAAAACCTGTTAAAAATCTCTAATCATCTACCTGAATCATAAACCAGCTAAAATCCATTAAGCTTTCTTGGCACCATCCTGCTTCTTGTAAGTAACTGTGGTATTTCACAGGCATCGCAGTGCGGGCTCCGCCACTGGCGTTTTTGCAGCAAGGCAGGAGCTTCTCCCGGCCCGGGGGTTCAGGCGGGTTGGGAAGCAGCGTCCCAGTGGCAGGCAGGACCAGCCGTGGCTGCGGGAAGCGGCGCTGCTAAAAATACAGCATTGTGAAACTGCTGGCACCTCCGTTTCCCTCCTCCGCCAGCTTGAGCCGCAGGATGTCTGCTTCGCTTTGACATGCCTGGCAAGCCCCCCTATAGCCAGGATGTCTTCCTCCTCCTCCTCCTCCCCCCCGCCAGGAAACCTATTTTGGAGAGGGGCGGAGGGAAGGGAGCAGGAGGAAGAGGGCTGGGGGCAGCGGAAGGGACCGGGGGGGTGATGCATGTCCTGGCATACACGAGTGTCTGGGGAGCAGCAGGCAAAGGTGGGGGCTGCTCGGATACGGGATGCCCTGCATTAAGGGGGGGAACAGGGACATTTCTTGCACCCCTAAATCATGGGAATTTCTTGTGGAGGGGGGGAGTGACTAAGCCATGAAAGACAGGCTTGTTCCCTTGCCCCACAGCTGGATCTGGGAAATTTTAGGGTGAACGGCATATCGGTTGGTGAGGCTCAGTCCAGGAGGGAGCCCCACTATGTGCACAGTGGATGGGGCAGCAAACCAGGGCTGCACACCTGCCATCATTGTGATGCTCAGACGGTGATACCCCATCATGTGGGGTACCACCCTATTACCTCTCAGGGGGCTGGGAAGCTGCCTTTTCCCTCCCCTAAGCAGCATCTGATGGGGGCTTTCCCCTGTCATGCCAAGCGGGAATGGCGTCCCTGCAAAAAGCAAGCCTTGGGCAGGCAGGATCCAGCTGGAAAAGTCTGGCTGTCTGTGGAAGAAGCAATAAATCTCTGGAAGCTGGAAAATAGCGGTAAAGAGGAAACACTGGAGCATGCTGTGCCGCCTCTGCTGTGCCGGCAGGCTGCTTGGGGCGCAATCTCCAGGGTCAGCCCCATCCTGGGCAGCACTAGTGATGTGATGGGGATCCTGTACTGTGGACTGGGTGCCCCTCTAGGCTCGCGGTGGATATTTGAAGGGGCAGGGAAGATGGAGGAGGTGTTATTTTCATCGAGGGGTTGTTTTCTTTTGGGATTTGGGGGGGTATGTCTGTGGGATTTTATTTTTTTCTTTTAATTTAAACAAAGGCATACAAAAGTGCAGGTAGAGGAAGGCAGCAGAATGAGAACTTAAAACACGCCAGAGCAAAGGGAAGTGCAAGGCTGTAAAAGTAGCTGAGAAAGCTAGTAGCACTTAAAATGCTGGAAAATAATCTGGATGCTCCGAGTTGGCGTCTGAGCAGTTGCTTGTTTCAGCGGCATCCACCTCTGCAAGCACCTTCGTGCTGGTAGGCGAAGGGCTGGCTGGGGAGGTCAGCTTGTGGAAAGCAGATCTAAGAGTGATGCAGTGCTGGCGTTGATGAAGTTGCAGCTTTTAGATTACCGCTTTCATTAAAGCAATCCCCAAAAATTTAAATGGAGAGCTGTACTGCACTCAGGGTATATCTGCAACGAGTGATGGCCCCAGCCTCTGAGACATTACTGTCTGGCTAGCCGGGCAAGCACAGAGCAATGAAGTAACCTGCACGAGATTGTGGATACCTACAAGGGAGAAAAAAAGGGATATTTAATGTATGAGGATACACAGCCTGGAGACCAGCTGCCATCGGTGGTTGGAGCTCTTCTTGCTCTCGTGTCAGCAAACAGCAGCGATTGTAGGATGGGGAGGGAAGAAAATACCAAGCTTGTATCTGGGACAAGTTGTGTTAAAAATGAGATTATTCCAAGCAAGCTGCAGTGGAAGGCAGGGTTACTGTGGCGAGCCGATGAGGTTTTCTCCCTCTTGTCGTCTTTCCTTTGGGAAGAAAGATGTCTTAATTATGTTCTGTGCTTCTTGGTGGTGGAAGGATGTATGGTTTTCATGGAAAAAGTTACTCATCGTAGCCTAAACCCTGTTTTCATTAGTAAGTGAACGTTGCTTTCTCTTAAGAAATCCAGCTGCTGTTGGATTAAAACTTCCATTCGGAGGTCCTCTGTGCTCTGTTAAAAAAAGCAAATGGAGTCAGGCGGTGCGGAAGGGACAGACGTGGGGTGTTCCTGGAGCGCATTCGGGCTGAAACCGGGAACATCTGGAGATGGTTCAGCTGGCTGCCATAGGCAGACCTCGCCGCTGGGGTGGGTTTGATGAGTCAGAAGAGGCTCTATCCCTTCAGCCGATGCTCCCAAATGATTAAGAAATATTTTGAGGATAGCTTGCAGCCTGCTTTCAGTTCTGTGTTGGGCGTTTTGGGGCAAATTTGATTGGAAAGCAGCTGCTGCTCCTCGCACTGGTGTCACCCCAGCCTCGCCGTGGGTGGCAAGGGGGTGTTGGGGTGGGTACTGCTGAGTGCAGTGGGCGGTGTGCCAGGGCAGAGCAATGTTTCCTTGCAGAGGGAAAACCAAAACAAAAAGGGCTGCAGTCTTTTCTTCACCTCTCCCAGCCAGCACAGAAACTCCAGTCTTCCTCAGGGTCTCTTCTCCCCTGGGAGCCACCGAGAGACCTTTACTTTAGGAGTGGCACTGATTAATTTGGGGACATTCTCCTTCTCCCAAGAGGATAAACACGGGCTTCATTATGCCCTCAGACAATGAACGAGCCATGCCAGGCTGGATTTGGGTAACTTTCTGCAAAGCCACGAGCTGCCTTATTTGGAGCTGGATTTGAGCACGGACCAGCTTTCGTGACTTTTCTGCATAGCCAGTGTCTGGAGAACCTTGGGCTCTCCCAAGTGCGAGAGGGATGAGGGACCGTGCTGGCAGGGAAGTTGCATTGGTTTCTGTGGGAGAAGTGTTAAAAGCTGATTATTTTGGTGACAAATTGTGAAAAGGCTTGTAAAATCTTCCCACCCTCTCCAGGGAGCTGGTGGGGATTTTCTTCCTCTGGTAAGTGGAAAAGCCCTGAGGTCAGCTTGCTCTGTGAGTTTTGCACAAATTGTGTGGTTTTGCCCCAACTTTGATGGCACGCCTGTAAAAATCTCTTGGCTGGGATTTGCAGAAATGAGCAAGGAGGAGAACCACCAGCTGACCTCCCGAGGGGCAAAGCCAGACTCCCACCAACAGCCTGTCTTGCAGATCCCAGTCCTCGTGCGTTCACCGAGGCTCTGCTGCGCTTGCACAACCAGTGACTTTGCACTTTTACTGAACAAACTCTTTTTTTTTTAATGTGACCTTCATGGTGCCTCTCATGCCTGTAGCCGACCTGACTCAGACCCTTTTGAAAAAAATCGTGTTTCCGCTTCTGTCCTCTTTGGTAGTTATCTTCCCTTTTTTAAGACTAATGGCTTCAAGGATTTAGGACACTCAGAATTAAACTGGCATGTGAACAGGTTCTTCCAGCCTTTCACAGAAGTGATACTGAATTCTTAAGGGTTTGTTTTGTTTTTTTTTACGTGTGGTTTTTTATTTTCCCCTCTCATGGTTTTAAATGGAAGGGGGGGGGGTTGTCATGGAGAACACAGTGAGTCCTGCTGGAAATGCTCTCGCTCAAGTTCCTCTCAGTGACACCTTCCCCGCTGCAGTGCCCCAGTCTGCTCCCATCCTCCACTGCCATTCTGCACCCCTCCCTGGAAGAGAAAACAGTGAGGAATTCAGTCATAAAACTTCCCATTATTTGGACATAAATATTCCTGTGGTAAGCTGGGTTGATGCTCCATACGCTGAACATCTCCCATGTTTGAAGCATGTTTTTATCCTTCCCGTGGGGGCTCCGTCATGAATGTCTGCATGCACACATGTGTGCGAGTACTCTGTTCTTCTGCTGGACAACAGCGCGGGCAAGGCAGCGGTTTCAGCCTTGTTGGCTCATAGAGCTGCTCAGCTCTGTTGAGCATCTTCATGGTAGCCTCCAAAAGCGGTGTGGTTGTGCCTTGGCCTGAACCAAGGCTTTGCTCTGCTTTAGTCCCTGTATTAGGACGTTAAGGAAAGCCGTACGTGCCGGAGGAGTGGGAGAGCGTGGTCCCAGCTCACAGCCCACCCACGGGGACCTGCGTTACGGTTTCTCTTTTTCTATCACGTTATGAAATTAAACAGGCAGTGAACTGAGCAGTGGAAGTGATGGTCACAGGGGTTCCCGTGCTCATGGGACACCTTAGAAGAAGACTAGATATTAATCAAAGTGATGCTACGAGGGCAGCTGGTGTGAATCCTTGTCTGTCCCCTCCTGATGTGGGACATCCCTGAGACCCATGGGGAGGGGAGTAATCGGACATAACACAAAGATGCTGCTGGAAATGTTACCAAGTCCCATTGAGTGTGGTTTCTTAATCTGTGTGCTCCTAAACACTGTGCTAAATGTCAAGATGTGGACATCGTGAAGAGTGTGTTTTGGGGGGGTTGGAGGCATTTTGCATCCCCTGTGAGTGGATGCAGCGGCAGTTCAAAGCCACAACGTCTCTGCTCTTGCTCTGCATTACTAGCAGTTTTACTGCCTTTTGGTGTCGTGCTGGTTGGACAAGTCTTGCCCGAGGCAGAGCAGCTTTTGGGGGTGCAGAAAGCTCGGTCCCACTAGGTCTGCTCAGGCTGGAAGCTTGACCCTGGATAGGAAGTAGTGTGCACGCAAGACTCGGGGCAGAGGGAAAAACTGACAGTCCCCCCACTTTTTGAGCCACAGTCTCCTTGTCCTTCCTACCCAGTTCTCGGCAGATCAAACAAAACCCAAACCCCTGTTTGTATATCACAGAGAAATGAAATGGGGTGAAAACAGCCCGTTGGGAAAAGGGAGTAATTGGGGCTGATCCTAACTTCTTGAAAAGCTCTCCTAAAAGCCTCAGTCACACATCTCATGCTTCTTGGGTAAGGCTGAGCCTTCCATAATAGAGTAATAAAATAGCTCTTAGGAAAGAAATCACCTGCAGGAACTGGAAAGGGCTTTGCACATCCGCAGAATGAGGGGTCTTCTCATAAAGCAGGGAAGATTGTGTGGCTCATGTGGTATGGGGCACAAAGCATGTTGCAGGGGTGGGACGATGGTTAGGAAGGATGTTCTTGTACATGAAAGGAGTAAATAAGAATTTGCGGAAAGATGAAAAGCAAGCCTTCTGCTCCCACCTGAAAACTGCCACGCGGGGTCCGGGGCAGCTGGAGCAGTGGGTAACGCCTGCTTCCCTCTGCTTTCTCCCCAGCTGGCTGGAGGCATCATCCTGGGAGTGGCCCTGTGGCTCCGGCATGACTCGCAGACAACGAATATTCTCTACCTGCAGCTGGGGGACAAGCAGGCCCCCAACACCTTCTATGTCGGTAAGTAGGTCTGGGGATGCTGGCATTGCTGCGTGGGCGTTGTGCCCCAGGGTGGACCGCAGTGTGCCCAAAAGCAGGGTGGGAAGCTCTGGGTAAGCAGCAAAGAGGTTGGACTAAAAATACGTCCTGCTTCCCCCGTACTCCCCAAAATATCCCCTACCATGCCAATCAAAGCGTTCATTAAATGTTGGCTGTGGCCCAACTGCAGAATCCAAGGTCAAGGCAGCTAAAAGTGCAAAAAGACATGTCGTGGCATAACAAGTTTTCTCCAGTGCCGTTATCCTCTGCGGTCTCCCCCGGAGCATGTTTGGGAAGAGGGGGGACTTCTTGGAATCGTGTCTCGTTTCCTATCCAAAGGGATGTAAAAGTAGCTGATGGAGTGGCTCGGCGAGCTTGTGACTCATGTTCTCCAGGAGGGACAGGTGGAGCCTCTGTGTGTTATGGTTAAGCTTAGCATGATTTTTATTAATTTGACAGCATGCTGGCTTGCTGGGATATGAAAACCCCTATTTTTGCCCTATTCTCCAACAATCCATCGCAGACGAGGGGGAGCAGCTTGCAGGAGGGGCTGGCTGCCAGGCAGGGGCTTGGAGTGCAAGCTGCTGGGGCTGCGGACCCATCTGATCCAATGTCCTGTTCTCACCTGTAGCTGAAATTACCTTCTGGAAAGGGTTTTCCTTTGGTTTTCCCTGCTTGCCCATGAAACGGCATGCCTGAGACCTCTCCCTGGCTGTGCCTGGTTACAGTAGATGCTCCTGCTGTAAATAGCAGTGGGTTTTCCTCTCTTGCTGTCTCCCCTCTCCTACCTCACACTCAGAGCTGTATTTACAGCATTTCCACTTTGTAGATTTTCGATTTTAAAAAGAGAAAGGGGAACTCTTAAGAAGTTAAACTGTCTCCAGCAACCAGCCCAAACATCTCCTTCCTTCTGGGGGCCAACAACTGATGTCTCCCTAGTTAACATATTTCTCCCAAAACCTGGCGGACCTGGAACGCGGGGGCCGAGTCCTCCCCTCCCGGCTCTTGGGCATCTGTTATTCTTCCACTCTTTTTTGTTTTTGTCTTTGTCCTCGGCCTTTGCTATTTAGAAGGCGATGGGGAATGGACCGCAGGTCCTACCACCACGCTGGCTTTCTGACGCTCATGAACAGCCCATGATTTGATGCTGGCTGTCTTTTTAAAGTTATATTCAGCAATGCGTCGGCCTGGATTCCTTCTGGCAGCTGTAATTTCCATGCAGTAATAACAGCAGAGCATTTCTTTCAGCTGCTGCCTCTCCCAGCCAGCCCTCTGGAGTCTGAAGGCTGGGATTTCTTTTTGCTTTTCCTTTTTTTTCCCCTTCCCCCCCTCCCCCCCCCTCCCCTTCCTTCCCTTCCCCGCAGCTACCGCCATATTCTCAACATACACATGCACACAATGTTCCTGCTTCGGGAGCGGGAATCTCTCTGCGGTTGGCCTCCAGAGCTGGTTTCCCTGTCCCCCCCCCTTGCAAACCACTTTTTGGTGTCTGGCGCAGGGTGCTGGTCCCAGGATCTGTCAGGAGGCTTTTAAAGGCCAGCCAGGCTTTGCCATGGCGCTGCAGGACAGGGGGAAGCAATAAAAACTGTCAGAGGAGGAAAACTTGCGCTGTGGGGTTTGTACTTGGTGAGGAGGCGGAGTGGGAAAGCAGCGCTTTGGTGTCTCCTGGTTTCTCTCTCTGTCCTTTCCCCTGCCCTAAAGTTAAAGCTGTTTTGTAAAGGCTGTTTTCCCAGGATGTCTGTGTGTTACAGGAGAGGAAAAATAATTAACACAGCTGGTCAGTGTGTGGGATTTGACAGCAATGGGGAAGTGGGAGAAGGAGGATGTGGGGACCAGGGCACCTACTGGCGTACCAGGTGTGATGCTTATCTGCCTTCAGCCTGCTGCAGGGCTTGATCTCTCCTCAGAAACAAGGCAGGTTTTCACCACGGCGAGCTGACGCTCAGGTCTCTTGGTTGCAGCTCTCGTTCGCGGATCAGGCTTCCTCCAGGCCAGAGTTTGCTGCCAGCGAAGGGGAGAGCTGCTTGGGAAAGAAAGGGTCCGGTCATGCAAGGGAGCAGGACGAGAGAAGCTGTCCTTGCTCTCAGCTTTCCCTGCAGCCGGATGGCCGCAGGCAGCTGCTCTTGCAGCCTCTGCAGGCACAGGCAACTGTTCCCCTGCTCACCCGTCCAGCCCGCGAGGAGGGAGCTCCTGGGGTTGGGATTTCCTGCAAGTGGTACCACCCCCCCGGCACTTTGGCACGGCATCCAACGAGTTGTCTTGTGAGCTGGCTTGGGAGGGTATTAAACGAGCTCTTGTTCGTGGGCTTTTCCTCAGCACGGCTCGCAAACCATCTGATCCCCTAACCACTTGTTGCAGTCTTGGCTTTTGGCACTTCCATTTTGGCTGTGGACCCAATGCTCCAGCAAATGGCAAGTTAACCGCTTCAGCGCTGTAAAGACCAAGCAGTACCAGGGATGGAAATAGCTGGAGCACCATAGTTTCATGCTTTCGTGACTATGAAGGAAAATACTTGTTCTTCATCAGAGCTAGGCTTATGTTCTAATATGCATTTGTTTGCTTTTTTGTAGTTGAAAAACTAAAATCCTTCTTGCCTCTTGCCCTTGCATAACACTGTGTCTGAAGTGCTCTGCATGTCTGGAGGCCGGGCAAGGTGTTGACAGCAGGTCAGAAAACATGCTTCAAGATAGCTAGAGGCATTGATAAGTTGGATGCTAACAACTGGTTAACCACTTCTTAGATATTTATTGACCCTACGCATAAAGTACCATTTAAAAAAAAAAAAAAAAAAAAGTGATTCAATGAGTTATGAGAGCCCATGGGAAGAGGCTGAGCTGGTCCATCCCTGCGGATACCAGTACAAACTGGAGCAGTCTGATCTCTCCACAGTAAGTTGGTGCTGCAGTGTCACTGGTTTTAGGAGCCCCTGGGGATCTTGAAGAGGCAAGTGACACTGGACTTACTGCTTTTGCCCCATCTCGGTTTCATCTGGATTTCACATTTCCCCCCTTGCTGGGCTTGCCTGTGCGCTGGGAGCATCGCCAGGCGCTCATCCCCGCTGCTTGCCCTTCCTGTGCTTTCCCTGAAGCTGCCCAGCAAGCAGTGGAGCGCGGCAGCCGGATGGTCTCGGCTTCGCTCTCGCCCGCCAGATCCAAAATAGGAAATCTGTGTCCAGTTGCTCGCAGCAAGTGACAGGGCGACATGACCCGCAGCTCTAATTAGCTCAGCCCTGGGAGTGGGGCCAGCAGCAAGGAAGAGTGCAGAGGCATCCAGAGCTGGGGTGCGGTTTTCTGTGTAGCTTTGGGGGTGAGGAGCGGGTTGGTTTTGCTTCTGTTTAGTTTTTTCATGTTTTATTAGTAAATCCTCTGCTGGCCAGTGTCTCCTCCCCGGAGCATGGTGGCACGGGCCCTCCTTGGGAGGGGTGTAAGGTTTCAGACAGGCATGCAATGGTGGGTTAAACTTGGACACAAAGGCTGCTGCTGCCGCTCCCTTTTTCCACCGTCCTGCTCAGTATCGCTGCCCCGATAGAAAGGCAACAGGTTTTTTTTATTTTGGGTTTTTTTTTTTTCCCCCATAGCAATCAGGCTGATGATTGTGGATCTGGCTCCCGAGCAGGTCAGGCAGCGAAGCCTGGGGGAGGCAAGGGGGAGACAGCTAGGGGCAGCAACGGCTTCGGGCTAATTTTAAGGTCATGATCATGCCTGCGAAGCAGTGTGCTGCGGTAGCACTGGAGGGAAGACTGGCTAATGGGAGAGCAGGCTCTCTAGTGAGGTGAATCACAGACTCTCTTCACCATCCTGCTCCGTACAAATACAATCCAGGATAATAATTTCTGCCCTGGAAATGAGTTCAGGCTGCTTTTCATGCAGACTGGGCTGGAAGAAATGGGCCAGAAAGCACAGGGATTCTTTGAAGTCTTTCTCGCAAACGAGTACGCATCCGAATTGAACTGCAATCACATCTGCACACTTGTCCTTGAAGTCAGTGCAGTGTCTATCACTGGCAAGCTTTCGTGGGTGTCCTCAGGATTTTTGGAAGTACTGTCGTGAGGCTTTGCTGGCCTCAGGGGGGTCTGACCCTCGCAGAGAGGAGGGACTGCCGAGCGGCAGTGCGGGACGCCTGCCTGAGCTTCCCCAGGGCATGCCTACGGACAGTATGTGAGGATGCTTCGGCCACTCTTGCTGTGGGTCCCAGATGTAGCCAGCAGTGCAGAGCATCCCGGCGCATCATCCAAACAGGCTTGTGTTGGCTAAGCAGTCATGGAGGAGCTGCCCCTCCTATCCATAACAGCAGCTTTTTTCCTTAATTAGCCTTTTCAGGACTGCCTTGGACAAAAAGCAGTGATGTCCAGGGTTCGAGAGATGTGGTTTTTGTTGCAGAGGGGGTTGCACTGAGCTCTTGTGTGGTGCAAATGTTCTGGAAGCCAGCAGTGCTAGAGTGAGTGCGGACCTGCTGTGAGCAATGGGGAGTTCTTGGTTTCTCTTTATGCTCCCATCCTTGTCCCCATCCCTCCAGAAATATTAGGCATCTTTCAAAGGTGGTGCCAGCTTCTGTGTATTGTGGGGTTAGACTCAACAGCAAATCTTTTGCTAAACTTGGGAAAGGGCTAGAGAAGAGCCCAAGAGTCCTGGTCTCTAGGTCCTGTAATAAACACTAGTGGGTTTTTTACCAGCTTCTGTTTTGGCGTGAAGCGCTGCAGAGATCCCTGTGGATGCGCACAGCTGGGTCAGCACCGGGTTCTTCTCTCACCCGTTTGTGCTCTACTTCTTCAAGGCTCTGTGTGTCAGTGGTTTACCAGTAGAGACACGAGCTGTAGCCAGGCTTGCGTGCTTGGGAGAGGAAACCGAGGTTTACATTTGGCCTTGAACTACAGTGAGCAAAATGTATTATTTAAAAATTAATATATATGTGGATTTTTTTTTTTAAATAGAAGTACATGCATTTTTCTCTCTTGGAAATAAACTTATTTACAGTTAAGGGCAATTTAATTGTTTAATCCCTTAAAGAAAAAAAAAAAGGCTGAGATTTACTGGTTCTAGATTTTCCTCTAATCACTTTCAATTCAACTCCTCCAATAATAGCGGAATTCTTTTTAAAATAGTAGTTTTGAGGCAAAACACTTTGTCAGTACTTCTCTCTAAGTATCTGGCTTACACCGTATAGTTGACAATACAAACAATCCTTTTTATATTCTTATCATAGAATTCAATTTCTATTAAAAAAGCAACTTGTATTTAATTGTAATTCAGTCTGCCTTCATTGTGACCAGCTCCTGAGACTCATTTACTCTGCAGACTAAAATTGATTATGACTTAAGGCCATAAATTGGTGCCATCGGGTTATTTTGGGTTCGGATCTATCCGACTACAAATAATGTAGTTGTCCTCCTCCTTTGTCCCCTCCCATTGGCTCTGCCACCGGGGACCTGTGCCAAAGGTGGCTTCTTGCTCTTTAGAGCTGTTTAAACCTGTAGCTTTGACAGTTTTCCTTTGAAAACCTGCCACGTGTTTAGACATGCAAAGTCCACAAGAAATCCTCCAGCGGGATTTGGGCTCTGACAGTGGGTGAGACCCCAGGGCACGTAGAGATGTCCAGAAGTGTTGTAGGCTGGGGCGACAGAGGATGAGCTGGCATGTCCAGCCTGGGTCTCCTGCGCTGCGTCACCATTGTCCATCCCAGTCCTGGAGACGTGCAGTAGACCTCCTCCCAGCTCTCACGGGCATGCTGACGTTATGAAACTAAAGCAGCCTTCTTCCAGCATTTCCGGGTAGGCAGACAAGAAGAAATCTGACTGTGGCATCTCTGTGTAGAGTCTGTTTGGGCATGGGTGCACACACACACAAGGACGTTGTTTGGGGTTTTCTCCACCTCCCCTTTGCTTTTCTGACAGGGGTGTGTCCTTTGCTTCCTTCTTGCCTTGTTCTGGCAGATAAGGGCAGCGTGTACAGCCTTTCATCTCCCGGTGTGAGCCACGCGGCCCCAGGAGAGCTCTTCATGCTTTGTGACGCTGTTGCTCTATCTGGAAGTCATTAGCGGCTGCAGAGCAGCAATGTTTTTCTTGGGAAAGGGGGTGGAGGGGAACAGAGGGGCTTCCCAGTTGTGGTCTTCCAGCAAACCCTCTCTTTTTCCACCTCCTCTCTCTCGCTCCGCTTCCAAGAAAGCACTGTTGGCTCTACTGGGCCAATTCCACCGGGCAGCTGGACAAAAATGTCCAGTAGACCCTCCCTCACTGGCTGGCTGGTACAGCCACCCCTTCCCCACTCCCACCCCCATCCTGGAGGGACTTTCCGCTCCCTGCCTGTATCTTGTCCCCAAGTCACAAGGAAGCACATCGTGGTCAGGACTTCTTGGTACAGAGAGGATGTTCTTCCAGACTTCGTGGTGTGGCGTAGGAAGGAGTCTCCCTCACACCACCATCTCATGGTCCCACCCTTCCTTGCAACAGGGGTGGTGGCGAGCCTCCTGATGTTCAGCATCTCCAGGCCAGGAGCCACGGAGGCACTGCAGCCCGTCCTCCCTCCCTCGGAGGCTTGCAAAACTCTTGGATGTGCAGAGTCTCCCCCCGGGAGCCTGTCTGTCGGGAGAGTAAACATGAAAATCTCTCTTCCCTCTGCTCTCAGCCCCTTTTTAAAGCGCATCCCGCGGGGAGGGCAGGCATGGCTTGGAGAGTCGCCCAGGCTTCCTGGGAAGCATGGTGTGGTGCTGGGGTTGTTGGGGGGTGGTTTTTTTCTTTTTTGTCTTTTGGAAACATTGCCATGGTGACCTGGGGGAAGAGACTGGCTTCCATTAGCTTAACGAGTTAAAGCTGCCAGGAGAGGAGCAAAATGGGGGGAGAGGTAGGATGCTGCCTGGGAATGCCCATGCCTGGAGCTCCACAGCATCTCCGATGGGGATGTTGGGGCACAGGAGGGGGGCTGGCCGGGGCTGGCCCGCTCCCTGCTTGTTTTAGAGGGACTCTGCTGTGCTTGTTCTTCCTTTTATTTGTTTTTCCATTATTTCCTTTTTTTTAAGTCTCTTTTCTACTTGTTTTTTTACTTCTCAGCAGGGACAGGACATGGGTTTTACAACCCTGCAGGCACCAGCTGTGCTGCTTTAATGCCAGAGCAAGTACTGACATTGAGTACTTCCTTTTTCTCTCCCTTCCCTGCTCCCAGAACTGAGCATCCCGCTTCCTACCTGGCCTGGAGGCAAAGGGCCCTCCATGGAGGTATCATCTGCGTGAGTTGAGAGCTAAGCTGGCCTCTTGGCTGCTTTTTTTTCTTTCCCACCTAGCACCATCCAGAGAGAAGTTGCTCAATGACTATCTGGTCCCCTGGGTCTGATGTTCAGGGGATTTCCATGTGGCTAAAGCTTTAGGAGGTCCCCGCAGCCCAAAGCAGCATGCGCCCTGGTTGTATCAGGGAAGGGGGAATGATGTTTGGTCCATTGCTGCTGCTTTTTCTGATGCATTACATCCTGATGCTCTTGAGTGAAGAGATCCTATCATGGCTGCTGTGCTCCCTCTTTGAATTCAGACAGGACCCTGAATCTCTCTGTAACGAGAAGGTGAAACTAAGACTGGTTGGCCTTCTTCCCTAAAGCTTTCTGTTTTAAGGCTCCATCTCAAAAGGAAGATAGAGGACTCCAGGCAATATTGACAGCACCTGTCCCTGCGAGTCCTCCTGTGACTTCCCCAACTCCAAGACACAGGTCCTGCAGCTCACGGCTTGCTTTTGCAGGCAGGTGGTTACATGTGGCAGCTTTAGCAATCATGCTTACTGCTGCCTTATCTGAGAACTGTGACGTAGGGTTAGAAATCACACTGTAATGTTGCTCAAGGATGTGGAGGCAAGTTGGTACCATGAACACCTAGAAATTATTTGCTCGCTGTACCTGTTGCTGCAGCTCTGGCTATTTCCAGGGTTATCTCCTGCTGCCGTTGGATGGAGCAGCATGACTGTAGGCACTGCGGTTTGCATTTTATACCTCTCTGATTTTATTTTTTGTTTATGGCAAACAGCATTTCTTGTTTTAAAACCGCTGAGAAAGCTGCAATACAAATGAGCTGGGAAGTGGCATGCGAAAGGCAGATGGAGCCTTGCTCATGCAGAATTGTGCCACTTTGGGTGGAGCCCTGAAGGAGCGGATGCTGCTTTGGTGAAGTTTCATACCCAGGACAGGCTAGCAGGAGTTAATCCCACCTCTGATGCTTAAATAGTGAGGAGGCTTGGGCTGGGGGGAAGTCTCCTCTGGCTTTAAGGTGGATAATGTGCCATTCAGGATGGGGATGACAGGTGCCTTGCTCACAGACACGGAGTCCAAAACCGTGCTGGCTGTCATCCTCGCTGTCTGCCAGGAATGAAAGCTAAGATGTGTCAGGCTGTTTTCTGGGAAAAGGGCTTGGTCATTCCCATCTGGGCTGTGATTGCCGTGAAATAGCCCCCCAGCTGCCTGGCACCCAGTCTGGAGGCAGAGACCCCCCACCGGCCCTGTCCCTTGAGGGGAAGGATGGGTGTGGGAAAACAAACACCATCCAAAGCGTGTGGTTGGGCGTTTTGGTTGCCTTCGTTTGCTTTTGCAGCCTTCAGCGTGGCATTTCCATGGAGAAACACCGCTAGCATTCATCGTACAAGACACTATTGTTGCATTAAATATTTTGTGCTTGTTTTTAAATAAACTCCGGAGCAGAGTCCCACTCCATTGCCTCCCAGGAGGCTGTAGTGCTCTGGCCCTCAGTAACAAAAGGCCATTCCGTAACAGCCACTCACTTGTTTGTGCCTGGGAATGAAGCTGGCCTTTATCCCAAAAGCCTTCCAGGGTTTTTTGTGGTTTTCAGAGTTCAGGCCAGTCATCGCCGCTGTCTCCCCTGCCTGGCTGCATGTTCCTGCGGCTCCCACCCCACCGGTCACATCCACTGAGCTCTGGTCAGGAAACCACACGTGGTGCATGTCTTCTTCCCTTCCCTCCTTTACTTCTTGCTGTTTGCTTGCTTGACAGCAGCGCTGGCTCTGGCGAGGAGTTGGCAAAGCCTGAGCGGAGAGAAGCGGGAAGCTGGGACCTCCTTGTCTGTCCAAGGTCTGCACAGCCTGTCTGGGGTGGGAGTTCAGCAGGTCGGGTTTGGTTTTGCTTTTTTTGAAGCTGCACAAATCCCAGCAAGAAGCAAGTACAGAGGCCTCTGGAAGACTTCTATAAAATGGCAAATGTCTCTGTTTCCTCTTAGTCTCCTCCATCAGTTGAGGTTCTCGCTGGGCTTGTTATCTCCTGGTTTTCAGAGCAAAACTTTCCTAGCCGCCAGTGGCTCCTATGTTTTCCTGATGATCTCAATATAAGAAAGACGTTTTTTACAGTGAGAACAATTATTCACTGGAACAAGCTCCCCAGGGCTATGGTAGACTCCCCATCACTGGAGGCTTTCAAGATATAATTGGACAGGGTGCTAGATAGTCTCACCTGGGCTCCCTTTCTCACAAAAGGTTAGACCAGATGATCTTTTGAGGTGCCTTCCAACCTGGGCTGCTCTATGATTCTGTGATCTCCTGGCTATGTTTGTTCAGCCTGAAGTTTCCTTCAGTGTTTATTTGAAAGAATTTGAGAATAAAATCTTCTGTCCATCCGTGGGAGTGACCTGGTCGTTGGGGTCCCTGCAGCACCATGCTGCTTGGTCTCCAGATGTGCTGCATCTGCCTGTTACCCATCTACTGGGGTGGTTAGCATGAATGGTGACTTCTCAGACGTTGAAATGACTTGCCCCCAGCCCAGCTCTGTCTTCTCTCTGCTGACCTAATGTGAGGTCAGAAGCTGCTGCACTCGGGGATGAGCAAAGTTGATTTTCTCAGAGGGACTTGTGATGAAGACTCTCCAGTGGAGCCACCCAAGACTGTAAGATGGAAAAACCTGATGCAGTTTGGGTTGAAAACCTAAACCAGCAGCATCACTGGTACAAGCGGGAGTAGTGAGGGCTGGTTCTTGGGCATTTGCAGATTCTGGTGACAATAAGCAGATCTTTATTTGAGAGAACACTACTGATACATTGTTCTTCTTGAAACAGCAGTTATGTAGCCCAAAAATCTCCATCAGTCTCTCTGGAGCTTGGCAGGCGTCCAGCAGACAGCCTTCATTTTGCAGGATGCATTCATGCCTTCCCATCACCTCTATCCCCTTTGGGGCCCCGCTTCCCCACACACATCCCAGCGCGCTGCTCGCCATGCTGGCTCTCTGCCCGGCTGCCACCGCCGGTCCCTCCACCCCACGTCATCGCCAACCGTTGGGATAAAATCACCTAATTCTGCTTCAGGAAGGCCTGCAAAACTTTAACTGCTGGCCTTTCCTTTCCAAGAAACTCTACTGGGGGGTTTCTTTTGCTTTGTTTTTCCCCTCTCTTCGCACCTTCAAGCAAGGAGGTGTCCCATCCCCTCTTAGGGAGCTTCAGCAACCCAATTGCCTGTTGGGTTTTTGTGGCTACGGGGTGCTGCTGAAGCCCCTTCGATCTGCATCAGGAGGTGCAACTCGTGCTTTTTTCCTCCTTCTGCTGGCAGCATTGCCACGAGGATGTTGGTGTCACTGGCCACAGAGCCCATCAGGTTTTGTGAAGAGGGGCTTCCTGCGGGGTCAGCGCGCTCCATTGTGCTGGCGCTTCCCCTGCAGCTGGCTTCCTCCCTCCTGCAGTGCCTAAATATAGCGGGAGGCATTGTGCGAGCATGGTGCCGGTGAGAAACACCGTCCGGAGGGTCCCAACACCGGGGCTGCTGGGGTGGTGTTTCCGTTGCCGCCTCTCACCAAGCTGGCCCTTGCGTTGGCGCTTATGTTGTTTGGGTGCTGGTGACTTCTGTTTTAAAGAGGGAAGAAGCAGGAGCCAAAGTTGACCCTTTCCCAAGTTTGACATGTCCGTAAGGGGATTTTAAACAAGTCGAGACCGTTATTACGTATCTGTTTTTTTAGAGAAGGGTTTAACTTGGCTTAACTCTGCTCTCAGCGCATGCCCTTTAGACTTTGCACTTTAATTATCAGAAGTTGTTTAAAAGCTACAAAGATAAGAAAAACCTTAAACACAATGGGCATGTACAAGCAGTTTTAATCGTGAGCTCTGTTTATACTTTAGTGCTGTTCCTAAAGGGGAGTTGACAGACTGATTAATAACTATAAAAACATTTTGACTCGTAGCAAAAGAAAACATTTAATTGAAGGGATGTGTCCCCCAGGCACTAGCAAGATGCACTGTATTGCTGTTAACCCCTGGGATGCCCCTTGTACGTTTATTCTCATCCTGATTTTTTTTTCCTCACTGTCAGTTAAAAATGGTGACTGCAGTCTTGCCTCATTTGTAATTATTTCTTTGATTATTTTTTTACATGTGTCAAATTGTTTTTGGATCGAAAGTAGGATTCACTTACAAAGTAGTAGAACCACAATACTTGAGAATATTAGTTAACCAAAAATGCACTAAATATACAGGATACATCAGGAGAAAGCTGGGTTTTTGGAAAAGGAAACAAATTTAACTGAGCTGGTAGCGTTTGGCTGAGTAATCACCATGGTCTCACCACTCTCATGGTTGGTGAGACCATGGTGATTACTAGTGGCAGCAGACCTGACCCTTGAGCTAAGCTCTTGTTTCCTGAATGAATAAACCCCCAATGCCTATTTTCCAAGCTTTGAACTAGTTATGGAGTAAGTTGACTGTGCAAATTTAGTAAGTTGAAGTAAAAAATGTCTTCCTCTCTGTAGAAGAATCTATAACAAACAAAAGCCAGATTATATTAAATTAGATGCTTAATCAGTGCTTTTCCCTTAGTTTTGTGGCTCATCTGTCTTTAAAATGTTAGCTGGATAAATATTTGTGTGATGTTTAATATAAATAAACCATATGTCTTACTCTTTATTTTTAAAGATATGTTAACTAATAATGTTCATCTCTTCTGCTTAATTATTTAAAACAGTATGTATGCCATGGGAACTCCCATACTGCAGCTTTGAGGATGCTGAAAAGCCTTTGTCTTGCCTGCTACATCTTCTGCCTATTACTGCTCGAGCTCTCTGCGTTTCCTCTGATTTTGGGGGTGATGGGGTTTTTAAGTTTTGGTGTTAGCAGCTTCAAACACTTTGAGATCTGACTCGTGTATGTTGTATTGTTCTATTATGTCTGCCGCCACCCCTACTCATATCTCCTAGGCCTTAATTCTGCACACCCCTAATTAGCGGCCCCGGGGAGCCAGCATGTCTGGCCAGGCGCTAGGGTGCTGCCATACAAAGCTCTGCAGTAATGTGTTTGCCTCTTGCTCTTCCTTGCAGGAATCTACATCCTGATTGCGGTCGGAGCCGTCATGATGTTTGTGGGGTTCCTGGGATGCTACGGTGCTATTCAGGAGTCTCAGTGCCTTTTGGGAACGGTAAGAGGTGTAAAGTTTTGGATGCCACTTGGCACCGTGATGGCCCTGCCACGGCCCTGCCGGGCGGCACACAGCCGTGCCTCCCTTGCTGGCAACTTTTGCAACAAACGGGGCTGGGAGGATGCGTGAGCACATAGGTGGGAACTAGCTGACCCCTGCAAGGAGCAAGGCAGCGGTGTTTGGCCAAGGGCATCCCTGTTGGGCATGCTGGAGCTCCAGCTGAGCTGGCAGGCATGCTGCAAGCTCCTGCTTGTGCCTGGCTGCAGGACAGAGGCTGAAGCCAGCAGCATAGCAGAAGAGGTGCGAACAGCAGGCTTCTTGGAGATTCATTTTCTCTATGTGAAACACCCCCCCATGCTTTTTTCCCCGCTATGGTCTGGCTGTCTTACCAAGCACCCACTAAATTCTCTTTCTTACCTGATGTCCCCTGCAGCTTCCCCCTTCACTCCGTTTCAAGGCTGCCTGTGGTGATTCTGGTTCTTTTAAGGAATCGTCTACTATTTTTATCTGTTTGGACAAGGAAACAGCAAAGATTTCCCACAATATCTTAGTGAGGACGTCTAGGTGCATCCTGGAAAATCCATTACTGAAGTGCTACAGGCGTCCTTGATGTGAGGCAGCAGCTCGGGATTCCTGGCACGGGATGAGCTTAATTGTATAAACTGTAGCCACACCAAAAGCCTTTGTCTTGGGAGTGAGGGAGACCCATTTATTTAAAGCAAGTTCTCACATGTGGTTCAGCTTTAAAGTCAGTGCAAAAAAAAAAAAAAAATTGGAGGGGTAAAACATAAAAAAAAAAAAATTGGAAGGACTTTCTAGCACTTGGCTTCGTTGGGCTGGAAGATTCTTCGTGGTGGTGTAGTGACCCATGGGTGTGGATTCAACTGGGACAGAGGGAAATGGAGCTGCTTTCCCTCGCTCTTGCAGATGGCTTCTCCTCTAGTTGCTTCTGTTTCCCAGTAAGAAGGGGGTGCTTCTCACCAGCTTTTATAAAGCACTTCTGAATGTCGGTGGATGAGAGCTGCTGTAGGAGTTTGCAGGCATTATCACTGCTGCTGAGAATAGGAGGAGCCAGTGCACAAATCCGACAGGGGTTGTTGTAGGGAGGTCTGGCAGCTTTGGATTATCTTTTTTTGTTAATGTAAGCGATTACAGAACCTGAATTACCCCTCACTCCCTTTTGAAGTTGGAAAGAGGATTAGAAGGGCAGATGGTACAACGTACCTGAGGCCTGACAGGGAAACCAGCTGCTTTGGCTGAAATTAGCAGCTCTAGCTGCTGTGCGCTGCCCATGTTTGCTCACACCTTGGCTTGTCAAGAGAAGGCTGGAGACACCTTGTAATGATGCCTTCCACTGGCCAAAGCTCCCACCGTGCTCCAAGGACATTTCCAGGCAGTGTCCTTAGGGTGTTGCAGGGAAGCAGCCGCTCTCCGCTCTCCTGCAGCCAGCTGATTGAGTGACTATAGGCTTATTGCAAAACGGGAAAGTACCAGGAACCTCCACGCTATCAAAATCCTGTGCTGAAGGCAGCATGGAGGCCAAGTGGTGAGACCCAAGGAAGGCAGGACGGAGCCGCTTGGCATGGAGCGGGGCTGCTCCCTGGGAAGGGGCAGGGGCACATCCAAACACCAGGCCAGGAACACCGCCATGTTTCCATAGCGTCAAGCTGCATCTCTGATGTTCTGCAGCCAGCCAGCAGAACTGAGTCTGCAGGACGTTGTACCTCCAAATCTGGGATAAATGAGCCATCCTTCACTGGAGGGTAACCACTGCAAGAGTGAACCCTAGTCCTTAACCAGAGAATTACAGTGGCCTTGCACCCATGATTTAGGGTGATGTGATTCCTTGGGGAGGATGTGGGACCCAGTCCCCTAAAGATGTTCCTGGAGAACCAGGGATAGATAGGTATTTAAATAGCAGTTCATTGTTCTGGGACTGGACAAGGATGTTGGAAGTCCTTTCCTGCTGTCAGGTGAGTAGTCCTGTTTCCATTTTGCTGATAACCCTTTGCTCTTGCACATGAGAGCCAGGTCATAGCATCATTCTGGAAACTCCCGTTTCCTCTGTTGTTGAAGAAAATGTCCTGAATGTGTCTGGAACAGAGACTGCCCAGAATCCAGGAGCTGTTGTCCCGCCTCGTACCGTGATTTTGTGTCTTCCCCTGACTGCATTCACCTCTTTTGCTTCTTTACTTCCATGGCAACTCTCCCAGTTGGGGCTTTTCTCAGGAAGAAGTCACTGAGGGTGATGTTGTCACAGAGGTAATGTTGGCTGTGTGTGGAGCATGCCTGTCTGCGCCTTCCCACTTGACTCTGATGTATGAGCTTTACAGCTTCCCATTCCCAGTCTAACAGACTGACTGTCACAACGTGTTCCCAGGATCTGAACAAAAGGATGGAGAGAGGCTTTGGGGGGATGGCAAGGAGGGGTGCTGGAATTGCACGAACGGGGTGGGACTGTGGAAGATCATCAGTGTTAGTATTTATGCAAAAAACTGCAGAAGCCTTGCAGGGCTGTGGATGCCAAGAGAATTGGCCATAAATCACACCCTGATGCCCTGCAGCTCCTCAGCAGCTGAAATGTGCTTTTAACCCTGCACTGGCAATTCCCATCCTCAGAGCATCTGTGGCAGAGCAAGAAGCTTGTCTGGATGGTCCTGCAGGTGCATGAAGAGGAGCAATGTGTCTTGTGGTGCACAGGGCATCCTCATCCCTGCCAGTCCCTGTGTGGGAAGGGCCCTGCTAATCCCCGCTCAGCCATCCCAGTGGGACGTCTGGACATGGGGTGGCTTCCGATGAGTTATAGGAAAATGTGTTTGGGCTAAGCGTGTGTATGAGAGATAAAATGGTTTGAAGTCGGGCAACACCTTGCTCTGATCTCCATCAGTAGAACTGCTGTTCCACACTTCTACCCACCTAATTGCTGCTTTTGCCTGTAGCCAAATATGTTAAGTGTCCGTCTCTTGATTTGTCTGCAGTTCTTCACTTGCCTGGTGATCCTGTTTGCCTGCGAAGTTGCGGCTGGAATTTGGGGATTTGTCAACAAAGACCAAGTAAGATGACTCCGAAACCTGCATTTGTGGGACTGGGAGGCTGGGGCAGAACCACAGCAGATCCTGGCACGAGCTGTTTTGCTCACAAGCTGCTCCCAGACTGAGTCATGGGGGCTTGGATTAGCTGTGTGACCTGGGCAGGTCACCTGACTCCTCTTGGCTGGGCTGATGAACTTTAAATGTGAGCACTTGATGGTAGCAGCTACCCCTTATGGCATATAGTGCAATGCCTGGAATAAAAATAGCCCCGTCTTGCTTGGGTCTCCTCCTTGCTGCCACACTGTCAGTCACAGTGTGAGTTGATTCATGTGTGAAGTCATGAAGGAAAGCCATCTGCATGTCCTAGGTGCCAAAGAGTGAACCCAGCCGCGTGACCCCGAAGGGAAGGAATACCATACGGGGAGAGCCTGCGTCTGCATTAATGGGATTGCTTGATGCTTCCTGCTCTTTGCCGGTATCATATAACCCACTTTGGGCTGTTCGTCTGCCAGGACTGAGCTTGCTGCTGATGAATACGCGGTGCACGCGTGAGGGGTAGAAGGGGTAGAAGTTGTGTCTGTCCTAGGCCCCTGCTAGGGACTGCTTGGATGAAGTCCTCTGGCTGGAGGGGGTTAGCTAATGGATAGGACTGAAAATTGCAGCTTTTCACCTTCCCTTTCTGCTCACCTTCCCTTCACTACGGTCACATGTGCTTGCACACATGCAGAGTTTGGTCTTGAAGAGCAATACTATCAGTGTATGGGAAACATGGCCATGCTGCAGCAAGCAGCGGGCTGGGTGTTGATCGCTCAGCCGTTGAGGGTTTGGAGGAGAGAAGGGGACTGCTTGTGCTCAAAGCCAAGGTTAGACTCTCTGGCAGACTAGGAAATGTGTTTACTTTACTAAGAGACGTAAGCCAGCTGTGTAAGTAGGTGGTGGCTTGCTCAGCTTTCACATGCATGTAGGCCACATATGACCAGCTTGTCTGTGAATGGGAACACCCTTGTAGTCATTCACCAGAGAGAGCATGACTTCACCAGAATAAACTCTTCCGTGGCTAAACATATTATTATGCAGGCAGGGTGCTGTTTCCTAGCAACTTTGGCAAGCTAATTAACCTTTGCAGAGGGGCTGTGCCTCCTGCAGATGTTAGTTTGTGAATCCTGAAGAGTCCAAGACGCACGCCTGAACCGACAGCAAGAAAAGTGAAGCCTGAGTAAGAAGGGACCCCATGGCTGTTGCTTTCCATGCTGGGGAGAAGATGCTTGGCCATCAGAGCATAAAGCTGAGAAATTCAGGATTTGCCAATACAAGAGCGATGACCTCAGCCCCTAAAATTAATTTTGCAGTTTAAAGTGAACAGTGGCAGTCTGTTGGCCTCGGCTGCTTTTGCAGCCTTGATGATGAATGGGCTGTTTGGAAGTCCCCACTCACAAGGCAGGTGGCTTGCTTCTCCCTGCCTCGGTTGGGGACATCTCAGGAGCAACATGGGCTGGGAAGGAGGTGCTGAATGATCCCAGCCACCGAGAGCTGCTCCCAGTGGGGACTCCATTCCACCTGGGTTTTCAGCCCCTTGGGGGGACAGTCATCTCCTATCACACGGGCACAGGATGCTCTTCCACGAAACTGGAGGCAGTCTATGCCTCAGCCTGCCTTCTTGGAGATGCTTTAGATACAGGATGGGGAGGCAAGAAGTAGGATTATTATTTTATTTTTTTCCATGTACCAGAATCAAATGGTTTGACCGGAGAACATCGCCCTCCAAAGCAAACTTTTTTGAGCAGTGACGGAGAAATGCTGGGATAATTGATTGAAATCACGCTTCTTCTTGCTTCAGTTTCTTTTTTTGTGTGCTAATCCAGCCTGCGCTGCCAAGAGCAGATGTTCTGGAAAGCGTTTTCCCTTTCATACTTGCTCGTATTTTTTTCTTTTGCTTCTCTTGCCTGTCCTCCTTTCATCTGTCTCTCCCAAATTATTGGAGGGTGCTAGAGGAGAAGCCACAAGGCCAGTTTCCCTGAAAATGAGGGGTTTTCTGCATTGTGGAGCAGACCCCCATGGGTGGCTGCAGTTTACCAGCCCAGGTGGCAGGGCTAGAGTACGGATGAGACTTTTCATATAACCATTTACAGGATGGGGGTGCTCGGCTCCAGGTAGGGACCCAGCCAGAGTTTGACATCCATCTAAAAGCACCTAAGCTTCCTGACCAAATGAGCTGCCTCACTAGGCTTTAGTGTGCAGTCTCGCCCAAATTCCTGCCATCCCCTCAGAGCCAGAGAGTCAGCTGAGGTGCCCATACCTACAGATGGCCTTGCTTGCGCACCCCACCTCCTCCTGACTTCCCCAGTGTGTCCTGCCTCTGCAGCCTCGGTGGGAAACGTGTTGCCTGCTTGCTTTGTCTCCATGTGTCGGGTGGTTCAGAACAAGCCATTTCTGCATTCCTGAGCCTTAACAGCAAATCCATGCGGGCTGAAGGCTATCTCAGATCTTGTGGTTCGCCCTCCGGGCCTTGGCTGCCTTTGCCTGCTAGAGAGAGCTCATGGAGCACTTGGATAGCGTTGGCTGGAACCTGCTGGCTGGTGGATGAGGTTCTTAATATTTGCTGCTCTTAACACACTACCGCTGGAGGGACTTGAGCCCTATGAAAGACAGGCCTTTTTTCATGCACCTGTGCAAATAAACAGGGTCCAAATCTATTTAAAAAACTGCTTATCTACCTGTGAGTGCCATTAGAGGGAACCTGTCCCCTTCAGGCACATCTGCTGAGTGGGTTTCCTCCTTCTCCTCTGGCTGAAAGGGATTTTTTCCCCTGTCTTTCCTAGATAGCCAAAGATGTGAAGCAGTTCTACGATCAAGCATTTCAACAAGCGCTCATGGCAGAATCAGATATGAACAACGGGAAGGCTGTAGTGAAGACCTTTCATGAAACGGTAAGATGTCGGCGGTCTTGCTGCACGCTCTGCTTAGGCTACGTGCAGTTGGCCAAAGAAACCACTGATGGATAGGATCCTGCATGCTGCGAATTACACCCGGTTAACTTCTGCATGTGGCTTGTTAGTGGGTAAGTGGTGAGGAGCGACTGTCGCTGATCCTCCCCACCAAGGCAGAGGCAATAAGTTGAACTACAAGTCCTCAGGCAGGGAATGAAGGCAGTGCTGGATTTTTTGATGCTTAGGAACAAACTGGATCAAATGTGTTCTCAGCACTGGGATTTTGCTGCCTGCTTTCCAAGCTCTATGAAGAAATCTCCTCTCCATAGGAGTTTTTTGCAGCCAGAGGAAATGAGAATGTGGGAGGAAAGAGAATTAAAAATGGGGGTCAGTAAAATGAGTGGGAAAAGCAGGGTCTAAAGCAGATGATGCTGCATGCAGGTCTTAGCCTGTCAAGTTTGCTGTTCTTACATATCAAGAAACAGAGTTGCGCCCTCTTCAAAATTCTGTCCTTCGCACTGTGCTGGGAAGTCTGGCCTGAGCTAATTAAGTTGCTTTTCATTTACCTCAGCACCCCTGATATAAGTAAAATTCAATGAAGGAAAAATGTTGCTCTGAGGAACTAATCCCAATACTTCCTCTGCTCAGCAGGAAACAAAATCTCTGGAGAGAGCTGGGCTCACTGTCCTCCAGGATAGCAATCCCAGACCTGTCTGGGATTATTGTAGGAAGCAGCTGCATTGCATGGAAAGAAAAAAAAAAATCGAATTTGGAGAGTTATTTCCCCTCCCTTGTTTCCCCCTCCAAGATGCCTCCTCGGTTTTGGGTGGCTTCAAGGATGTTTAATGGTGGGGAGAGCATTGCATGAGTGTTTGTTGTCTGCTAATGCTGTTTTTTTGTTGGGGTTTTTTTTCCTTTCTCCATGTAGCTGGACTGCTGTGGTCCCGATAACGCAGTAGGAGCTATCACTCCCCTGTGGAGAGACGACCTCTGCCCAAAGAAGGAAGCCATCCTGAAAAACCTTTTTGAGGTAGGCATGGCTGCTCTTCGCTCAGCACAGCTCCTGCGAGGAAACTCAGCTGCCAGGGAAATTTGGGGATTAGATAAAGGGTAGAGTTTTCATTTATTTGGGGATGTTGGAAGTTATCATCGGTTCTTCCTTTGCTGTTACTGCTTGAGGGGGCTGGCAGGCGTGGAGGGGTAAAGTCTGGTAGGAAGTCCTAGAGCCAGGACCCAGGAACGCGAGCGGGACTGAGGGATAGCAGACCTGCCTTTCTGAGTGCCAGGGGTGGGCGAGGGGAAAGCAGGCTCTCTGACCGGCGTGCTTCTCTGCTTCAGTCCTCAAACTGCCACAAAAAAATTGACGAGCTGTTCTCCGGGAAGCTGTACCTGATCGGTATCGCTGCCATCGTGGTTGCTGTGATCATGGTAAGCATGACTGCGCGGCGCCCTGCTGTTGTGGGACGGGGAAAAGCCACCTCGGGGTCCCTCAGTCCTGTTCCAGCTGGGCTGGATCCATCCCTCTCCTCCAGATGCTTCTGCGGCTCAGCGTGCAGCACCAGCCCTCTGTACCCCAGCTGCTCTGGGATGTGGCGAGACCAAGGGCTTCGTCATCCTTCTGGGGGGTTGGAATGTTAGGGCAGGTGCCCAGCGAGCGCGGTAAAGCCAGGAGCACCTGAAACCCTATCCAGAAGGGCAGAACACTGTTGAGCCTCCTCGCTGCCTCCAAAACTGCTCGTTTCTCAGGCCGCCGTGTTTTGTCACTGGGGTCTGCAGTGGGAAGGGATTTGCTTTCTTTGCCACAGTGCATTTGCTCTCCAGTGAGCGGTGGGTGGCGTGGGCTGGTAACCCAGCGCCTGCGCAAAGGCTGGGCTGTAATGCCGGAGGGATCTCGAAGCGTTTGCTGTGTAGCTGGCAGCTGGGAGGCTTGCAACATACCACCACTGCTGCCAGCGAGAGAGGGGAGAACATCATCTTATCTTGAATTGGCCAACTCCTAATGAAAACAGCGGTGAAGACAGCATCTCTGCCCTTATCTCTGGCATGAGAGTGTTTATGTGGAGTGGGGGACCTTGGGACGGGGGGGAGCTCCTGCATCCTACTGGTCGGCACCTCACTGGTGCCTCTGTGTCTCCCGACAGATCTTCGAAATGATCCTGAGCATGGTGCTGTGCTGTGGCATAAGGAACAGCTCCATCTACTGAGCCGTGAGAGCTGGGGAGGGGAAGGGGGGAGCAGGGCGGACGGCGCTAGAGGGGACCCCAAGTGCCACCAAGTGACCAGGAGACATTTCAACAAAAGACGAAGACAACTATGTATATAAATACTTCCAATATTACCATACAGTACTTATCATTTTTATTTTGAAGTACTTTTTTTTTTTTTAATAAAAAAAACTTCCCGG
>NW_008796218.1:1393664-1404048 GCF_000699145.1 Aptenodytes forsteri
CCAAGTAACCAGGAGACATTTTTCAACAAAACGAAGACAACTATGTATATAAATACTTCCAATATTACCATACAGTACTTATCATTTTTATATATGATGCTGAAGCAGGATTTAGCATTTTTGTTCATTTGTACTCTGTACTCCCTACCATCACCCCCGCTCCCTGGCGTTTCCAAGCTGTCCGGCGGGGATTTTTATTTTGAAGTACTTTTTTTTTTTTTAATAAATAAAACTTTCCCGTATCCTTGTGGCTGAGTTAGTTACACATCAGTTTTGTGTGATGGGGAAAGCTGCTGTAGCAGGAGATCGAGTCCTCCTTCCCCCTTCCCCACCCCCTGTAACTCAGAAATAACGCTGGTGGAAGATGTACAGAGGAGAAGGCTGCAGCCTGTTATCAGAAAATTTTGCCTTGGTTTTTACTCTCTTCTTCAACACCAATTTTTTTTATATATGTAATTGGATGCTGAAGCAGGATTTAGCATTTTTGTTCATTTGTACTCATCTTTTCCTACCATCACCCCCGCTCCCTGGCGTTTCCAAGCTGTCCGTAGGGAAGCCTGGCTGACTGCCAGTAGCCTGGGAGAGAGGAGAGGAGAGGAAACAGCCCCTGTCACCTGGGTGCGATGTGTCCTGGGGGAAACGCAGGTGCGTTGTTCTTCTCCGACCTGTTTGCATCGCAAGGTTAATCCTTAACAGAAGTCATGCTTAATTTTTTTTATTCTCTGAAGAGTGGGGATGGTTTTGGCTTTTTGTTTTTGTGGGGTTTTTTTCTTGGAGCTGTAACTTTATAAATTGGCTCATTTCCATTGATTTGTTAAATTAAAGGGTCAGTGGCTGGGGGGGAATTTTAGTCCCAGTTTTTCAAATGTAACAAACTGAAAATTAAGTCACTTTTTTAACCTCCTTTACTGTTTCTTTATAGACGTGTTTTTGGGAGAGTCTAGTTCTGTACTAAGTTTCCACTGTTACGCTAATGCTTGCATACAAATGGTATTGGAAAAAAGAAGAAAACTTTTTTTAAAAAAAAGTCTTTAACCTTAGAAATCCTGCATTTATGTATTGCAGGATGACGCTTGGGGGTTCCCAGCCATATGCATACATGTTTAAAATTTCATCTTTGCATCACTGTCATGTTCAGTGAAATTTTCCTTACTTATAGCATATTGTCGCACACTGTAACATTGCTCGGAAATTGTCATAACCTGATTTGGAAAAAAAAAAAAAGTTTATTTTTAAGACCTTCCAGTTACAGCAACGGCAGGAGATCAGCTTATCAAAGCAAGGGAATTCAGGATTTTAGATCGCACCAGTTGAAACACTTTCTTGTGACCTGGTAAGCTTTGATTGCCAATTCGATGTATGTGGCTTCTGTTGTATGCCACTCCGTTACCATGTAGATAGAGGGGGAGAGTGACCCAGGAGCTATGTAATAAAATCAGAGTGTCTCTAAAAAGATGATCTATATGTATAGTTCTATAGATATATATTTTTAAGCAAAGCCTTTTCCTTAGCTGTGTGGGCACTTGAGCTGGAAATGATAGTATCTCTCAGCTCTTTGCCACCTCGAAGCAGGTAAGGGGAGGAGTTGAAACTAGTGATCACCTTCCCCACTTCAGGAATATTTCTGTTTCTTAAAGTATTTCACTCTCCCCCTTCGTTGCAATGAAGAGCTTCAGATCGGATAGGGAGGGAGACCCGTGATCATTTTAAACTAGTACCTTGTCCACTGCCCGTGGCTGCCGTGGCCTTTGCCGCTACAGGATAGGAAATTCCTGCACTGGGGCAAACTGATCCATTCGGAGGCTTTTCCCCCCCTTCCACTCCCCCCTTTCTTCTTCCTGCCTTTTAGTATATAGGGCCTTTAAAAAGTATATAGGTAAATATATATATATATATCAAGTTGTGCTGGGTAAGAGGAGGAAGTGCTTCAACAGAACTTCGGATTGAGGGGTTGGACAAGAAAAGATTCAGCCTTAGAAATAGCCTTAAAGCCACACTGCCCTGAATGTCCACATTGTGCACGTCAAGAATGAGACGAGGTTTTGCAATAGGTAGCCCCTTCCCCTGCTCCCCAGCATAGCTCCTTCAGGTCATCTACTCTGTTATGTGGCTATATGTATATGCATCAACCAAGCATGTGTGTTTACATATATGTGCATCAGGATCGTTAGCATACAGAATGGATGTGTAACTTGCCGCCTTTTTTGTTGACTGTTGATAAATGTGTATAAATATGCCATTAAGCATTTCAATTCTGTTTTCTTTCCTTATACTGTATTTTTGATATTGTTCAGTATTCAGTTGATGCTATGTATGTAGCTGGAGCTCTGTTTGAAGACGGACTGCGTCTTGATGCAGATCAGACACACGTCCTTGGACACTGTAGCTTTAGGGGTCTGGGTTGTCCCAGGCAGGAGCAATTGGGAGAAAGTGGTACTTGGAGAGGGAGTCTGAGAGCTGTGGGAGGAAGAAGAGCAGGATGTTTGCTCAGACCACGTCCTGCACAGGCTGCAATTTGTTCTCTGGCTTATTTCAGAGGTGGCTTGTCACTGTGGGGAGCTCCAGAGGCAGCTCCCTGGGCCACCTCCTGTCCCTGTGGCTGCTGTGGGAAAGGTGCTGCGGGAGGGGAACAGCCAGCGGCTGGGAAGGTCGTGGGAGGGGGCAGAATGAGTTTTGCAGGGAGAGGGTAATGCTTTCTTTAGAGTTACTAGCTGACAGTCCCCATGTTCGATGGAATGGTCATCAGCTGTAGCAGGAGGGGTCAGCCCTGGGAGAAGAGGGACAGAGAAGAACTGTCATGCTTAAGAACAATGAAGTAGCTGAGAAACCCTTACAGAAAAAACTACCCACTTGGGTCTCCCCTAGTCTGGTCTCCTGTGAAGCTGGACCTGAGTTAAAACAAACTAGAGAGGAAGCTGTGAAGGGCTGAGGGGACTCACCCTGTTGCAAGCACTCAGGATCCAAAAGCGACAGGGCGCTTCTGCCAGTTGGTCGGTCCCAAAGCTGGCTGAGGTGAAGGGGAAAAAAACACTAGGTAGGACCCCTGCCCTGCCTCAGACCCTCTCCTGAATACTTGCGCATTTGTGTGTGCAACACGTCCTGCTCCCCTCGCACCCCCAAAAAACAAACAAAGGATGAAATTGTGAGCTGTAAATACAAACCCCTCCCTCTCCAGGGAAGCATCCTCCTGGAGGTAGTGACAGCTGAGAAAATGGCTGTGAGCTGAGGTGGGGAGGAGGAGAGAGGCTGGTGGGGAAGAGGAGAGTCAACTGTCCAGGTCTAAGTTCAAAGACTGTATCGAAAGGTCAAACAGAGCTGCTGACAGCTTAACTGAATGCTTGGGATTTTTCATACTGTGGAGCATGCCACAAAGCAGTGTGTTTAACTTCTTTCTGCCTTTTTTTTAAAGAAATGAAACAAAAATCAATTTAATAAACATTTCTCATAGTGTGCATAGTGTGATGAACCATGCATGAGCTGAGGTGGGGAGGAGGAGAGAGGCTGGTGGGGAAGAGGAGAGTCAACTGTCCAGGTCTAAGTTCAAAGACTGTATCGAAAGGTCAAACAGAGCTGCTGACAGCTTAACTGAATGCTTGGGATTTTTCATACTGTGGAGCATGCCACAAAGCAGTGTGTTTAACTTCTTTCTGCCTTTTTTTTAAAGAAATGAAACAAAAATCAATTTAATAAACATTTCTCATAGTGTGCATAGTGTGATGAACCATGCAGTTTTACAACCAGTTAACCTTAACACCAGGATGCTTTGTGAACCAGGCTTCAACAGCATGGGTTTTTCCAGCCTCTGGGAGGGGGGCCTGCAGGCGGGCTGGGGACGCATCCAGAATGGTGCTGAGGGAAGGCAAAAAGGTTGCTTGCTGGCAGCAGTGGCTGCTGCAATTGTGCCCCCCCTCAAGGGAAGGGGGGCACAGCTGTGGGGGAGCTAACGTGGATTGCAAAATAGGGTGACTCTGCTAAAATTCAGGGCGGGCTGCGGTGGCAGTACTGTGCACACTCAAGGGTCTTCTCCTAAAGTGACGGAAAATGGCCCAAAATGCCCTCTGCTGACATCTGGCCGGGAGCTGGTCTGATTTTTGCAGATGGTCGGGTAATGCCACCGTTGCTGCCACCGCCTGCCCCTCCACACCATCAGGGTAAAGCCTGGCTGAGAGCGAGGCGGGAGGCCAAGTGCTGTGATCCTACAACTGCCTGCCTTTCTCTGCCTTGTCTTGGACTTCTCGCTGCGTTTGAAGCAGGAATGTCCTGCGGCGGCCGCCAGCCATTGCCCATACCGGTACGGAGAGGGAGGGAATGCTGGGCGAGGGAGAGTGATGTTCGGCTCCTGCAAAGAAAGGCAAGCCCTGTGCCCAGCAGCTGTGCCCGTGCTACAAGATCATGCCCATCTGTTGTTCTTTCACTTGTTTACCTGAATGTTAATGGAGTCAGACATAATGACTTCTGGAAAGAAAAAAAAAAAGTGATATTTAAAAACAATAAAAAAAGAAACAAAGCCAAACCCCTTGTTAGTGGATTTTTAATGATGTGTTGTCAGATCTTGTTTCTTTCCATCACGTACAGATTTCTGCCACGTCTTCCAAGGGAACAGGCTTCTCTCATTCTTGTATTCAAGCAAGGGGCTGCAGGGAGTGCAGTCCTTAGCTGACCCTCTAGGTGGTTTCCCATGAATGTGATGCTCTTTGCTTCATGCCTTAAAACATTTGTATTGTGGTGCTGTGTTGTTGCTCCAGATGGGGATAAAATTATTCCTGCCTCTGGAGCTAGGATTAAGCTGATGTGAGTCACGGTCAGACTCAGGCGGGTGTTCAACAGGGGGAGAAATGATAGTGGAAACTAACTGGCAAAGCACAGTGTGTATTTGGCATCCAGGGCGTGTGCCTTGGGACCTCAGCCTGGAAGCATAGCTGAGATCTTAAACCTTCCCTGCCTAAATGCAGTCCCCTCTGTTTGCACCTCAGGTCTGAACATTAACACTGATGTGCTCGAAACAGATGAGTTGTACGTGATGCTTGAGCTGAGATGCTGGGAGAGGACTGGGCAAACCAGGTCCCTTTAAGGTGCTGTTAAGTGAAGACATGGGTTGTTCTTGGAAAACAGCAGTCCTGCTGTGTAGGAGCATGTGAGGCCACGCGGATAAACCATTGTGAGGGGAAGGGGTGGGTGGAACAGTTGCAGCCCGCCCATTCTCATATTGCACTGACAAGCCTGGCTTATGCTTCTCTTAAACATTTTTCTCCAGAGGTCTGAAGGACTTGGAAAGTCACTTAGAGACCTTATTGTGGGCTTCCAATTCCTAGGAATATGACTGTGGAATCTTTTTTTTTTTTTTTTGCAAAACAACAGTTTTCACAAAACAAAAATACAAGCATGAATTTTTCTAAGCTGGACCAAGTTGGGATTTTTGCCAGTGGAATTCTTTTCTCCCCTCCTCCCAAAGTGGTTTTTTTTTTTAAAAAAAAACCTCTAGGCTGTTGCTAATGAGACATTTTGGAAGTATTTTTTGCTTTGGCGAGCTCTATTTTGTAAGCCTCTTCTGGGCTGTTTGTGTTCTAAGTAGCAATGTGCCTAATTGTTTCCTACTAAGACAGCTGCAACTAACATGTATAAATTGCTTATGTCTATTCCCTAATAAGAGGTTGTCTAAGTTTTAACAAAGATTTGCAATATTCCCACAGGAGGGAAAAAAAACAGCCAGCTCTCCCATGCAAGAGCTGTTTATGGTGGAGGTTTCTGTAGAGAAAAGCACCCTCGCTGCTGGATCCTGGCTGCACCCTCCCTCTGTCTGCCAGCTCCACTTGCCAGGCTCAGTGATGAAGGATGTGTTAGTGGCTGGGGGGGCATTCCTGCTCTGAACCTCAGAGCTTCCTGCTCTACCTCAGAGCATGCTGGGCATGGCAGCGTGGCCCTTCCAGTTAGGGCAGAGGAGGGAGTTTCAGCTCCAGGGCAAGCTGCTGACAACAGAGGAAACTGTTCTGGAAAAAAAAAGGTGAATATTGCAACAACCTCTGGCAGGACCGGGGTAGGGCTGGGAGGCTGTGGCTGCACCAGAGAGGAGGCGAGAGTGGAAATACAGCCCCCAGTGAGGGAACATCTGCCATCAGTGGGTGCCGAAGGGGAGAGGGAAACAATTAACTACCTGACCAGCTCTTGATTAAGTGATAAAGACCCAGGCTAGAAACCCCAAATCCCATACGTACCATGCTGTGCAGCTGAACTAGAGGTGCGGTGTTAATCTGTGTATTTTTGTCTGACCACTCCTCTCAGTTTCAGTCTGGGGAACATCAGATTAGCTTGCACAGGGCATAACCTAAACAGGAGGGCGCAGAAACGCTGTTCCGGTGCGAGCTCTTCAGCCAACCTCTGGCAGCTTGTCTGATGCAGGCGGCCTGATGCTTTCACTTCAGAGCCCAGGGACCTGGAGCAAACAGAAAACACCTCCCAGCCACTAAAACTGCTGCATAACTGAAACCCACGTTGTTTTCACACTTGCAGATACATTAGAGGGTACATAAACTTTGCAGTCAGGCATGCTAGTGTGGATCACCTGGCTTTTCTGACTGGGTTTAGATGACCCAGCTCAAGTGCCAGTAGTTCCAAGTAACATTTCTAATTAATCACACATTTTCCTTTAAAAAAAAAAGGTGTTTCTTGGCCCTGCTTTACTAGGGCATTCCCCCATGTTAGAACACAGCTTTGCTGAGTACCAAAGAGGTGTTGGTGTTGGGCCAGGCGAGATGGTGCACACAGAACACCCTGCCTGCCATCTGCGAGTAAACTGGTAAGATTTCCTCTGGCAAGGGTTAGTGGTGTTAAATGCAAAGCCCTGTGTTGGCTACAAAGTTGGGTTGGTTAATGAAACTCCTACAGATCATGTTCTAACAAGAGGTCTGGGGAGTTTTAGGGTTTTGGGTTTTTTCTTAATGTTAACTCCAAGGCCCTCAGCTGGTTCCAACGACCTCTTTTAGCCCTTCGCTACTGCTGTTAGTATCAGGTATACTGGGGCCAATGATAGGAAAGAAAAAAAAAAGAAGCAAGAATTAGGAGAAGGGCTTTTTTAGTGCAAATATTCTGTAGCTAAATCAAAATGAACAGAGACCCCCAACTGTTTTTGTTTCTTTTTAAAATTTCAAATAATTGTAGAGTATTAATTTTGCTCTTAAGTGACTTCAGTTCCCTGCCACACATGCAGTGTCTCTAACAGAAAAGGGGTTGCGGGTTCTCCCTGCAGGTCCTCTCCAGGCCCGCAATAACATTGTTATTGTGAAGAATCAAGTTGATTAAGACCTTCATAGCCCGCCTGCATTAAAACTCACTCCACGGGAACTTATTTGATGTAGTTACCTTAGGGGGAAAAGCACCAATGTGGGTAAACAGCACTGGAATAAATCAAACCTGCTTGCAGGTGAGTCAGGACCAAATGAAAGTGCAAAGTAAAACAGGTGTAGAAGAGAGGCGGTGTCAAGCACTGAATCCTGGAAACTCACCCCATGGGGGATTTCAAGGCCATTTGTAGGCTTTCCTTCCTGCAAATGGGAGAGGGCAATTTGAATTATTTCCTTCAGCCTGTACCCATTCTGGCTTGGTGTGACTGCCTTCTCCCAGCAGAGAAGGATGCGGTGGTCCCTACTGCGCTTTTGCTTTTTGCTCGCAGGAAAATAAAAATACTCCTCTCCCTCCCTGCCTCACCTCAGGAGCTCCAGCATCAGCTGCGTGTGGCCATACCAGACTAACTTCCATACTCCTTCTGGACACAGGAGATGGTGAAAATGCATCCGATCGCTCTGTCTGGCTTGCAGGATCTGGGTGGCTGCTAGGGAATCACCTGCCACTTTCCTATAGCTGTGAGGAGAGGGGCCAGCGGTCCCTGCCAGGCGCCTACCCCATGCTCTGAGCACAGAAGCAGCAGGAACCTGCCAGTGAGCAGCGGAAAGTTACCGGATGGGGGCCAAACGACAGATTTATTTGCAAGAAAGGAGCGCCAGGCGCCCAGTAACGGGGCTGAAACTGGTATGCATTTGCACACACCGCCCCCACACGTGGGGACATGCTGGCTTCCCGCAGACGTGTGGGGACGTCTGCGAAGGAGCCGGCCCCTCAGAGCCCGTGCACCGGATGCGGCCCGCTCACTTAGATGATGTCCTGCGCTGCAGCTCAGATCCGCCTTCCAGCCCCCCACCCCTCTTCAAGCCACCTTAGTTCATGCCAGCGAGGGGAAAACGCTTTACCATCTGTTTGTCTTCAGAGTCTGACTCATTATTTTTATTTCAGCTGTTGCCAAGCAATAGCGAAAATCCCAACACACCAGCATATCCACCGCTGCAAACCATCTTGTTCTCAGCCACCAGAGAAAAGGCAGCTCATCCCCATTTCTCCACAGTCTGCGATACTAAATCTTCTGCAAAAAGACAGGAAGGAGAAAAAGGGTACAGCCAGCTTCTGAAGGTGACCTTGGTCATCAACACACACGGCATCCAGGCAAAAAACAAGAACTTGTAGCCTCTGGAAATGAAGGAATGGGGCTTGTCTCTGAGGGCACCCACATCCACAGGTGATGGAGATGGTGGAGGTGGTGTAGCCCTCTTCTGCCCCTCTAAGCCCCTAGTCTAGCATTAAAACCAGCGTTCAAAACGAGAGTGCCATTGTTTGCACCAGTGCATGGCATACCCTGCTTGTCTCCAGCCTTACAAAAATGGGGCATGCTACTGCTTACTCCGCATGTTCTTGTCTGCTCTTCAGTACCCTCAGAGACTCACATCAGGTGTGTACCCAGCACCCTGGACAGTGTTACACAGCGCTGGTAGCCTTCACCAGTGGTTTACTCTTGGCTCCCTTTGCCCGTTTACTACCCGCCTCCTATCCCTTCCTGCTCACCTACCAGAGGACTCATGTTTTCCTCCCTTCCCCCCTCCAGCCAGGAGCCCATTTGAATGCCTGTGACTGTACTACCATATGCGTATACATTAAAAAAAATAGAATCACCAAACGGGGAAACACCTCTAGAGCTGTTGTTTTGAAACTACAGCACAACTCCAGCCAGACAGAAGACGTTTTGCGCTGACCTCATCATTGCTGCCAAATGTATTCCAAACGCAGCCCTCGTCTCATAAATTACCATAGTTAGCAACACTCCAGCAGGCAAAAGTATGTATTTAAAAACTGACAATGCAAATGAAGTGGCCGCAGTTTATATTACGGGTGACTCACAGTGAGGCCCCGCTTGAAGGGATCCAGTGAAGTCTCCTCAGATGTGGGTGCAGCCTTACCTCTAGCACACCCACTGGCAACGCAATCAGTGATGCAGCAGGGTTGGGATGCCATGGGAGGAAAATTAAAGCACCACTAAAATTGGACAAAGTGGGGTTACATGGCAGTTTCTTCTTTTGTTGCAAAATGATGGCATAGATGAGCTTTGCTTATACTCATGGCCTATAGCAAATCCCTCAGAGCAGGGTGATCTGAAGAGGTAAAGGCACAATCTTTGGAGGCTCAGGCCCCTTGCAGGCATTGATTTAATTTAATGATGAAGTGCCAGGGCCAGGCAAGGCAGTAAGAGAGCCTGAGCCCGGGGAAAGGGTGGAGACGAGCCCTGCAGACTGCTGGGCCACATGCTGGTGCAGCCCACTGGCACAGCAAACCATGCCTTTTCTTTTTTCCTTAACATCAGGTAAACAAGCTAAATATTGAAGCCACTTGGGAAATATATTTCCACTGAAAATTTAAACTTTTCGCTGAAAGAAGGGGAAAAAAATAGATCAGGCATCTTTGGCCAACACCAATTAAAACATTTTCAGACAGAATTCCACATCTCGACTCACACACAAAAAATGTCCTTCTGGGACAGAAAATGGAAACTTTTTTTTTAATGAATAGTGGGTTTATGCCCCAAGTGACTTGGAGTTTCCTGGTTAGAAAATAAATACAAATTAAAAAAAAAAAAAAGACACTTCCTCTGAAGTTTTCATTGTGGCCAAACCCCGCTTTTCTGATGAGAAAAAAAGCTCTGCCTGACATAGTTTTTTTTCCAGACTGTTTAGGGAGGGGGCGCCGTGCCCTCCTCACGGCGCCGGGCAGCCCGAGGGGTGGCCGTCGCGCCTCAGCCAGCGCGGCCAACCTCAGCCGCCAGCACCACAGGCCCCCCGGGGTGCACAGAAGAGCCCCAAACCCGCCCCCGCGCAGGCGGCAGCGCCAGCACCTCGCATCTCCTCACAGGCTGCAAAATGGCGGGCGGGCGCGGTGCATCCTGGGAGCTGTAGTCCCTCCGTCGCCGCGGCGAGAGCTCAGCCCCGTTTCGCGGCAGGCCCGTGATACTTTCCCCACGACCCGGCTCGCAAAATGTCCCCCGCCGGGGGAAAGGCGGGCGGGCACCACT
>NW_008796218.1:1404513-1478331 GCF_000699145.1 Aptenodytes forsteri
GGGGGGCGGCGGGCGGGGGGCTCCAGGCACCCCTGTGTCGTGAGGAGAAAGGTGTGGGGGCTAGAGGAGGGTGGCAGCCTGCGGGGGGCGGGGACGTGTTTGTGTCCAACAGGATCCCGGCCCGGGGAAGGGAGCTGTGGTCGGGGCGGACAGGCGGGACGGCTGAGGCTGTGGGCTGCACCCGTGATGTTGGACAAGGCCGTGGGCTCTGTCGTTTCCCCCTCCCTGGGGTGGGGTGCCCACTGGAGGTGTGAGCCAGGGCCCGGGGGCTGTTGCCCTCTCCCTTGGTGTGGCGGCCTGTGTGAGCACCGTCCCGAAGGACCGTGCTATTGGCACGGGATTGCTGGCAGGCTTTGCTGCAGTGCTGTTTCTGCGATGAGAGCAGACTCGTGGCCGTAGTTTGGAGTGACTGGGGTCTCTGTTTTCCTCACAGGCTGCACGAAGACGCACAGAGCCTGTTTGAGTAAGACCAGAATGGAAGAATCTAATGGGGACCTTCCCATCCAGAGAGACACCATCCTATCCAAGTTGTGCTGTGATCACATCACCATAACAAACCTGTGAGTCTGTCTGGTATGCTGTAAGGGTCAGTGTGTTTGGCTACTAATGCTGTTAAGGCTAAAACATCTTAAGAACAAAATTTTTCCCTGCCCTCAGACAAGAGAGACCCTGATTCACAGCCTGTGATGAACACTTACACTGTCATCTGAAAACAGCTATTTTAGTCAGTTATGCACTTCAGTGTCTCTTTTGGGTTGTAGTCATTAGTTTTCATGTGTTATAAAGCTAAGCGGAAGAACGTATGATTTTCAGATGATTATTTCTCATTTCGGGGTTACACTGAGGGCAGTGTTTTCAAAAGCAGTCATCAGATCCCTTTTGTCGAAGACAACCAGACTTTACATGGAACATAGCACTTGGTCTGTTGAATTCTTCAGAAGTTTCTCTATGTTTTAATGCCTCATGAAGATCTGGCCCTAACTGTGAATATGGCCTTTCTTTGTAAACAGAACTCTGTAGTATCCGTGGTCTTAGTACTTAGCAGCACTTAGTACTTGCAATGCATAACTATCATTTTTATATTTTCTTAGCTGCATTTAATACTGTTCATTTAGTAATGGTTTAAGATACATTCAAATTACAGTTTTATTTTTTTAAAACCTCTCTTCTATTCTACAGAATAAGGTTGGCGATGTGAATGTGGAGACCAAGTAAATACAGTGGTGCCTGCCTTGTTAGGCTGTGTGTTGTTCTTTTACCAAAAATCCAGGAATATCTGCAGACATGAGTTTGTGTCAGATTTAGAACTCAGTTCTGCAGCTTTGGATGATTCAGGGGGAAGGAATTATTTTTAAAACTCATTTTAAAACTACATTTCCAGTATCTTGATGGAAATGTTTGTTTTGTAGGGTGGAAGTGCTGAGATCTTTGGTGGCTTTAACTGACCCTCAGGAGGGGAAGCTGACTCAGTCTCAAGAGAAAGTGAGTGACTAACAGACTTTCCATGTCTGTTTACTGCATTGTTTCAGAAGAACCTATAATTAGGTAGTTGAGCTTATTCTAATAATATATTAGAACTGTTTCTGTAATTCACATTTTTGTGAGTTGAACTGAAGTGTGTGTTTGCCAACTCTATTTCTGATTGCCCAGCAAGTGGTAGTGTGATCATTAACCACCTCAGTTCTGCAAGGTTCCCTTCAAGCAGGTGGCAGAGTGAATCAGATATTCCAGCCTCTACTGGAAGTCAGGCTTCAGATCGCAGTGTCTTTTTACTGACTGAAGGCCCAGCTCTTGCAGACCCTTGGTTGCACCCTCCCCTTGTTTCTGTGCACAAGCATGGCATGTGCAATTAGTTTTCTTAATCCAGTGAAATTGATTTCTTGAGCTGGCTCGTTTTCTGATTCCAGGAATCTAACAATGACATGAGAGCTTAAACCCAAGGAAGGAGTGTGGCCCTTATATTGTTGTGGCTTCTCTGCCACTGGCCTCGATCAGTGATAGTGGCCTTTATAATATTCAGAACGTGATGATTAGTGGGACAGGAGGTACAGTGGCTAATGCAATAAAGGATCGTAATGGCCAAAAGAAAGTGTGAGAGATTAGGATGTGGTTTTGTGGATCTATACAGTATGACAAATGCAGGGTGTAATCTGGAGAGGTCATTGCTGTTTCTTGGAAGATGTGTAAGGCAGTTGTGGGGTATTCAGATTTGCTCAAAAACTTTATGCTCGTGTTTTAGTAATTGGACCTGCTATAACCTTTAATGAAATTTGGTGTGCAATGCTATTTTTAATTACTTCATATTCTTGTATTGAGTCTTGTGTAAGTCTTTAGTGTGCATTCATTCATTAAATAATGTTTTTATTTCAAGCAAAATTGCTTAGGAATCCCTGAAGTACAGCTGCCTGTTATATTGCAGTAATAATTATTTTGCACAGCACAGAATGATAGTCTCATACTTGGTTCTCATTTCACAGTTGAATTTTTATGCTCCTTTGTATTCTAGGCACTAAACTTGCTGGGCGTTTGGAAAACCATATTTGCAGCTGTTCCTGGGCCTATGTCCAAGACCTCGGTGGAGTGACAGCTTGAAGATGGGAGATCAGGATGCAGGTGAACCCTTTCTGGGGATAGCGGCTAGTGGTGCAACAGACTATGAAGGAGCTCTGCCCTCAGACACAGTGTCGCTCAGCGATTCTGATTCTGATGATTTAGGGTTAGCGGATGAAGCGGAAGTTGATACAATATCTCCTGAGGATCCATCTGTAGATGATGGGGATTACAGATCAGGGGAGACCCTTGACTCTTCAGACAGCAGTCACAGATCTCCTGTCCAGCCATTCCATCTGAGGGGCATGAGTTCTACGTTCTCTCTCCGTAGCCAGAGCATTTTTGATTGCCTGGAAGAGGCGGCCAAGTTGTCTGTGCCCTCGATGCCTGAAGATAATGTTGTTGATGGGAGGTTTAAGCGTCCATTGCCTCCAACCACAGTTTCAGGTAACATGGTTCCAGAAAGCCTGGGAAAGCAAGCCAAACCAGTGCAGGCTCCCAAAACCTCTCCTGCAGTGCCTGACTATGTGGCACACCCAGAGCGCTGGACCAAATACAGCCTAGATGGAGTTTCAGAGACTAGTGACAAGACTAACAGGGCAGTGGCCATGGAATTTCTAGAGGGTTTGAAGAAAAGAGGGGAGGAACAAAGCTCAGCTACCCAAGAAAGCTACACCCCATATTTCAACCAGGACCCTTCCAGCTGTGGAGCTGGGAGGATTGTCTTCACCAAACCAGCAAAAAGGGGTGTTGATGGACTGGAAAAGAAAACATCAGCAGGGGAGGACGATAAGAAACACATGAAAACAGATCTGAAAGGAAAATCTCTTAAGAAGACTGATGACTTGAGGGAGGAAGATAAGGTAGAGCTGGGGCACTTAGGTAGTGGAAGTGGAAAGGCAACAGAGGAGGAGGAGTGCCTGATGGTGGGGGACCTGAATAGAGAAGGTAAGCTTAGTGCAAGGTTTAGTGGTGCAGGTGAAGAGCCATCGGTGGAAACAGTTGGATTCCATTGCAGTAAGAAGAAGAACAGGAAAAATTTCCGACCTAAAGTAGACAATGAAGGGGAGGAGGAAGAGTCCTGAAGGTTGGAGGACATTTGAGACATCCAAGGACTTGTATTGTCTTTGGGTATGTTTGGTTTTTTCTCTGACTTTTTTTTTCTGGTCTGGAAACCACGTGATAGCTTTTTGTCCAACGGTTTGCATCGTAGCCACCAAGAACATTTGATATTGTTAGAAATTAAGCTACCTAAAATACACTCCAGACTTTTTGTTCGTGAGAAGTCTGTGGGCACAGGATAGTTGCACCCTAGCAGGAGAGAATAAGGTGTGCTTTGTTTGCTTGAGCAGCTTCCTGGGACTTGCTCTGGCGCTGAAGTAGCCAAAGAAGAAGATGTGTTAGCTAAAAGGCTGCAAGGTTTCCTACTAACCCCCCAGGTTTAGAGCTGTTCCCAAATCCTGTAGAATCCTGGAACAAAGATGATGAGCTCATTATGTAGAGATTTTTAAACAATGAAAATAAAACCTAGTCTTCCACTAGATGTGATTTCTCGTGGCCCTGTCCCAGGGAGGAAAACTTTTTTTTTTACCTTTTTTTTTTTTTTTTTAAATACATCCTTCTCTCATTGCCGTTGCGAGTGAAAGCACAACGGTGCCCTATCATGAGTTTGGAGGGCCCAGGTGGGAACTGGCAAAACCAGTATTTTTTTAAGGTTGGCTTAATATTTACCTTATTAGTGTTACATGATAAGGATTTCAAAAAACACAATGTTTCCTGTGGAGAGGTACAACTGTGGATACATCCTGGTGAAGACACGCTCAGGATGGCTTCAGCAAAGTCTCACCACATTGAGTGTAGCTCAGAATTCGCAACAGCTTCAGTTGTTACGTTGGGCAGCAGCTTTTCCTCTTACTGGTCTATGATGTGATGATTCTTGGCCTGTATGTCTGTATGTCCTTTCCAGGTGGCACTGCTTCCACGCTGATTCTGTGTGCGGGTTTGGTGGGAATGAGGAATTTATACCAGAACTGTATACTTTTTTGTTCTTTGGGATTCAATAAACTTTCAGTTGTAGCTTGATTTCTTCATCTCTTTGAACCATGCTGATCAATGCAGCTATAGGAGTTTTAACAAATACTCAGTTTATTTGATTTGAGAATTCTCTTGAAAATCTTCTAGAATGTTACTCTAAGCTTACCATCTTGTAACTTCTCCCTCAAGTCTTACATTTTAGATTCTAAAATTCACGTTTTTAACATTTTCAGTCGTTTTACAGTATACAGAGAATCATCTAATGGGATGAATCATCTCATACAATGAATCACATTGTAATGAATGTCAAATATAGTACTTTTTCACACAGAATGTTAATAAATTTTATAAATAAGGTTGAGAGATTCAATTCTTTGAAAGGTTATATGATTTGAAACTCAAATTACTTCAGGTCAGTTTGGACTGACTTTTTTTTTGCCAGTATTCTAAATTAACCAACCCTAGTGTTAGTATTTATAACCGTGTAGTGAAAGACTACTTTAGAATTTGTGATCTTTCTTGCTAGACTGTGCTTGCTCAAACTCTGAAGGATATTTGAGGAAGTTACTTCCTCTGTGGGGGTATCAGCATCTTATCAATAATTGACTGGTAGGCCCAAATCATTTGGGTCTTTGTGTTTGAACAGATGCGTCATTTGGCAGCAGAAGCAGAAAACAGTGTAAGATGAGTAATATTGCTCCATCTTCTGAAATTCACCTTTTAATTTTAAAAGCAGAATGTCTTTTCTCAAAAATGTAGCTCAGTACACACACTGGTTTTATAACTTCTGCTTGCCTAGGGTGAAGAACGGGTAGGACAGTACCAAAATTCCATCACTGTTAATGGGGTCACTGAGGTCTGGGGCACAGCTGAATAAACTGGACAAATGCCTATTTTATGAAGACATCATAACAAGATTATTATCTCTTAATAAAAGACTCATGTTGGAAAGGTATTTTATCAGATCTGACATTTTTTTTTTCCCCGCCTCTGGTAACAGAGAAAGCTTTTGCGCAACCTACGTTTATGTTGCATAGAAGCAGTGTTATATGCATGAGGAAATTAAGTTCAGTTGAAGCTTATCGGTGTAAGAAAGACCACAACCCAATACTTCCCCTTCTGATGCTGTTTATATTATCCCAAAGAAATTGCGCTTTAAAGGACGGTAGTAATATTCATTTTATTGGTGTATCTTTTCATATAAAATTCTAATAAAGCCAGCTAGCTTTTGTATGCTAAAAATGTACATGCCAGTTTAAGTAATGAAAAAAATGACAAACAGTCCAAATTCCTAGTTTGTAGGAAAATTCTTGCTACGCATTCTTGCTTTAAAGTCTCTTAAGTGATCCCCCCCCGACCTTTGAGAGAGAAAAGTAAAATGAAATCAGAAAACCGCTTAGGTGTCGGTGCGGTGTTCCATGTGGCGTGATACATAAAGGCAAAGTCTCCTTTAACAGCAGCAAGCTGACAGCAGCTGGGATCTGGCATTGAAACAAAAAAGCAAGCAGCAGAGAGAGGCTGGGGGTCTGACCGCGGGAGGGTCACCTGCTTTGTGTTTGGAAAGTGACTGCAAGCCACCGCACACTTGAGGACCGCGCGATGAGATTTCCAGTTTCTGGGGAGGAGCCCTCAATAAGGAATACCAACAAAGGAATACCTCACAGAAGCCAGTGTGGGAAGAGAAGATGGTGAGTGCAGTCACTTGAGGGTTGTAAGAACTCCAGGAACAGTTCAGTATCCCGGGCTCTTTCCTGTGGAAACTATTTCTCGATTTCCTTTCTAAGCAACTCAGAAATAGGAACTTGCTTTCTCGGCCAAGGAAGTGGCTTGGTTTTTAGTGCGTAAATGACCACCCTTCCAAAGGGAGTCTCCCTTGAACTGAGAAATGTGAAAATTGGCAATGATGACGATGGATTGAGGGTGTAGTATTTGGAGAACAGAAGGCAGATTGTATTTAGAAAATAAGGTGGTAGAGTCATCCTGGAGGAGAAAGTTTTTAGTGCGATTTGTGGAATGGAGTTTTGGAGAAAGGACCGAGCGATACAGGAGCAGGAGGGAAGAAAGCCCAAGAAACTGAAGGAGGGAGACCAAGAAATCCTCAGTAGTGTCAGTCATTGACAGTGCTTGGCATAAAGGCTTTGAGAGCTGGGCCTTAGGCCTTCATGAGATTAGGATTTTACTTCTACAGTAGTTCAGTAGGACAAAAGGTTTAATCTGAAGAAATGAGAAGAAAATTTAATTATCAATGTATGTGATACCAGTCTGGGACTGATCTGCAGGCTCTTCTCTTTCACTTCTTTCTGGCAAAGGCACTTCTGTGTTGGCATTCATCACACCTAATAAGATTGTAAAAGCCATGTGCTTGTTTAAAAGCCTTAGGACAAGGGGCACATAAATAGTAATTGCTTAAGAAACTTTAAAATGTTAAAAATAATCCACAATAAAAAGATACTGTAGATTCTATTGCTTCGCATTTGCTCAGTAAATGATAAAACCAGGTTTCTTCTTTATTTTTCAGCTATTTAAGTTTCTGATTTTTAATGCAGTTACTGTATTAAAATGTCTGGGGAACGTGCTACAGGATGTTTTTTCTTACTGGAATGTTGATAATGAAGCAATTTACATATGTGTTTTATAAGGTTCTAACAGAGTTAAGTCAAGTGTGAGGTTAGTTCGAGTCTGAGTGACTTGAGGTCTTGTCATGTCACGACTTTGCTGGAGTTTCCAGCTACTTCTTTTTCCCATGTAGTGTATATATATGTTCAGTTTATGGTTTTTGGAGGGCTTTTTGTGTAATACACAGTAATAGGTAGGTATTGAAATAGATCATTAAGAAGAATATACAAAATCTTTATTGTGTTGGATATCCTGTGGTGACTGAGAAATAGTCTGTTTCTGTCTCTAATGTTTTAAACTTCAAACAGTGGAGCCCTGGGACACAGGACAAGATTCTTAACTGACAGAAATAGTTGCAGCTCTGAAGGCAAATGAGCTGTGTTGATTAAAACAAAGTAGGAGGCTTGCTCAATTTTTATTTTCATTTTTAATGATTATTGTTATCCATATTAAATGTTTTGGTAATACTTTGGTAGTACTATCTCATTGACTCAAGAAACCCCCAAGACAATCCTCTCAAGAAACCCTGATGGATACTTATTTAGTATAGATACTTATTTACATGCTTAAAGTTGGGTGAGATCATTCTAACTCACACTATGTGATGGTCCTTTCCCCAACGCTTTTAAATATATTTTGGAAAAAGGTAGTTTTTTCATTCTGAAGGATGAATATTCTGTTCCTTGTTTATATTCCCATTACCTCTAGGTACCTCCTTATGTGGTTTTTTTTCCATCTTTTTTTTTTCCCCCTTGCATTTTTTTAACTAAATTGTTCAGCTGTATTAATTAGCTTTTCCATGATTGTTTTCAATACTTACGTGTATCATTTGGAGCTGTTTGGTTGCACAAGAGGTTGGTTTTGGTTAAAACCTCTGCAATTGAGGAGATAACAGCTGTACAGTAGCACATCTACAAAATAGGTAGTGATTTCTACATCAGCTAATTTTTATAGTATTTTATCCATTCTTAAATTTGCAAGAAAGATAACCTAGGCAGCAGACTGAAGCAGCATCAGAGATGCCACATATATTTATTATTTTTTAAAGAAATAGTTGAACTGTCTTGGAGGAAGATTTGTGTTAAATACCTTCCCTTTTTTGTGAGTATATCGCATTATCTCAAGCTGGCACAAACTTACTAAAGCATTTCTTGTGTGTTCCTGTTGGACCTGTATTTGGTGTCAACATTGTTCATTGAATAGCATGACTTTTTTCAGGAAGCTATAAAATGGATAAGAAAGGGGAGGGAAACTGCAATGGGAGTATTAAGATAAGGAACTTTCAGCGAGGCCAAAATAGCACTGGAGAGTTCTAGGGACAAAGAAAACAATAACAGTTGTGCTACGTAGCACATGGTAATGCTGAGCATTTTCAGACTGTTTAAAAAATGTTTGTTTATATTTCAAGGGTTTGTCATCAAAAGCTGAAGATAGGGTTTCCTTCTATTATTTGTGTTTCACATTTGTATGTTAGACACTTCCCTTCGAGAAGTTGGTATCTGATATCTAAGAAAATTAGAAAAACTGATGTCCGAGGAGATTAGTCTAGGTCGGATCAGACAGAATACAGGTATTTTCAAAGTTGACAGTTTTAAAGAAAAAAAAGTTTGGGAGAAGGAAGAGAATGGAGGGGGAAGGTGAAGCGTTTCCTTCCAGAAGCATCCTTAATGAAGGAAATAAACACTTCTCAAGTGTAGCAAAGAGAGCAAGAAATGCTGTATTGCCGTTTCTGCTTTCTACCGGAGGTCAGAAATCTTTCTTTATGTATGTATATCACCAGAGAGAAGACAATAAGGAAAGTGAAACCATAATACAGATCCATTTCTCCTTCCCTTTATCCCTAAATAGGGTCTGCCAAACCACCATTAAATGAGAGAAACATGGTGAAATCCTAAAGCTGATATAAATGCCTATAAAACTATTACTTACCTGGGCTTCCATAACTTTAAAGCGTTTTTCTTGTTCTTTCAATCCACTAAAATATTTAGACAAATTATCCACCCTGTGGAAACAAAGCAGACGCGCTGAGCAAAAAGGAAAGGCCTCAGAAGAAATCCTAAACCGCAAAAACCATGTAACTTTTTAAAGTCATGGCCCCTCGCTGGCAGTTCTGTGCTGCTGAGACATCCCAGAGCCCCCTAAAAGTTTTGTCCTTTTGAGGTGTTCCTGCAAGTATTTATTGAACAGAGCAGCATTTCTGGAACACTCTCATACACCTGTTGCCCGGGGACTCATAAACTCACACAGATTACAGCAGCCGTTCAGCTTCTAGTGAGGGCCACTTACCCGCAGCTACTGTGGAAATCAATGACAGCAGAAAGGAGCCTTATGTCCAGCTCTGTCCCTCCAGCCACTTTATGTCCTACCTGTACCAAATGTAAACTGATCCTGGTGTGACAACTGAGGCCACAATATTTTCCATCAACACGGGGAAGATAAGCCACTTAAAATTTAAACGTGGTTTCCTTTTTGGAAACTGGCTTGACATTCAAATCTCTTTTTCCATGCAGTCCAAACAGACTGTGTCAAGATCTTCCATATAGAGCCTCTAAATTGTTTTATTGTCCACAAAAAGCAATAATATTGTCCACATGCTTTCTACATCCTCTTCTCCCATCAGTTCCTTATTCTTAGCAGCTGATTCCCCATAGGCTCCTCAAATCCCTCTCTGCCTTGTCCTAACTACTATTCCAAAGTTTCCCTCTAATAGGTTACATTCTATTCAGGTCTGTGTGAAAAAGCTGCTGCTGGATGGGTCTAATGCATTTTGGGATTGGTTCAATGCAAAGTTCAAAGAATCACTTTCTGAGGGTTTCATAAGATTTCAAATACACACTGCTACCACCTAAGAGCAAAGATAAAAAGCCATGGGTTGAGTGGTGTTCATCTGAACCTTTTCCAGTCTCTTTCTGGCTCTGCTATACCTGAAATACTGTGAAGCTAGACTGATTCTTACTTTTCCCCTCCAAGCACTAATTTCATCTACAACATACCATCTTTAAAGCTTTCTGGCTTTAAAGCTAGGAAGAATATAATTGTGCCCTTTGTTTGGAAGCAATTACACACATATTTATTGCTTGATCTCAACAATTGAGCTCTCATTCCTAGGGTTTGTCAGTGATCTGCTTATGAGAATAAAGTTTAAACCAACATAATTCTTCCAAATTATTATGAATTAAGAGTCTATGTAGATTAGAGGTAGAAGAGTATTTTCCAAGAACATACTCAAATATGCTGTTCTGGTCTCCAGCTCTTCTCTGAGTTAGACAGATAGAGGTTTGTTTTGAAAGACAGCTCAGGAAGAAAACAGCACAAGAACATTTCCATGCAACTGTCTTATTATGATAACTTTCACACCCATTGTGCCTCTCTCTATTTGAAGTCAGTTTTATCATAAAAGGAAACAGCTAAAACAGGTGTTAAAAGCTTCTTTAAAGAATGCTTTGCTGTCTGGCTTTCAGTATTGCCTTAGATGTTTCTGTTTTCCCTGCATATAACTACTTTGTGTCTCACTTAAAGGACTAAACCTCTGAATAGTAATTTAGGACTTTTTCTTTAGAATACTAAACCAATTTAAGTGATATTCCTAGTGGGGAGATATTTTAGACAAGTATTTAAATGGAGACTCAGTTAATTAAATACAATTTTAGAGCCAAAATCATTAATTTCTTGTGGAAACTGTAGTCTCATGCCATAAAGCTGTAAATAGTTGTTCTTCTGCATCTGTGGGCTGGGGGTAATTCGAGATATCTCAAACTTCCATTCAAAAGTCTAAGCCGTTCAAAAGTCTAATTCAAAAGTCTATGTTGTATTCCTACAGGGGATTGAAGTACATGCACTGCAGTATAGCAAAGGAACTATTCTACCACCATTTTTTCATGAATATGATTTTCATTAAGCTTGGCTGCAGATTTGGCTGGAGCTTTCAGGTCTGTAATTGTACATACTTCAAGAGTGCCAAAAACTCTTCTAATATTGTAGTGATGTTGGCTTCTCACATTTTTTCATGGACTGCGTATTTCCTAACTGCATTCTAGTTGGACTCTTCATATAAACTCTACAAGCACCTGAATGTTTATCTCATTCAAAGCTGAAGACTTGCAAGATACACTTATTGTGGGTCAGAATAACATACTTATTAGATGTGGCCTTCAGCTTTTCTTCATTGCTTTCTTTCCTTTCTTGTTCAAGTTTTACAAAATAATTTTCTTTTTGCACCAGCTCCCATGTTACGATTTTTTGATCTAGGCCAACTGGAAGATCTCTTTCTGTAGGGGAAAAAAAAAAAAGAATTATATTTTACTCCCTTTTCTCTTATATTAGTAATGGAAGGCTGCTATGCTAAAGAAAAATGAAGTTTTGCCGTTGCAGGCCCTTTGCCATTGCAGGAGTGTCATGTTATGAAAATGCAGTATAAAGTAAGTATTTTCTACTTTTTTTCCTTGTAATGGAAGGCAATAGACCTTTTTGCAGTTGGATATGACTCCTGAGTTTTCTAAAGAACAGCATGGACCAATTTTTGTGGTTCCATTTAAACTCATTTACAACCTTACTGGACTTCTGACATATTTTAACCCCAAAGTATTTAACAAGCAGAGCTTTATGTTCAGATGCACTTTATCACCTAAGCTTCATTATTAGAACAATTACAAATAGGGAGGACAAACTGTGAATAAATCCCTCCACCTTGAGTTATAAAGCCTGTTGTTGTTGTTGTCACGTGTCCCAGCCAACAACAGACCTCAATTTCACAGACATATTTTGAATGTAACATACTAGTTTTGTATCTTCCTAAAGGTTGGTAAAAGGGCACACTTGCGGCATGCTCCAAACACTACTGAATCTATAACCTGAGCAGTCAGGTACTTGCTTTCTTAGGGGAAAAGAGAGTTTTGGTTTTTTTTTTAAGACTCTTCAGCAGTATGCTTTGATAGCCAGAAGGAGTGTGTCTGAAAGGGAGCTTAGTCAAAGGGCTCTGAATTGGTCCAGTCTGACAACAGTTCTGCTCCAAAGCCCATTATCAGCCTGCGCATGAGGAGTAAATAGGCTTGTTATCAGACACTATTAAACTAGATGGGCCAAGTTTGCCATCACTATAGAAAGCCCTCAAATGCCTTCGGTAATTAGCTGAACTTCATCTGCCTTTTTAATTAAAACTTTTAAGGGACCACCATTTCTCTAAGCGTGCTCTCTCTCTCTCCATGTCTCTGTATTGGGAAATTCCACTGATCCTAGTAGATTTTTAGACTTGGTGTATGTTTTTAGGGTTGTCCGTACTTAATAATTACTAAAATTCAGGAGCAAATCAAATAACTATTGATTAAACCTATCCATTGTTATCCTTTCAGAAATCAAATCCCTTTAACCAGTTTTATATTGACACCTTTGTTGTAATAACTATGGTGCATAAAAAAATGCATTGTGGGAAACTGTTTATAGTAGAGGATACATTATAAGCCTTAATTTTTCATTGGTACTCTCCTGGCACTCTTTGTTAAAAATAAATTGTGGCTTTTGGCTTAAAGAAATCTTAATCACTCTTCTGTTTTGCCTATGCAGCATGTCCTAGGAGAGTGTCAGGGTCTCCAGTTGCCAGATGTTTGTTAACAACTCACCCAGATGTTCTTTTTTACGTTCTATTTTGTTGAAGATTCTTCTGAGAACCAGAGTTATGTGGTTGATAATGATAAATGGTGGTGCTAAGGCAGGCCGGCCATGATATTCAACAATCAGTTTGTAGCGCTGAATTTTCCAGAAGATGTCTGCATTGCCCTGAACAACTTGAAAAGTGTAACTGTAATTGGGGAAAAAAAAAAGTATGTAACTGTTTTTACCTCAACAAGCTAAAGCTTATTATTACAAAATTTGGTCCCACATTTACTTTAACAAAGGAACAGTGAGCTCAGCAACTAGTGTTAATTTAATCTAAAGTTTGTGCAAATTCTTAGGTATTAAAATAATTGCAGTCGCAGTCTTCAAAAGTTAAAAAATACATTAGGGTTTTTTTAAAAGAAAGGTAATTCCACTTCACTCAGGCAAGATCAGCAAACATGCCACATCAGTTCTTCAACCGAATGAATCATTATTAGCGGTGTTGACATTAAGCATTTCCCCTATGTGCAGATTATCCACTGTTAAGTCTGCCAAGTTTACAGCTGCTTTGCACCTGCAGACTTGTGCTGCAGCACAGCCTGGGATCCAGACCGTTCTATGAATGTTTAATTGCATTTTTAGCAGTAAAAGAGGCTTCTTTTCTTCTTGTCTTTAATGTGGCTAAAGTAAGGATGATGAGAACTTAAGAACTATATGACCACAGAAGTCTACCTATAAATCCCCAAATAATATTCATTAGGAAAATTACTAGTGTATTCCAAAATGAATAGCCAACAGCAATGTAGTAAATGTGGGCATTCAGTTAAACCTTTGCAACCTCTGCCTTGATACTTACTGAAATCGCTCTTACCTGAACATAGCAATCAGGAGATTCATAAGGAGAACATTTGTGACTAGTAGGAAGATGACCAACAGAAGTATGACGAGCCAGTTGGCATAGCTATTAGGACATGATGGCGAGTTCTCCTGCAGAATCTGCAGTGGATTAAATGTACAGTTCCTGGGATACATTTGTGATGCTGCAAAGGAAGATAGAGAAATAAAAGAATAGTTTTGACAAATCCTACTGCCACATCTATTTCTTAGAGTGGAGACAAAAGCTTTGCATTTTGGTGAGCAAATTCTCTGACTTTCAACAAAGAATGGCAAGAATTACAAATTGTTCCTGAGGTTTGAAGTAATGCATTACATAGCTATTTCAATGCAAATAAAAACTGAATTAGTATCTCTAAACATGTCTTTTTTTAAGAACTAGTGACATGGATGGATGCGTATATTTAGTACCTTTGCTGTTAAGATACAAATCAAGGGCAATTGATTACTAAAATTAGATTTAATCTTGGCTGCATATAAACAGCAGCATAATTTTGTTCTGAATATTTTACAATCATTAAAAGCTTAAACCCAATATTGTGGTAGTATTTTTGTACTGCCCTTGTTGACTACTAGCAGGACCGTAAATACGAGACTCTCTTAACCCTAAAAGGACAGTTCTTTGATTGCTTGAGCTACTGAGCTAATTCTTGTAGTTGAAAGATCATTTATGTGAACTAATATCCAATGTCTTTCATTTTGTGAAAATGTAATCATGTCATGTGCATGAAGAGACATTGCTTTAATGTGCAAGAGGTTTGCAACCCTAGGACAATGCAGACCTCCAGAACTTGACTGCTCATTCAGTGGCAAGATAACTGTTACGCCTGACTTTTTAGTAACGTTCAGCAAAGGGGGGTTGTATTGACAAGGCTGTAACTGGCTTTTTAGTAGCGTTCAGCAAAGGGGGATTGTACTGAAAAGGCTGTATCCTTTTTACACTAGTTTTGAGTTCCCAAAGTCAAACCACCTTTGAGTATTTAGCACTTGTGTTTCCTCACATACTTGGTGTCTTTGCAGTCCTCACGCTGGTACACGTTAGAGGAGAAAACTCAGTAAAAGCTGGGAATGGGGTTCCTCATTCTAAATTTGAACTACTTTGTACATCTGAGCTTGCAGTCAAGGTTAGTAAGAATGGTTCTACTACAGAAGTCTAGAGGTCTAGCCCTGTATCCTGTCTCCAGCTATGAATTAAATCCACAAATTTAGAGTAGCATAATGATATTTACTTTTTTGTTCTCCATTTTTTTCACTAATAATTCTTTTCCCCACTGCCACGAATAATCCCATGATCTTATTGCTTAGAGCACGCAGTTATATCAAAGCTCACCACAGCTGGGACTGCTTTCACCAAGTACATTACCTTATATTTATCTACACTGAATTTCATTTGATGATTTAGCACTCATGAGGGCCCTCTGCAACTCTTAGGTGTCAGCTTTAGTCTTTACTACCCAGTAATGTAGTTTCATCAGCAAATTTTGTCCCCACATTACCCATCTCCTTTTCCATATGTTTCATAAAGATGTTAAACAGAATAAGCCCCAGAGGGCCCCAGGACAAATGACTCCCTTCTGGAAGTTGCCCGTGTAGTTAATTCTTTTTTTCTCTGTCTTTTAACCAGTTATTTATCCAGGTGAAGACACCTTTCGGAGTCTCAATGGAGAGAAACACACCTTTCTAGGTTCTTTTCCCCTGCCACGAATAATCCCATGATCTTATTGCTTAGAGCACGCAGTTATATCAAAGCTCACCACAGCTGGGACTGCTTTCACCAAGTACATTACCTTATATTTATCTACACTGAATTTCATTTGATGATTTAGCACTCATGAGGGCCCTCTGCAACTCTTAGGTGTCAGCTTTAGTCTTTACTACCCAGTAATGTAGTTTCATCAGCAAATTTTGTCCCCACATTACCCATCTCCTTTTCCATATGTTTCATAAAGATGTTAAACAGAATAAGCCCCAGAGGGCCCCAGGACAAATGACTCCCTTCTGGAAGTTGCCCGTGTAGTTAATTCTTTTTTTCTCTGTCTTTTAACCAGTTATTTATCCAGGTGAAGACACCTTTCGGAGTCTCAATGGAGAGAAACACACCTTTCTAGGGAACGCTACATCTGACCTATTTCCAAATGAGATGAATCCTATTCCAGAAATATTTGTTTCTCTCCAATTACTTTAATGGAAATAAGAGTGACTGGTTGTGCTGTGCATGCTTACACCGTAGGCATTTAAAGTTAAGTGAGATGAATCACACCCCTGCTCTCTTGTCTCATTCAGACTTTTTTGTCTTTTCTAAGACATATGCTTTTTCTTATTAAGCAGAGTGAACATGAAAGAATGCTTACTGGTTTGCTTCTGTCTATGGGATTTTTTTGGTTCCATCTATATTACCTCAAGTTTGAATCCTACTTCAATATTGCCACTGACATTTAGCACTGTTATTCTGGCTAAATGTTGTGGCATTACTTCAGCCTTCTTTGGGAAATGACGTATTCTATATTTTACCTGCTTACCTATCAGAAATGTTGCCTTTGAACTTTTATGTCCAAGCATTTCCATGTCTTGTGATTATTTTTATGTTGTTTTGTTTGAAATGTTGCACATATGCAATTACTAGCTTTTTTTGATTTGGGCAGCTTTACCTCCAGAGTCAATAAATGCTCTGAAGGAGTATTCTAAAACATAAGTGTTTGCTTATGGGCAGAGCTGTACTGCTTTAACACTGTCACGTTAAACTATTGCCAAAATGTATGGAGGTGCTATTATTTCTGTTTACAAAGGGATATCTGGGTCTAGCTTAAATTGAACGGAAATAGATTGAAGTGAAAGAAGCTATGCCAGCCTTTAAAACTGCAAATCCTTGTGTGAATATTTCAGACAGCTTATCTAAATAGGGCCAACCCTTATGCTCTGATGTAATTCCACAATGCACATTATCTCTTTGCAAATACACTATTTATATCATAGTAATGTGAAAGCTTTGGCCTGCAGGACAAAGATTTAAAAAAATAAAAAAGACAACAATACTGGGAAGGAGTTCCATGCTCTAATCAGAAGCGTGCATTCAAAAATGGCCAAGTTAGGGGGGAAAGAAATTTCCTCACTGTCTATTTCATCCAGTGGAATCTGGCCAAATATCTGAAGGTAGGGACGATAAAGCACCCTTCTGAATATCCATTCCACTCGGCTGTCATCCGGATGAAGTAGAGCTTGAGTTGTCACACCATAGGCAATGAGCCACACACTCAAGAAAAACAGAAAGAAGAAAACATCTTTCATCTAAAAAAAAGAGGGGGAGGGGACAAAAGGAGGAGAGGTGACTGTAATAGCATAGTCAAAGAATGGTAGTCTTTCTATATGAAAATGGCTCAAATAATTCTGTTTCTTTACAAGCTTGTGTAGATTAAAGGAGGTGGAATGGGATATAGTTCCATGCACAGAATTCCTCTCTGGACCTTGCTGTTATCATATTGTTCTTGGCCTGTAATCAGCATTTTTCTTTTGATAGCTCATTTAGATAAAGGCATGTCTTAAATTATTATAGCAAGGTTTTAACCTTGCTTTTAAATCATCTAACGTTTAACACATTTTATCTTTTAAGTGAATCTCATTGTACCTTTTAAACGCAGATTTTCTGTGAGATCTCACAGTACTATCGACTGCTTTACTGTGAATTACAAGGGTTCTGCTACAGCAGTGAATCCTGGTAACAGTTGGTGCTCATTGATGAATACTGAACCACTGACACAGCAGACATTGAAGGCTGCAAGGAACAGGTAGCTTCTGTCTTGGGTTTTCAAGGTAAGTAATGCATCTGAGGGATTGTTTTCAGGACTTCCTGCTTTTAAGCATTGTGTTTCTCTACAGAAGCAGAAGTAATTGAATCCTAAAATACTTACTTAAAAAAATCTAATATGTATTTCAAGTGCAATAATTTTTCCCTGATGGAAGAGGAACACTTCATTCTCTTCCCATCAATCTGACAGAGTTCATTAGGGACTGTAGATTTATTTCAATTAGATTATTGGATTGTGCAGTAACCCAAAAGCATAGGCATTTCAGACCTTCAGGATGTTACCTGGAGTTCTGTTAAGAAACATGGTATCTAAGCCAGGCAAGATGTAGTTGATGTCTCTCTGACTTTCATCAATCTATTTTGTTTTCTGGATGATTTAAAATTTAGCAATGCTGCAGGACTGTAATGGTGTCATAGTTAAAAGAGAGCAGTGGAAAGTCTGGAAATATTTTTTTCCAATCTGCAGTCTCTCTGTGAACGGGCATTGTTCTGGCATTGAACTGCCATTTTAGCAGCTACCAGACTTGTTTCAGCAACTCTGTAGCAAGGTTAAAAAGGAGAAAGACAGTAAGAGAGAATCTCGGATTGCTTCTCTGTTTAAGTAAGGGAAATGATCTTGCTTGAACCCACTTGATGAACCTTTCAAGAAGGTATCATTTACTGAAGTAACTTTCACTGTTCTTTTATTTGATGTAAGGTTCAACATTGAACTACAAAAGCTAAGGCATTGTGTTGGCTTGGATGGGGGGAAGATGAAAGGTCCCATTTTATGGTTTTGTCTAGGCTGCTGTTTATGTTCTTATTTGCATCTTCTTAATCTGTGTGTTATCTCATATGACTTCAGATGCCAACATAGTAGACACATCATCATATTTGTTCAAGGCCCTGGTTTAGCTTGGTATGCAGCAAGGAAGGGTTAGGACCTGTAGATCTGGCTTGTTCTCTTACAATAAAAGTCTGCTAATGGTGTAAGCTAGATAATGTTCAAGAACAAATATTTATTTGCCATTTACCCTTTTGCTACTCCAAGCAAATGTCATGTTAGAATTCCAGTTACTGCATTTATAGACAAATCCAAATAGCTTGGTAGTTATGTTTATTCAATGTATAGGCTTGTTTAGACTGTAGGGCTTTTACTGAGCTCTGCTGTGAGTCACAAATCAAATATTTGTAGATTCTATAATAACTTACAATTAGATTAACTCCTATTAATCAGTTACCATGACCTAATTGGCCTAGAGGATTAACATGCCTAAATAAAAAGCTACTTCAACATACCAACGCATACCCAAGCACAGTAACTATAGTCCTAATGTCTCATTTCCTAGGAGAGTGGTAATAAATAAAAATCTTTTATCAACATCTTCCAACATATGCTTACAAAGCACTAATATGTTTTCATTGTAACTGGGACCTACAAAGTACAAGTAAGAATAACTCCTGTGGGAAACTTGCAACTATCCTTTTTCACAGATTTTTTTTCACACTTCTTGCAAATAACATAATCTATTTCCCCAAGTGGAGCAGAGTCATTCAGTAAATGTCCTGCCCTTCTGTAAATGGCCTGTCGTCTGTCTAAGGTCTTTGCTCTGAATGCACACAGCTTATGAAGTAGGAGGAACAGCAGTAAGTCAAAGACGCTCTACTCTTCATTTGCCAGATCTGAGGATAAATGATTAGGTTATGTACAAAGATTAGTAAATTGGGACCAATGTATTACACTACAGAGCTCTTTGGAAGGATCTACTTCAAATTTATTGCATCTAATACTCATGATAAATAAGGGAATATATGCAAAATGACAAGTCTTAAAAATATAAAAATAAAGGTAGATTATAAACTGATTTCCTTTGTAAAGAGAAGATTTCCTACTCTCCATTTTTTAGAAAGCACAAGTATTTATCTGAGAAAGACTGCACACTTACCATCCTTTCCACAATTATGATCTTTGGTCCTAGTTGTTTGTGAATTGCAAAAATATGTATAAGTCTAAGTGTAAACACCATAAAATCAATGGCAAGTATTGTACGGCCAGCTTGAAAAGTCGAGTTCAGCATCCTGCAGAACACATGAAATGAAATATCAGATCTCAGTAAGTACTGCTGAGAAGTATTTTCTCATATATTACACTCAGTTTCCGGGCATAGCCCAGTTAGGAAAAGGCAAGTGCTTCAGGGCTGTGGTTGCATAAGCCTGTAAGAAAATGTAACATAATGTCTGTACATTGATGAGAAATAGGCAAAAGATGGAGGGACACTGTATTCTCTGTCTTGGCTTCAATGAGATTAATTTAAAAAAAAAAAAAGATATTGTACATTGAGTAAAAGTGATTGCCAAAAACAAACAAACAAAAAAAGCAGAGCTTTTCTGTAGATGCATTTGAATATACCAATATGTCTTTTTGTGGTCTCTGGAGCAACTTCTATGATTCCACAGAATTTTAGAGGCTTTTATTGCAGAAACATGTCTCAAAGGTTGTAAAAGTAAATGTCACAGCCTGTCCTCACATGCACATGAGACTCTCCTGTCAGCTGACATACATAGACCTTGCTACTGATGCTGACCACATCACATGGAACAGATATATACCTGCAGGTTACCCCAATTATGAAGAGGAAGATGGTCACCATATCACATTTATTCCAATTATCCTCCACATACAGTTTAAATTTTTTCATTAAATTTGTGTCTTCATCTGTATAGAAACTCTGAAAAAGAGAAATAATCATCAGTATTGATCTGTTTCCAGTTTCACTATTTCACTGTGAGTTTTAACATAATACCTGTTTCCTTTTTCTCTTTCACTGCAAAGAGCAAAAACAAATTCCTAGTGTAATAGGAAAAAAAGCCTGAAAACATAAGCTCAGTTCACTGTCTTAAAACACAAAAGTTGGATGAAAAAGAAAAAAAAACAAATCTTTTTATTCTTGTGATATTAGCCTTAAGAATTTTTGAGGCCTGATTTAAGATTTTGTCAGCATTCGGGCTGTTAAACAATACAACTTCCAGTCAAAGTTCAGTTTCTAGACATTGCTATCTAAACAGCATGAACAGATTTGTCGTTTGTATACTGGAATTGTCAGTGAGTGCACATTTGATTATCTAGGCAAACAGTTGGGTTTCTTAATTGGGTTTTAGCCTGGCACTCTCCATGTTTTACAGTTTTATAATGAAATGTTCTTTGATCCAAATATTTTCCATGTCCTCCTCTGGTTATGGCCTTGCTGCATAATTTCAAATAAACTGTAACAAACTGGGATCCCCTTCACTGTCTCTATAGCTTAAATAATGAACACCTATTTGTTCTTCCAGAGTAAATGTTTCTAACCGCTTTTTTGTGTCTAAGAGGACAGCTTTATGCACCCACACTTGGCAACACATTAGCACCATTGTTCACACATGATTTCAGTTGTTCAGCTGAGGACACTCCAAAACCAGTAACTGGGAGAGTCAAACAGTCCCCAGTGGGGAAGAATCTCTTAAAAGGCTGTAGAGTTGTCTGTTGTGTTTCCAGGTGTAGAATATAACTTCCAACTTACATTATTTGTGGTAGGAGGACCTAGTTCTGGGGAGTGAAATCAGAGAGATACTTTGCAAAGTGAAGGACACCTGAATCTTAGCAGCTCACTTGACTTGGCTGCGGCTGGACCAGCATGGAAAAACAGAGGTGGAGCTTTATATGGTGGAGGAAGAGCTTGCTCTGGGAGAGAGAGGTGGAGTGTTTTAGATAAGGTAAGGTCTGTATTGCTCTTCTGTGCAAAACTGTACCTCACACTTGAAATTTTCAAGCTTCTACAGTTATACAGATTGCAAATCTATTCAAAATATTGCCTTAAGTTTTACTGTGTTACTACTAAGATGTTGTAGGTTACTGACCTGTCGGATTTCTTCCAAGACCAGGGTAAAAACCCAGAAGTAAAGTATAATTTCTTTAGCAGATGGACCCTCAGGTGGAGGTGGTTTGAAGTCCAGTAAAAGGACATAAGTAAATAGAAACAGAAAAGCAAAGTACATTATAACATTCCCCATAAATACAGTTACAGGGGCACTCCAGAATTTTCTCCACCTAGTAAACATGAATGTTGCCCACGCTATGTTTTCAGAAGGGTTCTGCTTTTCCAATTTACCATTTCCTCTGCAAAACAAAAAGAATATAGGCTTGGTGACGATTTCCTAAAATAAGCTAATGGGAATAGGCTTAGTATTATTCTGTACAAAGATTCTTGCAAGATAGTAACAGGCAGATGCAGGGGTGGCAAGAAGGAAGGCTGTAGAAGTCAGAGCAACCACATTACCGTAGCAGAAATATTTCAAGTCAAAAAGAAGGTTTTGAAAAACAAAGTCACATCAGACTTGAATACATATTCTTGTTATTTCAGTTTTGTTGTGTTAATTTTATTTGTAACTTCATTGTGTTCCTGCATGTAGTAGAAACACTGTGCAAATACACAAGGAGAGGGGGAAGTGGGCTAATTGTTCTTCATCATCCTAAATAATAGGAAAGAAAAGCAAATGGCCAGTGTAGTTTGCGAGTCAGTTCTTAATTATTTTGCCTCTAAAAAATTCTTGTAGGGCTTGCATGCAGAAGTTCTTGTTGTTGCTGTGACTTTAAACAATTCCTCTTTTTGACCCAGTCTCAAAAGTGCCGGATCATACTAAGCATGTGTTTCTTGACTATCGTTGCTGAAGTCTGAGAGAACTACTGAAGGAATACTTTAGTCCTTTACACAACTGTAAGTGCTGGCATCTTGCCCTTTACGATTAAATTAAATTGCAGAAAAAGTAATATAGAAGCCTTTTAGCAAAAAAGGTTGACCTCATAAATTACTTAATTAGTCTTAATTAAATTAAAATTAAATCTTAAAATTACTTAAATAGTCTTTGACTATTGTGGAATTACGCAAATATTTTGGTAACTGAAGGGAAATTTGACCTGTACATATACAGTTGTTTTTGCTGTGTTCTGGAACATAAAGTGCTATCTATTGGCAATGGAAATTATCCTGTGCAGAAAATGCAAGTTCCCTGTATTTGATAGCAATTTGATCTTAGCGTGAGGTTTTGTTTCCACATAAGTTGCTCTCCTGTGTAAGCTAGGGATGTTATTGGATCTTTAATTTTGTGACTCTGAGAGGTGTGATCTCTAACGAAGGATGCACTAGGGTATGTTTTCAATTTCACCTCACAAAAAATAAACAATGACTCTTCACTGTTTTTTAATTTCCCCTGACGTTCTTGCTAATTATTAAATAAATTTGTTAGAAGGAGAAGTTTCTCCTCACAGCCAGTCTTTTCTATGTGCCTGATTCTGTACTACCTCTCAATTTATGATGTCATAAGATACATTCCCATGGTAACAGGCTAATATCATAAACAGATAATTGCAGCTTTACTGTAAGATGCTGAAATAGATCTGGGAGAGAGCCTCTTTGTTAAAATAAATTGCTAAGATAATAGCAATTGGAACGCACAACATAATGACCAAACCACGCTTCACTTGGGATATGGAAGTGCTTTATGACATTGCTTACAAATAGCTCCCAAGAGGCAGATGCTTTTACACCTATTTTGTAGGTTAGGGAGGGAGAGAGAACAACTAATGATTTTCTCCAATCTACCAGCAGTTAAATGCCAGAGGTAAAAATAGAACCTAATAACTCTGACTTGGTCCAGCACTTCATACCGCGGATGATGCTTCCTTGCTACCGCTGTTCACATATTTCTGAAGTTCTCTATAAATCATTGAAAAGCACGTGCTTAATACAAGTGGCTATTTAGCACTATTTAGCCATTAAGAGGACTTTGTGCTAATCAAAAGTCTTCCTGTCCTGACTTAAGTCCTTGTGGCCTCCCAGGTTTTGGTGATGAGTGTGTGGCAGAGGTATAGGGTGGGATTCGGAAGTTCTGAATCACAGATCTGTGAATCACCACAAGCAACTGACAAAATCTTTGTGCTCAGTTACCCATTTGTGTAATGCTCCCTCTAACTCATAAGTTTGTTGTTGTACTTCAGGTTCCCCATGACCCATCTTTTAAAATATAAAGGAAGAACACTAGTATGGTGGGAAGCTGACCTAATATAAAATTCCCAGGTACTGATGTTTGCAAGTACTTCTCTTGCTGCCTTTGTAGGAAAGTACGTAGTGATGCACTTAAATAATGTAAGGTTTTGCTGAGAACCTTCTTTCTGCTTAGCTCAGTAATCTGATAGGGGCTTAGTTCCTAAATCCAATGTATATCAGCCATCATGAGCTGAAGGGAATCTTAGGAAATGCTTTGTGATTCCCCAGGTATTAAGCAGATTCCTTGTTCTATAGAAATTACCTGCTCAGAACAAGTGAAGTTGTGTCTCATTAAAACAGTGATATATCCCTCCTTATTTTCTATATTCCTTTTAGAGAGGATAACAGCAGTAATCAGAGGGCACAGCACTTTCTGAGGAGTAATGACTTTCTTGGTCCTTCAGCTGGTCACTAATCCACAAGAAGTGTCCTGTTCTTTGATTGTTGTCACAAAAGTTATTTTAACTAATGGTTTTAAACTTACCTATCTTCTTCCTTGGAAAAAAACAGAGTCCTCTCTGTATCTAAACTGTCCAGCTCTCTAAATGGCTCTGGCTCATTCTTTGATTGTTTTTCATCACTGTAAGGAAATAAACTCATTAGTTGAAAGATGATAGCAATTTTTCACTACTAAATTGGCATTTATACAGAACTGCTAGCATGTACTTATCTTGGACTTGCTCCAGTGAGAAGCTATCAAATAATGCATAATCCTTAACTCTGCAAATTCTGTTTATTTGTAAGGAGAAAGCTGAAGTCGCCCTCAAGATTCAGAGAAGTGATAATTGGCATGCTTCACAAAAATGGAGCAGGATGGTCAGTTTCCTCAAATTACTTAGGACTTGAGCAGAAATAAACCCCTCAGTCAGTCCTAGAAGACAACACCCCAATGCTCCATTCCTGGTTACTCTTAGTAGCGATTAAGAGAGGAAATGCCAGAAGCAGTAGGGAACATGGTGTCAACTCCTGCATTTCCAGGGAAAGGAGGCAAAAAATGTCCTCAACAGAACAAATTTGGAAAGGCTTACTTTGATTACGAATCATAATTTAAACCTTTTCATGAAACTTTGCCAAAATTTCACATTAAATTACTTGAATTTGTGAATCCGGCAGCCGCTATGACAAGAAGGTCATCTTTAGTGATACTGGCAGAAGGAAAGTCTTAAGTCAGCAGTGCCAAACAAGTTTTCCTCTTGCTTTTTAAGTAGTTTAACGGTTAAGAAACATCTATTTCATGATAGCATGTCATTCCATAATGCCAATTCTGATGATTTGTACATGATTCTTGCAATATTAGGAGGTTTTCTTAAAGTGTCAGTTCCTGGATTCTCATGACTGCCTGAGCATCTTGGCTCAGCATCTTTCTCTTCTGTTTTTTTTGTTTTGGTTTGGTTTTTGTTTTTTAAGAAAACCTAAGATTCTAGCCATCTTCACTGTGACAAAAAGCTGAAAACTACGAACTCCAAAGCTATGCCTGCAGGAGACTAACAAAGAGATCTCATAAGACATTGAATTTTAAAATCTTAATTGATTTCATGTCAGTCCTGTGTTTTTAAGCTTGGCTTACGGTTATCAAGGCTTGTGGCTGATAATACTGCTTTGTGATGGCTGTTTTCCTTGATAAGATACAAGGCTTGTGGCTGAGAATACTGCTTTATGATGGCTGTTTTTCTAGATAAGATACTGAGGTTTGAACCAGGCATCTCCAAATCTAGAAATAGATGGTGCTATGCCTGGAGATATTTTATACATGACTGTGTAGAATCTGGAGCTGACAGAATTCCAACGGGCTTTTCTGTGGACTGTGCAAAATAGAAGTGATTTATGTGAAACCTTGGCATTGATCTTTTAAGTATTAAAATAGGCACTAGCACAGGATACACAAATCACTCAGTCCCATAGAAAACTGATTTGGTTAATAGTGGTGCAGTCCTTCTGTTGATGCTCTGAGGCAATATTACTGTTTTTATCACTTAGGTGCGAAATTTTGAGTCTGGGTATTCTTTATGGCTTATTTTTCATCTCTTACTTATCTCTTGCACCCAAATAGTTATGTTTGTACCTGAATGCTATTAAATTTGTGTAGATTAGGAAAGGACACCAGAATCCACAGATTAACTTCAGGATCTGTGTGCTTGTAGACATGTCTCCCCACCATATTTTTGTAAGGAAGGCCTGAAAGTCAAGAAAACAAGGGATTGCTTTAACATCATAAAACCATACATGCAGATGAAGTGCACCTATGTTCTGTGGCTCCTAAGACAGTGAATGCTCTGGAAACCTAAAGAGCAGGCACACCTTCAGAGCAAACAGGTGCTCTGCACGTCTTTCTGCAGATGTTGTTGAGTATGCAAAGAGTTATGAGGAGGACAGTGGAAAGAACAGCAAGTCAAGTGGAATTAAGCAACATCTGTAGTACTAAGAAAGTGCCAGTCAGGCACTGGGAGCTAAAAGAATGATCACTCTTAATTTAGCTTTGTGTATGTGGAAAGAACTCAGGTCATGAGGGCAAAGCTGAATAGTAATTTGATTTAACTTTACCAGTGAGCTCTTCCTTGAATCTGAACAAGGAATTACCTCACATCTTGGAGCAGCTTCATCATGCCACAGGCAGATTTAAAGTGCATTCCTGATGCTTCTCTGTGAGCAAGGAAGGAAGAAAAAGCACAGGATGGAATAAGGGCTAAACCTTCTCCTCAGCGCACTGGTCTGCGGACCAACTGGATGAAGGGGAGGGGAAAGGGGGAACTGTGTTGCTTTGTCAAGGATGCGGTATAACATCCTCTTCGTATGGTGCTAGGGAGAGGGAAGAGTCCCCTCTCCGAAGAATGTCTCTTAGGGGAATACATTTCATGGGGTTGTTCAGTTGCTGTGCTACCCTCTTCTGTGTCCAACATCATGCTTAAAGGACCTGGGGGTAGAGGCGATGAGGGAAGGGTCTGTAAAACTTACCTGGACACCATCATGTGCAAAGAAAGACTTTGCATCTGCTTCTGTAGCCAGCTGAAGGCAGGTGGTTTTGCTCCAGTACTGATTTTTCCTTACCAACAGAGCAAACGCTCTCTCCTCACTGTTGTGGTAGCATTCATTAAACAGTTCTGCCAAATGAAGGAAACATAGACAAACAGATCTTGTAATTTAAAGGAAGAAATTAAAAAATGAATGTAAGGCAAGGGAGTGATGTGTGTAGGGTGCAGCACGGTGGCAGCAAAGCCTGAGCACTACGAGATGCTCCTTGCTGCACCACAGACTTCTGCAGGGCTGAAGTAGTTGAAAAGAGCCTGAGAGAGCTAAAAGGAGGTGAGAGGGAGAGAGGAATGATGCTGGACACAAGAATAACTCGCTATGGCTTTATGCATGTGTGTACATGTGTTGGGGCAGAGGGCAGATGAAAGAGATTTGCCTTGGTGAAAAACAATCACTGTAATTTTAAAATTCCCACTATTTGCAGAAAGGTATGGAGTAAGTATCTCAGTACCTCCCTCTCACCTCTGTTTATCTGCGTGCTCCCTTCTCAGCCTGGGGCCTCTAACAGGTTTGGGTTTTGGTGGTTTTTTTTCCTATTGCTGTTTGATCTGAGGAGACATTTTTCTTTCTCAGTTATTCTACAGACAGCGTAAGAAACTTCTTGGAAACATGTCAGTATTTGTTATAGTCCCTCATCTGTAGCTGCCTCATGTGGAGCTTCAGGCAGTATCAAGCAAAACTGTACCTCTTGGGTGATCCTCTTATACTTTGAAGGATGAGTTGCCACCCTGCCCCCACTCGCCTGAATAGACTAAACAAAAGGAGCAGCTCAGCTTTGGCTTGTAGCCAACAAATCCTTGGTTTTAAGACATAGCTATTTGACATAAAATAAAATTAGACTTGGTAGAGTGTTGTGGCATAGTTTTGTTTCCAGAGAAGCTGCTCCTGGAGCTCAGAAACTAGGATAAACAGTCCAAAAAGTCAAGGTTTTCTCATTAGACAACATCTGACTTCTTGTATCTGTTTCATTCTGCTGATTCACCTGATTATCTCAGTACCTTTCCTAGGCCAGCCTGCACCTTGTTGTTACACTATGAGGGCTGGGGAAAGAATCAAGTTCACTTAAAGCAAGCTGATATACAGACTTCTTTTGCAGTCGATGTGGTATTTATAATTCTTAAAGAATGTTTGCTCTACTTAATATTGACAGTTATCTGGGCCAGAAATTAAAATTGAGGATCTGATCTAATACTTACCAAAGCCAAGGAGCAGACTTCTGTGTGTTGGATTAGACCCTGTAATTCCATGACTAAATTACTCGAGCCCCATGATTATATGAGAACCTGACTTTTATTGTTTGTAAATAATAATGGCCCTGTGAGAAGAGGGGAAAATGTTATCTGTGTATAAATAATGTAGCAACATCTGCATGAGCCTTCAGCTGCTTGATATACTAGCTTGAAGAGGAGAGAAAGAGCCTCTGCATTGCCACGTGTGGCACACTTTAAAAGCCCTCTGTTCACAGCAGTGCTACCTTCAGGTACGGATTAGACTGAAGTCAGATCAGCAGAGAAGTTTGTGTACAGACGTCTGTTTTTTAAACCAGGCAAGGGGGAGAGGCCTTGGCATTCCAGCATCGCAGATGCCTGAATGCTTAGCGCTGTAGGGAGGGGCAGCTTGTCCGCTGTGAAACCATTCTGAGCCTCACTGCAGTTTTGCAGTGCAGTTAGCCCTTTTCTGGGTGAGGTAATCTCAAATTATTTTTAGCACTGAAGACAAACCTTAAAACTTGTTGCTCTAGTGGCCCTTACAGAGCAAGCTTGATATTGCAGGAAAACCAGTCTGCTGTGAGCCTGGAAGTGTTCTGGTTATTCTATCTTGCCCATCGCTGTTACACACCTTGTACTAAGATCAGACACTTAAAATACCAACGTGCAGCAGGAGAGTAATTTCTTCCATGCATCCCAGGGGCCAGTCTTGGAACACTGATTTTTCCAAAATGATTGGTTTTTAAGTCCTTCTTCTGTGGTATTTGAATGTTTGGGACTGCCTGTGCTGCAAGGCTGTTAAATTATTCATCACAGTTGACCTTTTACAACTGAAATGCTATTTTTTTCACTTGCTTGCCTTCCAATGGCAGTTACTTCTTAAATTTTTGATGCTGTTAAAAAGGTGCCGTTACTTACCAACAGCGAGCTGCTCATACTTGGCCTCTTTCATTATACGTGCTACTTCGGTCTCCGTCTCTAGGTGGGACATCTCTTTAAGGATCTTGCAAGCTGCCAGAGCTGAAGCTACACCCTCCTGACCCTGTAGAGTTGAAAGGGGGGGTGCTGTTACCATACACTGGAGGGCATTTCTGAACTGGGGAGACTTCACCAAGGAACACATCTAACCAAAAAAAAAATTCATGCATGTCTCCCCTTCAAAGAATCTTCCCTCAAATACGGACTTGAAAGTCCAAAATGTCAATCGAAATGACAGTTTTGGTGGCATTTGAGAATTGAAAAACACATATTGGTAGTTCTTGTGCCTTAAAAGGCTGGAGATTCTGGGTTTGATTGACCTTAGAGGGGCCTGATTTGGGGTAGCAGTCAAAGACTGAAAGGAGAATAATACGTTATGGAAATAGCGCAAAACAGTCTCACAGTGCCAAGATACCTCTAACACGGCAGTGCTGAGACCCTGCATAAGGACATATAGGAAAGGAGGGAGCACAGCTGGCAGAGGCACAACAGTGGCACACAGCAGAGAAATGTGCCTTCTGGTAATAGGGCTCCACAAACACAAGGCCCTGCAAGGTGCAGATGTGTCTGCATGCACACGTGCACACACACTCACTGACTGAAGAGCTGTGCTGCAGTTTGTCCGTCCCCATGACTCCCCCGTGCCAGATGCAGCCATCTGGAAGCTCAGGGATGGAGCCTGATAGCTGCGTCTGGCTATGCGGGGGGAGGGAAGCTATGGCACTGCACTCCAGATGCATGATACAGGGCCTTGGTTGTGGAGGATTGTAAAACAGGGGCCAATTATGCCAGCTTGAAGCTCAGCCTTTGAGTGTGATGCTGTTGTTCCCTACGCATACAGCACGTAAGCTTAAGATGCTTGATTGCACCTCTTCCCTCTTGATCATGCTAGAACCCAAACAATTGACCTATTGTAGAAGGAACAAAACCTGAGACTGAGTGGTGAGACATCAGCAGCAAGGAAGAGGAGGGCCAACTCTGCAGCTGAAGTTAATCAGAAGTGTTTCAGGCTGTGCTGATTTACACCTGCTGCTGCTCTGCCCTCCCTTTCTGTCAGGCCCTCTGGCCCCTCCTGGCATGAGCCACATAGAGATGAAAGGCGCTATAAATGTCACATCTTGTATTTTAGAAACAAACCTATCTGTTGTCTGAGCTGCAAGGCTGAGCAAAAAACAGCTCATATACTTGAAATATGCCAATATTTCACCTGAAGCAGCTACAGCTGAAAGCTTACCATAGCCCAGAAATAGTTTGCCATCTTGTGCCGGTTTTGAAGTACTGCCCATACAAACAAATCCCTCCAAGGATTTTCGCTTTTCTGGTTCATATCCAATGGCCCAGGTAATCGCTTTGCATTCATTTTATCCTGAAATATGGTTTGTAGAAATTAAAACCTACTTTGCAGTCTCATTCCATGCAAATGACCATCTAAGCTGCTTTTGGCCTTGACAGCTTCTTCATATTCTTTTGATTTTTCTTTTTATTTTCTGTAGGACTGAGAGGTAATTAGTTCATTCTGTACTGAATCAAAGGACCCTTGTGTCCCCGATATAACTCAATATGTGTGAGAACGTTCTGGATGAAACCGTGGCTCCATTGAAGTCAATGGTAAAGCTCTCACTGATTTTATTAAGGCCGGGGTTGCACCACTGGTGTGTAATATCATACAAGACAAACCTGTGATTAACTAATCTGAGCTTGCCTTCAGTTATATTGGATTCAGCTCAACTGCCACAGAGGACATGGTTTCAGAGAAAGGGAACAAAAGGCATTTTATTTCAACAGAAATAAATCTCGCCAAGGCCCTGTACAGGACAAGAATAGAGTACGTCAAGTCCCTCTTTTAAGTCTTTCCTTTGAGAAACCTCTCCCTCATGTAGGGAGTATTTTAAGTAGAACACTGCTTATTTCTTTAGCATTTGATAAAAAACTCTCCAGAGGAAGTATGGCAACTTAGGTCAAGTTCTGAGTTTTATGTTTAAAAACTGCCTTTATATCTATTGTGTTAATTAGAAGCAGCCAGAGTGGATTTTTTCTTTTAATAAAACAAGTTTTTGTGAGAATATATTTTAATCACTTAAACTATGGGATCCTGTTCAAATTTGTTTTAATGGCATTTTTGGGGGTGTTGGTGGTTTGTTTTTTTTTTTCTTCAGTTTGTAGTGATCTATTTAATCAACTGAATTGCATTGAAAACGTTGCAGGAGACAAAGATATCCCAGAAGTCTTATCAGTCTTTGTAACCACTAGTTCCTAACTTGAAATAAGACACACAATTTAGCAGCAGTGACACTGGTATCCCAGTACAGTAATGCTCTTTCTGTTGCCAATGAGAATGGGATTGAGCCACTAGTGGCAGCTATGGGAAGAAGCTTTTAAAGAAGAAAAGCTAGTAGGCAGTGTGATCTGGTATCTGAATTGGGCCTTATTTACAGCGCTTGGCTTTAGCTCACTTACTGCCAAATCCCACAAAGGTAAGTGAGATTTCGGGGGCAAAATTTATTTCTGTAAAATTTGTAAGTCTGGATTCTGCCTAATGACTTCAAAGGTATTGCCCCAAATTGTCTGTCCTTGTGTACAAAGAAATCCTGACTAGATTCAAACTTAGCTTTTCATACTACTAATTAATTTAGCTAGGCTTTATCAAAGCAAAAGTGATTGAAGCTCTTGAGTGAGAAATTTTTTTTTTCCAATTTATTTTTTAGTTTAAACAGTTTTAAGAGGAAACTAGAACTTGGCAAATATTGGTTTAATTGTCTAGTTTGTCTAAAACTCTGATCTTAATGAATTTTCTCTATATCTCTGTTTTGAAATCATGCATCCAAACTTATTTCCAATGCTCTTGCAAGAACTTCAGTACTTATGAGTTTCTACGTTAAATATGCTGTCAAAATGTAAAAATGATGATATATCTATTGCACAATTGTGGACAGTGCGCTATAGACATTTCACAGTGGTACCCATCACATGTTATCCTTGTCTTTTGTTGGCCAGGGTGCTTGTCAGGGCCACTTCACGCAATCGTTCTTATTTCTTCCTGTGTGTTATGCCACTCAATAACAAGACTATAATGATCTAAAGGCAAATACCATGTACTGCACACTGTTGAATGTCCAATCTACTCCTACACAGTACAAATCTGGGAATAGTTTTATGTACAAAGATTACCATTTTCAGACCCGGGATTGCAAATGGCCATCGCCTGCTTGACTTTCTCCTAGAAAATACTGTCTTTCAAGTACTTCTGCTTGAAGTTCCACATGAGAAATGCAGACTGCTATTTTTATGTCTAATTACTCCTAAGTAAACTTAAATCTATCTCTTCATATTCCCCATATATCTTTCATTGAATCTGTTCTTACACATGTGAGGCTAGTAAGATCAACAAACTGTTCTCCACGTGCAAGGTGCTAGAATGAGGAGTGGTCTGTGGAAGTTGCACTAGAAGAGTGTGAGATACAGGGGCCTCTGCAGATCCTGAAACGGAGGCCATATCTTAGCACTAGTTCAAGGTACAGTAAAACTTTGCATAAAAGCCCATGTGCAGAGGGGGAGAAAGAAGAATCACAACCTATCTTAGAAATTCCTTTCTTTTCCTTTTTAAGTTTGAAATTAAAAAGATCAAACCATTTTAGCTGTAATAATAATGAGCTGAAAAAAGGAATGAGAAACTGAAGTGACTGTTTCTCTCATCTTCCCTTTCCTTCCCTGCCCCACCCCCAAAGGCTAGACCTAGTTAAAATATTTCAAATTCTAAATTGGAGGGGAGCAGGACTATGATGGAAAGTTGTAACTCACGGATTTCTTCTTGCCTCCGTGTCTGAAGTCTTGATAGAAACCTTTGCATGCATCCTGGAGAAAATCCTTGAGAACTCTAGAGACCTCACTTAGAGTGAAGGGTGGGCAGATCTCTTTCTGCTCCTTATGCTGTTGACCAGTGAGCCCTGTCAAGGTCAGCTTGCTTTCTTCATGTTTCTTCAGTAGAAGTTCATAGAGGAGACATTTCTGAGAAATGGAACAGTAGAGTCTCTGCAGACGACCGTATGTCAGGAATTCGGATATGTTAGCCCCATTGTCAACAAATAATTTTACGAATTCTGGTTTGTCATTGACCAGAGCATCCATCATCACTTCCTCCAGGTCACAGGACTAGATTGATGAAGGGGAGAAAAAAAAAAAGAAGTTTTTGGGGGTAATCATGGATGGATGAGGAGGGAGGTTAACATTTAACATGAGGACATGCACATTTTGTCTTCCACCATGTCAAAAGTGGGTACAATGAGAAAGAGGTAGAACTCTCTTCATTTCTCTGTGACAAAATGTCTATATAAGCATTAATGTCAAAACATCAACACAAATAGCATGCTGTAGGAGTTGTGGTGATATTAAGTACCCACTGCACTGGGTATTTATACAGCAGTTAGAAACAGTGACATTCTTCCTACCATCTTCTAAAAGTAATATCTGCATATCAAGCTTCTTTTGCTTTGTAAGCTCAGGTTTGTTTGCTTTAAAGGTCTGGACAGAAGTGTGGGGGGAAGATTCTTGCCCCCAAAGAGCTCAAGAAAGAGACCATGACCACTGAATTATTCCTCTATCTTTAGCCATTATCATATAGGGGACCAGAAAGACAAACAGCCTAAGGAAGCATATTACCACTGCCCAATCTCTTAGTGGAGAATGCAGATAGTGTTAAAAACTCAAGCCTTCTATCAGGATGTTTCAGTGTCCTGTACACATTGGATTATACACCGATTGTCCCCTAAAGCAATAAAACGTGGTACCTTCCACTCCACATCACCATTGAATATTTCACGTTTAGCTATGTCCACTCTATTCCAGGCCACTGCCAGCTTCAGTTCATCCAGATATTCCTGAGCCTCCTGACTGTGACTTTTACAGGCTGGCGAAAATAGGAAATGCAAATAAACTCAGTACTTTACACTTGTTATGTTTAATTTAATATAGTATTGGTAATTTGATTAGCAATACAAGCTGTCCTTCAGCTATCACAGATCTGTGGGTTGTTTAACCAGCAACCCTTCACAGCATTTTTTTCTCCTAACTTAAGAAATATTAATATTAAAAATTTATTTTTGCTAGCTGAATTCTCTATTAAAACATTAAGTTTAAATGTCTAGGATTTTAAGAGGGACCCTGGCCTGTAGAAAGGCGGGGGCAGGACTGGCTATTGTTTTTGTCTTGTTTCAATTAACACATTAGGAATAGAATGTCTTTTTTTTTTTTTCCCCCATGCTAAACTTAGGCTAACTCAAACCGTGAAGTTAACACAAACTGAAATGGGTGGCAGAGCAAGTAATGTCTTCTTTCAGAAGATACAGTGAAGATTTCTTATAGGAGAAATGCATTGTTTCTAGACCTGAACTGCCTTTGTTCTACTTGGCGTTTTTTTAAATGGCTTGTAATTGGAATAACTGCTCCAATATGTTTCAGTTCTTTATAACCTCTACTACTAAGAGCAGCAAGCAGTGAAATAAAGGAGTGATTAAAATAGTACTATACAGTAGCATGAGATTAAAAAGCAAACACTAGTTTAAAGCAAGGTTACAAGAGCTGTGGTAACTGCCACAGTTAATTTGTCAATAAGCAAACAGAAGAACTCTGCATCAGAAATGAAATCTGATCCAACAGCCAACTGAACTTGCTCTGGACAAGAATGAAATACATTTATGGCATAGAAGAAGTCAAATAAGACAAGTATTACACTGTGCTGTGTTTATTGTTCTTACCTTTTACTAAAGCTTTTAAAATGACTGTGTCTAGTTCTTCTGAACCATCTTGCTCAAAGTTATGCAGAGTTAGAAGATGTTGGTGTGAAATAATGTTCTGAATCTGTTGGGAGTTGAAACAAAACTCATTTTACGCATTGTCCTACTGCTATATACTAATGCCTAAGAGCCCAGTGGAGATCACCCATACATTATTTCCCAAAAACTTAGGTTCTAATTGTAAAGCTGAGGTTTGGCAAGAAGACAAACATTATTATCTTTCCCATATATAAATAAGTCCTAAGGAAAGGAGGGAGTTACTGCCTTTTCCAAAATCACCTAGCAGGATAGAAGTAACAGAACTTGGATATCCTGAGAACCAGAGCAGTACTTTAATTAAAAGATCCTTCCTTAACTCACATTTTTATTTATTTGACTCATAGTCATGCTGTGGCAGCCAGCATACCACTAGTTTTGTTTTACCTTTTCCTGCTTTGACATTTAAGTTTTGCTCTTGGAGTAATTTATTTAAAAGCATAGTCTCTAAATCTTCTTTGAGTAAAAGTCATCAAATATTGATATATACAGTAGTCTTTCCTTCTGCTTCTCTATTTATTGAGTTTTCTTTCTCACAGTGCAGCTGCACCGAGACTTTGTGAGCATCTGGCAATATTGCTTCTAGATGCCCTTCCATCCCCTTGTGTTAGTGATCTGGCAAAGTTCTCCCTAACGGAATTAATATGTGGAACTTCTAAAGCTAAGGATTATGGCAGGGACTGCAAAGAATAAGTAGTGGATCAGGTCAAATGGACTTGGTTTATCTCAGAGGCACACAGTGCTCTTCAATCTTCACAGAAAGACAATCTCAAAGTGGTTTTTTGTTTCTTAAATACTTATGCGTAGTGGTTTAAGTCCAGCAAGTGTGCCTCAAGACAAAGAGTAAGGAAAATCTGTGAATCTGTTTTGTCATTCTTTTTTAAGAACACACATAACTGACAATAGATAGGACAATTTCTAAACACCCTTCATCCTTTTTAATTTATTCATGCTTAATTAAGTTTCCATTTAACAGCTGTAGATCATGAATTAGGTCTCTTCTGTCACAGCTGCACAAGCTCCACAGCTGTGGAGTATAAATAATGCTTCATTTCCTCCAGAAGGACTGTGGGGTTCCTGGGTGCTGGCTGTTACTTGAGGAAATAATTGAGGAAGGACAGAGCCCTAAGTGTTCAGCTGAATCACTAGGACAAAGTAGTTTGTATGATCAACTGAGCACTTGATTTTAATGTTAGAGAGGTATTCTATGACACTAGTGTCAGAGCACTGGAGTACCCAAAACTTTTGGGCAGCTTCTTGTCAAACCCATACTGAATGGACTACCAAAGCTCGAAATGGTAGGAGAGAGCTTGTGAACATGATGTATGTAATTATCAAACATATGAGCTCACTGTTGCTGTCCGTTGGAGAATGTCCTTCCACAAGAAGCTTTCTGCAGGGAATTTCTCCTTAAATTGCTTTTCAACAGCTTCTGGCGTGATAAGCTGCGGGTCATTCATGAATGCAGCTAAGATGTCAGCTGTACCTCCAGACCCTGCTAAGATAAGCCAGGGAGCAGAATTTTCCAAACTGCTGCAAATTCTCTGTAGTTTAAAAAGTAAATTTTAAGAATTCATATATGGAAAGAAAATGTTATTCAACAGAAGGATTTCTTGCGAACTAGGAATAAATGTGTACCTAAAACAGATTCACTATGGAGTCAGTCCAGACTCCTCTAAGCTATTAGGATTTTCCTGATTCTGTAGCAGGTCGTCCATGTATAGGCCCCTGACTATACCTTTTCATGACACGTCTGCTGAGTAGCTGAGCAACCTGATTTGGACAAACAATGCATAAAACTTCTTTGTCCCTGACTTCCCCCCCCAGTTTGTGTTTCAGCATAGTCAAGTGCAAAAGGAGCACCATACAGAAATTCTCAGCAGGCTCTTCTGGCTGCTAAACCTGGTGATACATTCTGAAAATCAGGAATTTGCCTGTGGGAATACAACACTGGGCCACAGGAAAAAAAACACTGAAGCATAGCAACTGCAAGAGTCAAAGGCTGATAATTCTATTACTTGTGCAATTAGAATGAGTCAGGCAGGTTGTTGAGAGAGGAAAGCAGAGGCCATGGCATCGTAATTGCAACAATGACTATTTGCTGCCAATCTATTTCTTACTCTGGAGTTATGCAAGAAGCTAATGAGACTCTAAGAATCTAACTATTGACTTGCTTGTTGCATACGATTTTTTTTTTTTAGTTTAGTGGTTTTTTTTAACAACTGTTATAGTCCTTGGTGTGTATTATCCAATTTGTATTTAAGAAATTGATATTCTAAAAAAGCACAATCATTTATCCATTCCCAGCCCATGTAAATTTAGGGCAGCTCCAGCCAGTCACCTTTGGTCTCCAAGTCACTTTGTTCTCTAAAACTCTGAAAAGAGGATTTATAGGTTGCGATATGTGATTTTTCAACACCAAGATATAGAAAACACTGCCATATTTAGCTTCTAGAAGGAAAGCTCAAGAGGTGACATAATCCTAGTTTAAACAGTGAGATTTCTAATACCAGAGTGTGTTGTAGTCCAGCTGACAAAGATATGACAAGATGCAGGGACTGGAAACTGAAACCAGAAAACGTCACCAGAAATGAGTCATTATTCTCAAAGAGGTTACCAGCTTGTGTGGCAGAGTCTTATCACTTGGAAACTTTAAATTATGGTTAATGTTACCTCTCTAAAGGTACTGTAGAGTATTCCTTTTCATCTGAGTGTATTATAAAAAAAAAAAAAAGCCATATGGACATACAGGCTGCTACAAAGTAGCAAAATAAAATACCAGTAAAAGTAAAATAGAAATCAGAGTATCTTCTAGCTAACAGGTTCTTTAAGTTGTAGAACTACTCAGGAAAAAATCAAAACTGATCTTTTGCTGAAGAAGATACGGGATTGTTAGCAGACAACTCTCCAGTCATCATCCTAAAGTGTATTTTTGCTTAGTGGAACTAGGACACTATAGTTTTAAATGGCATATCGAGCAAACCTGGTCTTGTACTTCCTTGGAGCTCTGTGACAGAGACAGTTGTCTCGCTGCTGCTGGGCAGCACTGAATGATTAATCTTTTTTTGTATGTGATCTCGAGTAATAGCACAATATTTATATTTTGCTAGATTTGGAGCTGGCTTCTGTGGGTTTGTTTTGGTTTTGGATTCCTTCTTCCCACTGTATGAGCTGGCAATGGAAGTTTTAATGATCAGCTGGTACCTATTCAAAAGGAAATATTTCTCCCAAACAAATACTGGCAAATTTAATATTAACAGAATTCAGTTCTTAATGGTGTATAGATACGAATTTTGACTTTACGTAAAGTGCCAAGACATGTGTTTGTCATCCAGCCAAATTTTTTATTAATTACTTAGCACCAGTTAATTTATTTTTCAAAAGTTGCAGCTTCTTACCTCTAGTGTGCCTGGTCCTCCATTTACCAGTAAACAAAGCACAGGGATCTCAATGCTACCCGTTCCTGTGAAATAGATGGTTTAATTTTTAAAAAGGTAACAGCTTTCACAAAATTATTGTGTTTTTGCCAACCCCTTGAAAATACTTCTCCTGTTATGTGCTGTTTTGACACCCACCAGAACATGAGCCTGCAGAAGGCAGGCAAGTGCAGAAGCAAGTGGCAAAGGAAGATAGTAACACTGTGACCTAGCAGATAGGGTCCTAGTCTAAGATTCAGGACAAAGGCACCTTTGCCTTGGATGTCTTGCATGATCCCTGTCAAGCAGTCCAGTATGTTCTCACCTCAGTACACCTCAGCTGCAAAATATGGATATTGGCACTTCTGTATGTCTGGTTTTTTTCAGATTTTTTTCTGTTTTTTTTTCACTGTTGTTTTCAGAGAGGCAGCTGCTGTTATTTATATTAAGATACAGTTAGAAGTGAAAAGCTGTCAGTTTGTCCCAGGTGTTATGCATGTGCCTAGCATGTGCAAGAAGGTGTAGTGGAATCCAGGAGAAAAGCCTGATAAAAGGAGGATTTAAAAATATGAAGAGGCTGACTATATAGACCAGCTAGGGTGAGATGAATCAGATATGATTTGACAGGAAACATATACTCTTTATTACTCCGCTTAAACAGCTTAAAATTTCATTCAGCACAGTCTACTGTGGTGATTATTAATAACATAATCTTATACATCTAAAAGAAATGCTGAAGAAATATTTAACATGTCACAGCAGCAGGGGAAGAAATGATGTAGGCATCCCTGTCCTTAGCCATGCTCCCACAGGGGCCCACTTATTTCTAGATGGTTTATACTGTAAATGCTGAACTCTGTAATCCAAAGGTGACTATAGATTGGCCTAAAAGAGCTCAATCAAAACAGTAGCATCATGAGATGAATGCCTCTTTCAGTTGGAAAATAAAAGGCATTTGGTTCAAACCATTTTTTGATGTTTCCCTTTGTAGGTCTCTCGGAGCAGTATACAGATTGCCACTTACTACTTGTTGGATCTGTTGTGGGATGACTACAGAGATAAGGTAGAACTGAGCTGTAGCCAGGACATGATTGGCAAGTAACTTCATTTGTTTTAGTGAATGGTATATAGCATTGCCATACCTCTATAAGGTGATGAAGTTTGAAGAGTGACCTCTGTGACTACAGGTTCCTCAAGATATGTTTATGGCTTCAAATAGTCTTCATTTACCATAGATTTAAATAAAATTTAGCCAGAGGAGGGGTGGGGAATTCTGACTTTATGCTGGGAAGGTGGGAAGTCCTTAATTGCTAAGAATATTCAGCATATCAAAAACTTCCTCTGAATGACTTCTAGGTATTTTTTAAAATAGGGAAATTCTGCATGACTTTGTTAAAGTGTTTTACTTCAGTAAAGTCACATAGCTTTGCTCAGCTTGAATATAAATGAGCTTAAATGGACGACATTGGTTTTATTTATAGAAGATATCACTGAATTCAGTATGTTCCAGTGAAATATTTGTCAAATGAATCAGCATTTTTTGACAGAAAATTGTTCCACTGAGATTTGTTCAATCAGATTTGGTTTGCAAGCAGAAAGAGGCTACTTTCTAATTCTCAGCACTGCAACCTCAGCCTACCATTACAGTCCACCTGTGGTCTTTCCTATTTGAGTCACCAGATAAGCATTCTTCAGGTGCATTCATGCCCTCAGGTACATCTGTGCAACCATACTATGGGCTATGTAATTGAATATTCCATTGATGCATACAAGTGCGAATAAGTGAGCTCTCCCTTCTGTTTCAGCTGTGTTAGCACTGCAGGTATTACAGAAACAAAGGAAAGGTAGAAGTAATTGTATTAGCACTACAACCGAATTGTTTCCACAGAGAGCAGTAGGAGGCCTGCCCAATACTCAGTTCTCATTATAAACAAAGGTCACATAGATTTAGACGGCCATTAGATGCTATGTTGTTTACCCAGGATAAGATTTTATCCTGAAATAAATATGGCTTAAAATATTTCAGAGGGCTTTGGGACAAGTCTTTTCTTCCAGTGTGGGAGCAATTCAAGACCCTGTGCGCAAAAGCGGATAAAAGTATACAACAATGAACATCCATCTCTTAGAGCCACTGGTTAAGGTACTTAAAGCTGGACTTGTTTCCATTTGTTGTGTTTTAAGGCAATTTGAGCTATGCTTTGAAGATCAGCTTTGAGCTATGTTTAAGAAGATGCGAGAAAAGTCAGGGGTTTTGGTTCAATGAGCAGCTTTCTCAGCTTCAGAAGTCACCTTAGTTCTGCCTCTTACATAATGACAAATATGTTTACTTGATCTTGCCTATGTAGATGATTGCCCAATTTGAGAATTGGACTTGCCTCTGATAAGGCCAGGGGCCCACAAGTATCACTGTAATATCAGTATTATTCAAGTTAGCATGCCTATATAGAGTCTACTTACCACCATATCCAGTACGCTGTTCTGAAATATGCTTTTCCAAGCTGAGACGTAGCTTAGTGGTTCCATCTGGCTCATCTGGTGTTATGTGATCCACCAAAATAAAATGGGAATTGTTGTGGTCCAGGGAATACAGTGGGCCTTGGATATTATCATCTGATCGGTAGTGCACAAGACTTTCATTCTAGAGAGAGGAGGAGAAATGTTAGTGTTCTCTACAAAACACAGTCCATGGTTTTATGTGCTTCATCTCCATTTTTGTGTTGTCTGTGCCATGACATAACACACCACTTTTGAGACACTTGAATAGACCCTTTGAAAAGGGTAGAGAAGGAGAATGTGTTCCTTCTGAAAGGTGCCAGATTTGACAGGACTGAAAGCTGAACTCCCTGAAATTTCCCTCCTGGGCTCTGCGAAATATAGTGACATTAGTCATCATCTCTGGAACGTGGGCATTCATTCAGAGGTTTTGGAAATGTTTGTTGGACAAATGGAAAGGGGCCATGAGACCCGATAATTGTGGATGGAGCTGTAATGTTGCAGAGGGCTAAAGTCTCAGCCAGTATAAACAGGGGCAAACCTATTCATTTCAGTAGCATTTTGTCCACGTTTAGCCCAGTAGATAAGTTAGCCTGCTATATGTCCATATCAATTTAAATGCAGCTTTATTTAATTGACAGGGTTATATGAGGTTTAATGGTTATTCTCAGTTTGGAAATTGCATTCTAAAAGAGTGCGTGACAGGCAGACTTTAGAAAGTGCAATCTTCTTTTATTTTGGGTGAGGGGTGTTATATCTTGAAATTATTTATTAATGAATTTTTGCATCAAATCACTGTCTGGGTAAAACAGAACGCCTCTAATAGTCTTTTGTTCTAAGGATTGTGCTACATATATTCTTCCATACACACAATTTTTCAAGCTCCCCTTACTTCCTTAATAAATCTTTCTTTCCCACTGTTGCACATCCACTTTGATATATCATTCCTAGCTGCAAGCCAGGCTGTAAATGCCTGGTTAGTGTTCTTTTTCATCTTCATAATCACTGTCATGTTGCAAGTAAGCCAGATTAAAGCAATTGTTTAAGATCTGCATTTCCTTCTATTATGTCTCTTCTCCAACTGCTGCAGCCTTTGAGTTGATGAACAAAACTCCAACTGTCAGTTTGGCTATTGTGCCTGTGTATTGCATTTTCCTCCCAATAATTTTGTGGACACGGACTGGTGTTAAAGCCTTTCTAGACATAGCAGTGTAACTATGCAAGTAACCTAGTTATCATTAAGGTATGGCAGAGAGATTTATGTTTGGGTTTTTAAGAGCCAGATCTTATGTGGAGACTTCCTTAATCTCAGCTCTTGGCAGTCTGCTAGGAAGAGCAGGTGCCCAGTTGAATCCTGGGGAAAGTCCAACTCAGGGGTTATCCAGGTTCCTCTCCGCAGCCAAGGCTAAGGCTGATGTTGGAGACGCAGTGAACATATGACCAGGAGCTCGTAGCAGCACTACTAGTGCATAAAAACATTAAGTAGCCCAGAGGACAAGCTCCTTCATGCTGCGGGTAGAAGAGTTGAGGACACTGCGTAGCATGCCCCTAAGTGGCTTTCTGAAATGAAGCTGCATACAGTCAAACTGGAGAAGAGAAATCTCCTTCAAAGCAAGGTGAATCAGACGTGTTCCTATGGCTTCTTTCTCTGTCAGCAGCTCTGGGAAGAGTAGGAACATCAGAGGCTGTTCCAGGGAAAAAAAGCAGTAAATTTGCATGTCCTTTACAAGCAGCAAGTGCCACAAGTTTCTTTTACCTCCTTCTCTGTCTCTTATTTGTTGAGGAAAGCTTCTTGACACCATTAATTTGCCTTCAAATTTTGTTTTGGCAGAGGGCGTGCCTATATTCTGCTGCCATGTAACAGTAAACCTACTTGCCAAAGATCTGGCCTTTGATTAGGACCCGGAGGCACAACAACTAATTGAAAAAGGCCCTCGGGGATTTTCCTATTTATTCTCTGAAAATGTGGAAGTGATCTTTCAATGATGTTTAAAGCATACTATTAACACAGAAGAGATGGGAGGGATCCACTGATTTCAGGGCTTGTTTTTCTCCTTGCTAGTGTGGATTGTTAGCTCTATTTTATACAACAAGCTGCTTGTGTTAGTGCCAAGTATAAAGACAACTGGGTTTAGATCAACATCCCTGTCTATAGTTCCTTTGTCTTAAAGTTACTGACTAAAATCCAGAATGTCTTTGGGTGGAAGCAGTGCCAGAAGTCATAGGGTCAGGAAATATTCCTTGATAAAGGACTCTACACGAAATACTCCTTGACAAAGAATTTGGGCTTTAGTTAAAGGGGAGAAAATCTAATGCAATAGAAAGACCAGTGCACTTGTTTTGTAGCTGCTGGTTGGGAAAGATCCAGATGCATTTTGATCACTTAGCCTGGGAGGGAGGTGAAATAGTTAGTTTGCATTTGCCAAAGCAACTTTTCTGAATAAAATTCACAAATGCAATAAACAGAATTCTTTCCTCTGAGGTCCTTTCAGACCAGTTCAGCCACACAAATAGCTTAAAGTCTTCCAGCTAAAGAGTCCCACCTGGTAGAGCACACAGGTAGCTGTGCTTGGCAAAAAGGATGGAAAAAGGGGAAGTCCAATGACAATAAATTGCTGATATGGTCTGGCAGTGTCCCAGCTGCTAGCTGGTACTTGCTAGCCTATCAGAGAAGAACTAGGTGTGAGTTCAAAGGGCCATGTTTGTAATTTTTTTCTTAGCTTCTGCAGGGAAGTAAAATAGCACAGAGGAACTGTCATTCATTGTCATTACATACTTACTTTATTGTTATAATATTCTGCTTAGGACAGACTGCATATCCAGTGACAAGAAGGTCATGCTATAATTTTTTTTTTCCTCCACCTCCAGGTCAATTCAGCATCAACTTGTCCTTTTTTCAGCAACTGTTTTGTTGGGTGAGATTTTTTTATTTGTTGCCTGTTTGTTTTTTTTTTTTTCCCCCAAGAACTTTGATTGCTTTGACCTGTTTTTTTTTTTTTTTGTCCCCCAAGAACTTTGATTGCTTTGACCTGAATTGTGAAGTCCCTAGAGCTCCCAATAACTAGACAAAATCCCACATGGCTAGCATTTTTGGCCTGGTGCGTTGAGCAAGTTTTTGTGTATTAGACACCAATTCAATGACTACTTAAGAAAACTTGGTCTTGAAGTATTTATGGCTTGTGTTCCATACTAGAAAATATACTTTTTACAGTATTTATGAAATAGCTTGGAGAAAGTGCTTCTGCAGTAAGTGGACTAGGGGAAAAAATACTAAAGTTACCACATGATGCATGATTTTTTCCTGACGTTCAGCCTTACTCTGGTTGCTGAGCTAATGTCTAATGCTGTCACCTGCTGGATATTTGCAGAATTGCTGCCAAGTGTACTGAGTGCGCAGGGCACAGAATCATTATGTTCTAACAATTCTTCCTGCTTTTTATTTCTGTTTCCCACCAAAACACACTTTAAACCCCACTTTTGTTTTTAAGTTAGATCAACGTTGTTCTGCCTACTACTTCCACATTTTGTAAAGGTGCAGCTTACTTCTGAACAATCCTGTCTGATGAGTAGAATAAGCGAAAAATACCTTTGTGTTGTCCAGAACTTCTCTGTGCTGAATTTTTCTGAGTGAAGATATTCCTATGGCAATCACTCTTACTTTGGATGAAGTACTAGCCAGTGCATGATCGCGGACTGCTTGCACTAAATGTCTTGTTATTCCTACACGTAAAGCACTGGTAAAAATCCAGGCACCTGAAATGATTTTTTAAAAAATAGTTAGATAATTTCTTCATAACTGAACATGTTTGTGTGTCAAGTAACATTACTTGCAGTACTGGATTTAAGGTTTTTTTTAGATAGATAAACTGTAGACAGGTTTTAATGGACTGTAGCTTTTAGAATTAAAATACATACAAAGTATGTAAGACTTTAATAAGGAAAACAAGAAGAAATTATATGCCCAAGCAAACGTGCTTCCCGTATCATGTGACGCAACGTTGCCATCTTTACTCTGATGTCAATACGCCAATCAAGAATGCTGTGTCCAGTCTAGAGTCACTTACTGTCTAACTATGAGCAGAAACATCACTATACCAAGCAGGTCTGATTGTTGCACGAGGAAGAGCAAAGGGATGGGGTGGAGGAAGTTGTTGGCTTGAACTGAGGACTAAACAGTCCCATGCAATCACCTGGTAGCAGAAGAGCTTGGGCATAACCTGCCTAATCTGGTGTTCTCTTTCTGTTGTTCTTGTGTGTGTTGGAGAGTGAATTCTTCAGGAGAGTAGGATTTACAGCAGTAGTGTTACGGTGACAAAGAACTTGGAGAACCCTAGGTAAACAGCTAACCAACCTTTTTCAAATATGTAACATAAAGGAACTGGAGATCTTGGTGCTGTCTAGTCTTAAGTATAGAAGGCAGCTGGAGATAGACAGTATCTCTGTGGTACAAAAGTACCAAAAAGAGTTTTGGTACTGGGCTGTTTCATTACAAAACCCAAAACTGTTACAATCTTGTCTGGACCAGTGAAGCTAAACCAAGAGCTTGCTGTGAAATGTTTACAGATATTTTCACTTCATTTTGCAGGTATTTTCATGAAGCTATGGGGAAAAAAATGTCATCTTAAATGAAAGCCACTTCCATGCATGTTCCCACACATTGATTTGTTTGGTTTTGTTTTTAAATGCTTTTCGCTGCTCTTGTCATTCATGTGAACAGCCAGGGGAAAAGTGAACTGACTTATTTTGCGTTATACATTACCAAGGTCTTTTTGTTTAAACTAGAGTCTAATCGTAGGCTGTTTTACTAACAAAGTCTGTTCAACTCTTAGATTTGAAGAAAACAATCTTTGAAAAATAAAAACTATTGTAACATGATTTTGACTGGTAACTAAAAAGTGAGAATGGAGAAAACAAGAATTCTTATTTTGACCTAAATTCATTCTTGTTGAAGTCAAATTGCTATGCTCTCTTAAGAATTATTTTGCTATGGCACCAAAGAGGGACAATGTATTTGGTCCCATCTCATGCTATCTTTCTAGTGTCATCTCTGAGGGAATAACATCAGGTAATTTTACGCTTCAGCAATGGTTGCCTAGAGTAATTTGGTTTGAAATAACTTATTTTTGCTATTTCTAATACAATAACTTTCATTTTCAAAGCTATTTAAATACAGGTTGTAGGTTGCATTCAGCAAAGCCTTGAACTTCCAAAAATAATCACGTGAGCAGGCCCATTGACATTAAAAGATCACTGGATGCTAGGTGTGAGAATCCAGCAGGAATATAAATTCCTCCTTTAAAGTCTAAAGCACTAACCTGTGCTTTGAGCTGCCTTTATAAGTCCTTTTTTTAAGGTGTCCCGTAGCCAAGGCTTCATCTGGAAATTTTCTTCTTCCCCTACTAAAGAGACAACCAAATTGGGAGCGGGTAGCTTCCATTTGTTGAGCATAACTTCGAATATAATTCCAGGATGAATGGTACTCGGGACCTTAATAAACTTCAACAAACAAAACAAAAAAACACTGAATAACAATGGGACAGTAGGATACAGTAGACTATTGTTCATGGTAAACGCAGAGGGAAATTTATCATCAACTTGGTTATTTAAGAAAAATTTATTTGAGCAAGACCTGACAGAGAACTAAATACTAGGATGAATTTAGCAGGCTTCTGTGTAACTGTTATCATCTCACTAATTGGGTCAGTTCTATGGGTTAATTCTGTGTTGCGGACTGACATATTGCTCTCTTCTTTAATGCTGCTATTCTTCTTGAACCGCCTTCAGTTCCATGGCAGTCTAGCAAAGCCAACAAATTTCTTAGGCATTTCTTTTTTCTGTACTAGCTGAAATATTTGCCTGATTTCATGTCTGTTTTTCAAGGACATGTTACATGAATCTATTGCTGCTTCCTGTTCTGTATCTATTTTGGCTTTGTGCTTAAGACTTTACGATGAAACAAAATCTTAAGGCAGATTTCTGATCCTAGGAATTCCTTCTGCTCTAGCACTAATGTATGCAAGGGACTAGCGAGGAGGTGGGTCTGTCTATGTACGTCCTTCTCTGCCTATTAGCAGAACAGAGAGAGAAAACTTTAAGGAGAGTCTTGAAACAGCTCAAAAGTATGTTTAAAATGTTGAAATCCATAGTGATTAATTTTTGGCAGAAACAGGTTAAAACAGGGAAATGATGCAAAATGAAGGAAGCTGGGCACATGATTTTTTTTTTTTTAAAAAAAAGGAAAAAGTTATCAACTGTACTTGTAGCATGTCAGTGCAAGTCAAGTGATTGATTTCTGTATATTAATAGGCCTTATTTTAAATCACATTCATGTTCAGGAAGGTACGGTCCCTACTTTGAGTACAATGTGGTGCCTTGCACTGTGGCATAGTATTATATATGTATATACCTAAAGTTATCATGTACTTGTAGCATGTCAGTGCAAGTCAAGTGATTGATTTCTGTATATTAATAGGCCTTATAAATCACATTCATGTTCAGGAAGGTACGGCGGCTACTTTGAGTACAATGTGGTGCCTTGCACTGTGGCATAGTATTATATATGTATATACCTTCACTATTACAGTCTCTAGATTTAATGCTAAGAAGTAACAGCTGAACAACAGCAATAGTGTAAAAGGGTTAAAACTCCTCAGTGCTGTACCTTTCCACGTTTCTTCCCAGAAGCTGTGAAGTATCAACTGTACTTGTAGCATGTCAGTGCAAGTCAAGTGATTGATTTCTGTATATTAATAGGCCTTATTTTAAATCACATTCATGTTCAGGAAGGTACGGTCCCTACTTTGAGTACAATGTGGTGCCTTGCACTGTGGCATAGTATTATATATGTATATACCTTCACTATTACAGTCTCTAGATTTAATGCTAAGAAGTAACAGCTGAACAACAGCAATAGTGTAAAAGGGTTAAAACTCCTCAGTGCTGTACCTTTCCACGTTTCTTCCCAGAAGCTGTGAAGTCTATTTCTCCTATACAGTATGGTAGTTCTCTTTGGAAAGTTTCCTCTTTGTCACTGCTGCAGAGCTTGGTTTCCATTTCCTCCATTGAATTTGTAAGGTGATAATCAGTAGACCAAGGTGTTCACCAAGACGACAGAAAACTGGAAAATGAGAAGCTGTTTAAACTGGAGAGGCCACAAAATCCATTAATTTACATCTAGCTGAGTTTTTAGGCAAATATTTTATTCTTCTACTATTATGCTTATAAGGTTCAGCTAAAATTGGAGGTGTTTGTACCAAATGTTGGACATTACATACGGGAGGAGGCAGATTCCACACCAAAGCTATGTAACAAGTTGTAAAAAGGCATGAAGGAGTAAGGCTCTCTCGACTCTCATTTAGCAGACAGAAAGCTGAGTTGCAAGGTGCAAGATCCTGTGATCTATCCAAAGTCACGTGGGGTGTCTCAGAGCTCAAAGGTGACCCTAATTCTACAAGAGAGAAAGACGAGCCTCAGCCACAAACTATTGCAAGCAAGAGTAGAGCTGTGTCAGTGAGTGTCTGAGTTGCGGTTTCTTGATGTCGTTATGCATCGTGCTACTATGACTTACATTATCCAACATGAACACTAAATATCTAAGTGATGACATTGTATTCATCTGAAGATACTTTAGGAGAGGTTTACTCTCTGCTGTAGGAATAGGCTATTTATTCATAAGCCAAAGTATTTAAGGCCAGGCTGTACTTGACAAGAACATACAGTTCAAAAAGGCAGGTGGTTTTCTCTATACGTGGCTACAGGAATGATGGCGAGTAATCTGTCCTAGAGCAAAGGTCATGTAACAAGAGTTGTTCTTCTGCATTACATGAGCCACTGAAAAGATCTGCTTGCTTTTCCTATGTTCCAGTTTGACTGAACTGATATAATTATGATTTGAAAAATACAGATTTCAACTTGTGAGCCTTATTTTGTTTCTTTTCAAAACAAAAGCAATGAAATAGCTCTCTCCCCTCTGCCTTCATCTGCATATTCAAGTACATATTCAGTCCTTTAAAAAAATCCTTATGATAGTAAGCTAGCAATGGTAATCAACCCTGAATTAATCTTTATTTCCTAGTCCAAGAGATTTGCTGTGGACTTAAAAGTGGGTCAAACTAGCAAGTCTCTTGTGGGTCTATTAGGATGCTCCAGTAGAGGGAGCAAGCCCTCCAGCTGTTCCCTTGGGCTGGGAAGTCTCTTGGGAGCCTGTATCCTGGCTACTTCACCACTGCTGCCTCTGTATTTTCTTCTCTCCTTTTATGTTTTCTATGAAAACGTTGTTTGGAGTTGCCTTTTTCTCTGATCTGCCTCTGAAAAGTGGTTATGGACCCTCTCGTGATTTGTTTCCCCTACAGTTATTCCACACCTTTCTATCCAACCGCTGAACTTCTGTCAGAGATCACTGTTTTAAAGATGCTGTTCTCATTCTTCTCCCTGCCTGCATGCTAGTCACTTTGGAGAGAATTGTTTATTCTGAACACTGGGATATCAGACTAGTCCAGTTAAGAGTCTTACCTAAAAGAACTTATTTTGGATTATCAATAGTAGTCACAGCAAAGCCCACCTTTTTGTTTGAGTCCACTTTTCCACTGGAGATGCAGCTTTATCTCCTTAGAGGACAGAAGACAGTATTCTGGGAAAAAATAGTTAATACAGAGTCGTAATAGCACATTTTGACTATTCTAAAGTACAGAAATCACTTCCTGGAACTTGCTGACAGAACAAACGATTAAAAAAAGTATTCAGGGCTGAACTTCCAGGGTACATTTAGTCACCATTCATCACTGTCCAAGATAGCGGACATTTATTTATAACTACACACAAGCAATGAACGTGGAATAGATAGCAATTTAGAAAGTAATCTGATGGTTAATTTGGCCTCATAGATAGGCCCCAAGTGGTTAATTTTAAGTCTAGTTCTAGATCGTAGCTTGTGAAGTTTGATGTGGTTATCCGTGACTTCTCTTTTGGAATAAAGACACTGAGCTGCTGAGATTTATAAGGAATAATCTTGCATTTAGATAATTAATTTTTTCCAGAAATAGCATGTTATTTGGTTTTTCAGGTTAGGAATTCTGGTTCTTAATGGTAGCGAACAACAGTGAAGGAGACAAAAATAGATAAGATGCAGAAACAGAAGCTTTGTTCACAAGCTTTTGTAAGACTGGAAACTGAGGAAGGCAGCTGGTAACTGGCACTGCACAGGGCACTACTTTTTTCCTTTTTTTTTTTTTTTTTTTTTTTAGCAGTCTCTGAACCGTGACATTAGAGACTGAGAGCTTATTTTGGGGAAGTATTACTTCATCTTTCCATCCTGTTCTTGTACCACTTCTTCAGCATCCCTGCAGGCCGCTGTCTGTGATGGGATACAGAGCTAAGTGGAATTTGTTATGATCTTCTACAGCTGTTCTTGTGTTCATATTCTAAGCCAGGAAGTCTTCCAGCATCAAGAGCAGAAAAGTGGTACTGACAGAATGGCAAAACAAGTCCAAAAATTATGCAGGATTCTGAATGGTATCCATGCAAGAATATAGTGTAGCCTTATATGGAGCTGAGAATCTACACTAGATGAGATCCTGGACTATTATGGAGTGATATTTCCTAAGTTTCTGCATGCAGCTTTCAGGAGCTTTTACAGACAAAGCCAATGAGCAATGCCAAGTAGCTTGCTTTTTGGGGGTTTTTTGTTTGTTTGTTTGTTTGTTTGTTTTTAGTGAGATTTGACACTTTGACAGTTTTTATGCTTTATCTTCTACCTGTTGTTTGACTTCCAAGGAATAAATACTGTGACTTTCAATATGATTGCAGTAATGTACAGATGCAGATGTTCCACGTCAGTGCAATGTTCCACCCAGTGGTGCTAACGGAGCAAGGAAATGTTGCTTTGGTATTTAAAGGGGTGGGGAAGAAGATTTTAAAGGCTGCTCTATAGATACTATACAGGTGGAAAAAAACAAAACCAGGAGTTCCTTATATTATGAATTTTGCAAAATCACCAGAAAAAAACCTGCTGCATAAGATTTGCAGATGTGGTTCTTAAGCACAAAGGCTGACCACACTAAATGTTTCCTTACCTTCCTCTATAGCTGTCTCAGCTACTGCAGTGTAAGCCCTCACTGTTATGGGCAGGATTGCAGAGCACTGCATGGATCTGTTCAAGTACTGCACATCGCCTTACCACTACTTTGCAGTGCAGTGGAGCTTCACTACATACTGATCAGTCAGCATACAAAGTGCATTATGTCCCTAATATTTGAATATATATTCAGAAGAGGATACAGCCAGCTCTGTAATTTCCTCCTGGATTGTTAAGACTTCTGTTCTTAAAAAGCATGTGGACATCTCACCCAGTGTCCCCTAACAAGCAAAGTAATCATGTATTAACAAACTATGTAATATAATTACAGTTTTTTGGAGTGCCTTTCTCCTGGGTTTAATTCAGTCTTTTTCAGCTTGGTTCCAGCTTTCACGTAAGTCTCTACTGGTTTCAGGGGCTATTGCTTTGAGACTTCAGGCTGTACTAGATTGCAAGTGTGTCAGGTCACAGTAATTGGGCCAAATCTTTGTGGTCAAAGTCATGACATTCCACTGCAGTCAGCTTAACTACAGTCAGCTTGCATCACTGTAACATCACAGAGAATTGTTTAATTGCAAGGGTCTGGAATAAATCCGTGCCTTGGGAAAGAATAGTCAGATAGCCAGAAAGAGGAGCATGGTCTAAGCACTTTTTGGGTGAGAGGAAAGGTAGGGAGGAAAGCAAAGAAGAGACAAAGGCTATAAACACAGCTGGATGAAAAACCAATGGGGGATGACCAGTACTTCATAACTTTCTTCCTTTCCATATACAATCTTCTGTTAAACTTTTTAGAAAATTCCAATTATTTTTTTTTATCCTAACATTAAAGTTTTTTCCCCTCCACTATCTGTGAGAATGCCATTGTATTAAATTTGATGAAAAGATTAATTAAAGGCAAGCAATACTTAAGGGGTGGGGGGTGGGGGAAAAAGCCACAAAAATCCATTAAAGTTTTCCCCTCCACTATCTGTGAGAATGCCATTGTATTAAATTTGATGAAAAGATTAATTAAAAAGAAGCAATACTTAAGGGGTGGGGGGTGGGGGAAAAAGCCACAAAAATCTTGCCTGCCCCAGTCTGTGCATTCATATTTTTAAATTTTGTGTACATATGTATATATCAAGCAGTCTTACTTTAGTTCTGGTTCAGACTCAAGTACAGATTTTTCTATCTAGGCTGCTGCTGCATATTTAAGTTTGTAGGTCAAATTCTGTCCTAGATGTTCCCGTTGACTATAAATACAAACATCTATGGAAAGAATGTAGCTCTAATGATTACCAGATTTGAAATATAACCTAGAAAACTATTTCTAACTAGCAAAGCAAGTTAAGGCAATTATGAGGAAAAGACAATTGCCAGTTCCACCTACGTCTGGAAATGTGAGTCAATGTCATTTACATTAGGGGTGGCCTGATTAAATCATTCCAGGTGTTAACCAGTCTCATGAATCATTATTTCTTTAACCTTGTAAACGGGAGCTGTTAGAATTGTACCATTGTACAACCAGTGCATGTGACGCTGGAGTTTGCAGTGTACTTAGCCCACTGTGAATGTGCAGCTCTTCTTCCTTGTGTGGTACCAAATGACAGATGGTTCACCTCCAGATGCGTGACAAGAATGTGGGTCTGTTTCATCCTTCCTTTAGATTTTAACCAGGGTTAGGTTGTGTCCATGGAAGGAAGAGAGGTCAAATTTGAGCCTTTCAAACATATCCTGTGAAAATGGGCCCAGTGAAGGGATCGCTTGACCTCAATTGTTGTCTTCAAGGGTAATGGTTCGATTAAGAGAGTAGGCGTATGGTAGTCATTACCTCTCAGGACTCAGCAGTAGTACGAATTCTTCATACCAGCATGCTGATCAGCAGGCTGGGACCACACCCTGACTTTTAATCACTATCAGATTCCTCCACCCACTCAAGGCGTACATTTGAATATGTAGGTGAAATGATTAAATATAGTAATACAGTAGGCCCAGTATTGTTGATGTTAAATAAGTCACAAAGCCTACCCTTAGCTCCAGTGGCAGATGGAGCAAATCCATTGGTTTATAAACTTTAAGGGAAGCTTTCATGTGGAGCAAAAGAAAACTACACCAATTACTGTGCCCTTACTGGTGCAGGGTGAGCTAGCAATGCTAACGAGCCTTAACTATTGGTCGGAAAAAGAGAGGGCTTACAGTAATGATGCAAGTGAATAGTAAGGGGGAAACTGACAGCGGAGACAAATGCAATGAACTTTGCTTGAGCAGGAACGATCAGCTTCCAACACATGTAATGGGATACCATTGGCTAAATTGCAGTCCTGTTGGAAAGGATCTAAGGGTTACAGGCAGAGCAAACATAAGTGAGCAATGCTATGCTGTTCTTGCAAGAGAGAAATGCTTTATAAGACAGTATAAACAGGATAGCCTGTGTGAAGTCACTCAGCTGTTCGTCAGAACAGCTTTAGCTGCAATATTCTGTTTGGGTTTCGGTGCCAGGTTTCAAGGGAATTGCAGACCAACTGGAGAAGGTTTGAGCAGGAGCAACAAGAACAGACAGACTTTGCACTAAAAGAGAAGGAAAGCTTGAGCTAGTTAGAATTGTGTAACAAAAAGCAGAGAAGACTGCAGGAAGGGAAAAGGAGACCGTAATAGCCTACCAATGCAAAAGGATGATAGGAAAGATGTGTTCTTTATATTTATGGCTAGGACAGCAAGTAACGGGCTCAAAGGAAGAATGGTAACAAGGCTGCTCAGGGATACAATAGTAACCACACTTGGAGAAATACTTCCTTGGAGAGAGTGAAACCCTTCTACCACTGGTTAGGGAGCAAGTAAAGCAACCAGGCCACAGATCTCGATTGTGATGGAGTCTGTATATTGTTACCCAAAGAACTTGACCTTAACCTGCATGTTATCGCAACCCTAAGAGCTGGATATGTGTCCACAGCTCTGATCCTCAAGATATACATATGCTTATGTAACTTTACTAATGGAAATGCTCCTACTGACTTTAGTGCAAGTACTCGCTCAAGGAAAATTGCATCAGTGAGTTTACTGGGCCAGTGCCAGCAACAGTGTAATGGAATTATTTGCTTCCAATAGTAGCTACGTTTTCATTCCTGTTTTGAATTAAAACATAATAAATATGAAGAACAAAGCAGATGCAGGGGATCAGAATAAAGAAAACCAAAGAAGCAACGAGCAGAGTAAAGACTGCAAAATTCATGCTCAATTTCAGCCTGTGCTCCAAAGATGAATTGGATGGACTCTAACTGGTGTGTATGTTTAAGTGTGAAGAAACAAACCCAGTATTTTAATCAAAAGTAAATGCAACAAAGCAGAGGAGGTATGAGAAGGCATTAACTAGAATCCAGGAAGGGAAAAATATGTAAACCTGCTGTGGGAATATAAATATCTGATGTGAGACAAAAAGAAGAATTTGTTAGTTTAATGTTATTAAATGCATACCTATCTGTGTGAGAGACTGATGTATATACATCTATGTGCAATTATACACATTATCTTGCTTATATTTATGTTGCAGCTTTGGAAAATGTTTGTGAGGAATTAGCACATTCAAATTCTGGTAACGATGCATGAAACATTTCTGCATCACAGCCTACTGACAAAGCAGAATCATCTGCCATGATTGCCAAGGAATTGCTAAATAAAGCATAAAGACCTAGGGATGGTGAAATACACCAGCAGAAAGCATGGCCAGCTGTCCTGCACAGGGCTTTGTCATGCCTGTAGCAAATAAATCTTTGAGAATTTCAGAAATAGAAAAAGGGAACAAAAGAAATGTGACTGTCACGGCAAGTGCAGCTTGAACTGTAGTACATTATCCTTCTCTCACGTTCAGATAGGAGGGCTAAGAAAAGTTGTTAACTGCCAGAGATGAGAGCTGGAGGGATGTAACAAGTACACAGCAGATAACCCATGGAAATGTTTCTCCATACTTTGACTAGGACAGAGAGAGGCAGGCTAGTTGAGGTTGACAGCAACCTTGGGAATGTGTTTGCTAACCGGAGATTTTATGAGTTTGCAGACACAGGGCTAGACAGGGGCAAACATTAATAGAAACAAGGAACTTGAAGCAAAATCACGCAAAGAAGTGTAGCATAGAAATGGCCTCGTAAAATAGAAGTTTGGGTTAAGTTTCCAGATAAATTTATGTGAATTGGCCCCACTAGAAGCTTTCAAAAACATAAGTGTTGTCAGTTTCCTTTCTAGAACAGCAGTTGCTATGGAATGTTATTTCAAGTAATTCCTCTTTACTGTATCTGTGCATAGTCAATAATCAAACAAAATATCAGAGGAGGAAAAAATTATTTTAAAAACCCCATCAACACCAGCAAGCTATAAAAAGATGTGTGGGAAGAGAGCCTTGTTACTGAACCAGCATAGGCTTTGTTTTAACATTTCTAGGGTATGCCTCTGGAGCCTGATCCTTCATGTAATTGCCAGGACACAAAGATGTGAGGCAAATCAAGTATTCGCAGGAGTCTTCCCATTAGTTTCTAGGACAGTGGATTGTGCTTTGGTTTGGATAGGGTTAGCACCAAGCCTTTAACAAATGAATGTGCAAAATGCTAATGCAAATATAGGTACTTTGTCTCTTTTGTTTCTGTCTTCATCTGCTTAACACAGTAAAAAGCATCAGAGGCTATTTGAATAATGTACTTTTAGTGAGTTTGCAGAAATTTGCATACGGATGTCAGCCACTGAACTTCATAGAAGTGGATTTATTCTGGGGAGAAAACCTGAGAGGGTGGAGGGGTGATAAAAGGGAAATGTAGACATCAGGGAAGTAAACAATGGAAGGAGCAGATGGAACAGATGAGAGAAAACACACTGCTCGATTAAAATAAAGGGAATGGCTGTGCTTACATAGCACATTGTATGTGGGGTGTGGGGGGAGGCTGACACTAGCTTCAAATACTCCTGGACCTTCACTGCTCTGTTCCCACAGCATGCCATGCCACTTTGTAGCTGTGCCAACACAACTCTTTGTGTGGTCTCACAGTGAACCAGACTGAGTTTTTTGGTGAAAAAAAGAACTCACTCATTTTTGCCAGGTCATTTTTCAGCAAAATCAGTTCACTAATGTGATATACATCATGACATGCAAACTCCTGAAAATGATGTATTGCGAAACCACAACCATAGTTCATGCTGAAAGAAAATACAGGAACGTGGGAATAATTCCAATTCAAAACAAGTGCTTCAGGAAGGGCAATGTTCAGATAACGCAGACAAAACCATACCTGAAAATGGATACTGGCAAATGAGTACTATTGAAAGCAAAGGACACAATGAATACTACTGAAAGCAGAAGTATTAGAAAATAAAAAGGACCACCACTTGGGAACTGGAAAGGCTTGAAATAATCTAGTGTGGTTTTGCTCAAGTCAGCTAGTATTTTTCATTTGTTAAGATGTTAATATATCATACTTGTAGAATCTGCAAAAATTCACAAATGTTTCTCTTGATGCCAACAGCTGACTTCACAAAGTTAGCCCTTAGCATTAAGCTAAGTACCAATCTCTATAAATTCCACTTTACAAGCTATGCTAAAATAATCTTTACCTCTTCAAGTTTTTCATCTGTACAATATTTTTCTTTTTGCAATTTCATGCCTGTAGCCATGCATTTTTTTAATAGAAAAGACAAATTTTTACAGGGGAAAAAAAAAAACCCTGCACTGTGTTTCCTTGTGGGACTGCTTTCATCGTCTCCTATTTATAAGAGCTTGTTCATTGCATTAGGCAAATTTTGTGAGCTCGAAGGGGAAGTATATTCAAAACAAAGAATCTCTTTTGCTTAAACATATACAAGGTGTACTTTGAGAGAACTGAGGAAAATAATTTAGTCTGTTTTGTTTCTTAAATATAACAAAACTGGAGAACAATTTTGAACTTAGTGCATTGTGCAAAAATGGTAGTGGCAAAATTGTTCATCAACTGTTCTAAGTTTTTTCCCTTGATAAGATATGAATCTATCTCTGTCTTTTCCATTAACTCCAAACTGAAGTTGCATTTGGACGTGGTTGTGAATTTCAGGAAGCCTCAGGCTTAAGCACCTGAGTTCACTCGGCCATGTTGCACATTTAGAAATCAGACCCACTGAATGCACTATGATGTATTTTTTAAATCTTTTTTCAGAAATTTGGATCTCCTGCATATAGCAAGCCCTGCCAACCTTAGATTTTAAATATATGCCTATCACCCACTACAACAAAGCCTGCCCTTTCTTTTTTCCTCTGGATGTATTGATTTTTTTTACCCCATAGTTGCAGCAAATAATAGCTGATTTGCTCTTTGGCACTCTTCCTCAGGTTACTTATCAGATAGGTTCAGATCAGATCCAAATGAATGAGGAGATTATAAAACTGCAAGGCACAGAAGAAAGTGTCTGAACGTGGCATATAGATGAAAATGGTTGACCTAAGGTTGTTAAGGACTGCTTCAGTGTGTAGGAGAAAGAGGGACCGCACTTGTTCTTGAGTATCCCAAACATATTAAGAATATCTCTGCCTGCAGATGGACAAGAGGCATGTGTTGGCACAGGGATTCCAAGTCTGTCAAATTCACTGTGTACTAAAAGCCTCTGTTGCTTCCCCATACACACATGCTTTCCCTATGTCTGTAACAGTTCTGCTGGCAGTTGTACTCATGGCAATAACCAGTTATAAGCAGGAGGTAAATCTTCAGACGTGGTGAATTCTGTGCCTGACAGAGTTTAATGTGCTGTAGGAGAGAAATAGAATAACAGATGCTTCCCTTCACTTGATGTTTATACACATTCAAAGTGTTGCCAGTTGTCAGTTTTTTTCCTGTTTGCAACCTCTGCTTTTTATTGAGATGAAACTTGGAGGTGAAGGAATGAACAAGAATATCTATAAAAATTCCCTGTCATCTCTAAAGGTTTGCTCCATAACTGACCAAAACGATTTGTAAATCGTAGATGAATTTTACTGTTCTCAGATGGCTGTAAGGAAGCTATATGCAACAAAAAATTTCCTCTCTTAGACAGTAGATGGTGATTTGTTTGTTTGTTTGTTTGTTTGTATTTCATCAAGGCCTGTTTAAATTTACAGTCCAAACCATCCAACAAAACCGTTAAGCCTTATATGCCTCCTGACCTTTCTAGAAATACCTCTTCCTCTTCAACAGCCAAACTTTGAGTTGTGTTAAACTGGCTTCTGCCTCACCCAGCACAATTTCGTCCTGAAAAGAGCAATTATGGAACAAACTTGCTATTACAAGAAATGCTTCCCCCCCCATTCTATAGTGTATAATACAATGTTGGGTGGTTTGGGGTTTTGAGGTGGGGTGAGGTTCAATACCTTACCTATAGATCCAAGGTGCTGTGATGAGAGAAAAAACAAAACAAACAAAAAACCACTATATCAATCCGGTTTCCAGTTTCTATAGATAGAACTCTCCAGAGAGGTGGATAGATGCACAGTTTCAGTAAAGAGATGCCATTGCTTCTGGAAGTGCAAGGTCCTGCTTTATCATAGTAGCAATGTAGCTACAGATCTCAAATACATGATGCTATGCAGGGACAAGTTTTGTAGTGCTCTAATGTACCACAACTTTAATGAGATGCCTTACTGTTACACTTGCCACACAGGCAAGACTCTTATCTAGACAATGGAATACTTAATATGTTAAAGATAAAAGGGATGATGAATTTTTATCTGTCACAAAAAGAGAGTTTAAAAAGTCCCAATTAGTCCAAGTAACCCATATGATCAAGATACAGTAAAATGCCCTTAGTTAAATAAAACTAGAAATATGCTTACACAGTATACTTTATCGTGCTGTCACAGGTTTCCTCAGGCAAGCAAATAGAAGCTTAAGTCGGCAACCCTGACAAGTAAGCTTTTTATTCCAGGAAGTTAAAAGGTTTCACAATTGATGTTAGATCCATGAGCCGTCTCCTCGTAGGTTATGTCACAGTGTGGGGCTATGCAGGAGGCAAGAGCTGAGAATAGTGCTTCAGTAGTTATTACATTGTCAGAGGTGCTCATGTTTGAAATTTAACAGAATTCCTATTAATATTTCTGCTATAAAGTTGGATCATAACATAGCTGGGGTAAAGCTTTTACAATTACAAGAGCATGGAGCTATATATTGAGGATATAACGGTGCTATTTACATTTGTTTTAAAAAAAGAACAAAACCCATGTAGAAGAACAGGTAACTTCTAGCTAATTACAGAATGCTAGTCTAGAAAAGATTAAAAAATCCCTTTCTCACTTGCCACAAGTCTCATGAAAACAGCTAAAAATGAGAACTCTATGGAATTATTATTGGCTACCGAAGTGCAAAGTTAAAATGTAGCTATAGAAATGCGTAACTTCTACTATTACTATCAACATGCTGTGTCCTATTCCACATTGGCTATGATTATAATATTGATGAAACAAAAACATATGTAGCATAAAATGCTGAATAATATTAAATATAAAACTGAAGCAGGCTACATACTCATCTGGGGTGATGCTAATTAGCAAACATTCAGTTTACTTCTATGAAGGTCTTAGCCTATTTTGAAGATAATAGACCTAGTGCTTTGAGAATGCGTGTACCTAATTTTATTTACATGAGCAGTTCCCTTGAGCTATCCGTTAGAATAAAAAGAATTATACAAAGTTCAAAGAATTTACCAAAGACAAGGATGACTTTCACCTTTATTATTTATTGATTTTATTTTTTTAACTCACTAGGAGAAGATGCTTTCCCAGATGAAGATGAAGAGTTAATGAAGAATAAAATTAGCCAAACTCTGGCTTGTCAGCATTTCGGGCTGTGTTCCCTGTGATCCTGTCTGAATGTAGAGTCTTTACAGGCAGTTGACTGCCTTTTATCAGAAACCTTCAAATAAAGAGGGCTTTTTCTACCTTAACTCTGTCACCTACCATTCAGATAATCTGCTGTTCTGAATGCAATCTTATAAAAATTACATGAAAAGTTTAGAAAATCAAATATTATAATAGACACAGAGCTGAAGACATCATCTGTGCCCCAAGATACTGTTGGGAATTGTCTTCAGGGGCTGAGGATGAGGAGAGAACAGTAAACACATGAAAGAGGAAAACAGAGTAGCACAGCGTACAGTTATGTTAGCGCATGTTCATGTCCTATACTCATGGGGCTGGTAGAAGAATCCCATAGCATAGAAACCTACAGTGAAGGAGACCAGAAGTCATGGGTTCACCTCTGTACTTTAATGTCTCAGAAACAGCTGTATAGTAGACAACTGTCTGACTGTAACAGTTCTGTAGTCTGCTAATATCAGGCCAAAACAGTAGCCAAGGATCAGCTAGATATAAAGGCCTATGAAGATTCAAAGGTTTATTCCTAGTGCAAGCTAAAAGGTTGTCTAAACAGTGGAGAGAGCAATAGTAGAACATTGCTGATGTCTGATTGCAGAACAGGACAAATACAGTAAGTTAGTTACAATTTATGTAAGAAGACCAAAGTACTGAACAGAAAAAACACTACAGAAAGCGATCTAGAACATAAACAAAGGACAGCAACAAATAGCTTGTGAAATTCCTGATACAGAAAATCTGGAAGTTTTACGTATAATTCATTATTCAAAAGGAAGAAAGAGTAGCAATGACTGTTTTATATCGCTGCTGATTACTCACAGATGATGAAGTGGAAAGAAAATGTGGAGTAAGTAATGATCTCCTCTTGGTTGAATCACAAGCATCTCTTAATGTATGTAGTATAGTTAGTGTTCCTACCTGCTGGCTGTCTTTGCAACAGGCATGACCATCCATCTGCAGGGCGGAAGTTGCATTGAGGTGGCTATTACCAGCAATGCTATTTGCTGCTGCTCCCTTTTCCTGTTTGGGAAGAGGAAGATGTTACCAGACTACTTAGCACACCGGACCCTATGATAATAAAAGTAAACATTGCTAGTGTATAATGATACTGATAGCTCTTCTCTGGGATGAAAATAAGCCCAGAGATGCAAATAATAAGCATCTCTCTGCAGCAGTAGTAGAGCATAGAGTTATCAGAAACAGACAACCAGCAGGAATGGACTTTAGCTGTGAATGTAATTTCTAAATTAACTTTTCAAATTATTGCAATAACTTGGATGTTGAGTAACTGCATCAGTAACTAATCCTTCATTCCCTTTGAGAAGAGTCACGTGCTTTCCCCAGCTACAGAAATCTTTAACAAATTTCCCAGAGCACATGTGTGCAGTCTAAGTGCTCTCTTAATGATTTAGGTTTCCAAACAAACACTGTCCACTTATCTTCACTGATAACTTCAAATTTTGGTGCACAGCATATCAGCCTTAAAAGTAAATTAATTTAAAGGATTTATTCTGTATTTAGACTACAAATGTTGCATCACCATGCTTCCTTAGGTAATTTGCCTGCGGGGCTTTTTTGATATATAACAGACCTCATTTGGTATAAATTATTGCAGCTCAGTTGACTGCCGTGAATCAAAGCTACATTGAAGAAGCCAAAGATATGCCCAAGATTTTCAACTTTTTCATGATCATAGTAATGTGTTTCTTCAATTATTTTTGTCCTTCACTATCAAATAAGTGGTATGATTCCTATATATATTTGTACTGGGGCTTTGGCTTTTTTGGCATAAGTTGATGTATGCCATAAATATTCAGTGTCCTCAATACAGATTTTGCTATTTTCATAGGCTTTAAATTTGCCTTTCTTCTGCAAGTCTGGATTCCTTTGTGCTTTGTTTCTAAAACCTTTAGAAAATGTATCTCTGACACATCCCTTTGATTAGAATATAAAATGACGTAAAACAGTCAGATATCCAAATTCTATCTGTTCAAGAGAACAGCAGATTTTGTTTCTCTCATGATGACCTGTGTAATTATTCTGGATTGCTTTAAAATTTCCTTTATATGTCCATATGTCACTATTTTTTAACTATCCATGTTTCTGTTAATGCTTATATTTCTAGGAATATAATTGTATATCCAAATTATCTGTTCAAGAGAACAGCAGATTTTGTTTCTCTCATGATGACCTGTGTAATTATTCTGTGGTAAATATTCAGTGTCCTCAATACAGATTTTGCTATTTTCATAGGCTTTAAATTTGCCTTTCTTCTGCAAGTCTGGATTCCTTTGTGCTTTGTTTCTAAAACCTTTAGAAAATGTATCTCTGACACATCCCTTTGATTAGAATATAAAATGACGTAAAACAGTCAGTTATCCAAATTCTATCTGTTCAAGAGAACAGCAGATTTTGTTTCTCTCATGATGACCTGTGTAATTATTCTGGATTGCTTTAAAATTTCCTTTATATGTCCATATGTCACTATTTTTTAACTATCCATGTTTCTGTTAATGCTTATATTTCTAGGAATATAATTGTGTTAAATTCCATTACATCAGCGTCATAAAAAGTCCTTTATCTTTGATCTTTGTTAGAACCGTGACAGTTGCTTGAAGTATAAAACCCTGAAATTAAGCAGGAACTTAATCAAGAAATGTCCTCTGAAAGCTGAACCAGAGTGTAATGTACGGTGTTGAAGGCACTGGCTATTTTTGTCCAGATTTGACTAACGGTTTTGTCAGAAAGCGCTAGGTGCTGAGACTGTGAAAGTCATAGCCCAAGCAGAAGTTCTCCTCTAATGTAGAACTGAGTGGTTTGCTTAGCTTAATTTGCAATTAATACTGGGTCTGAGGCTAAACTCTTCATCTACCAGACCCTGAGTAAGACCACCTCAGTCCCTCCTGGACCGTTCTTCTGCAAGTGTCTTCTCTGTTGAAATCCTGTATATTTTTATCTTTCTAAGTACTATTTAAACTGCAGTATTCTGTCAGGCAAACTTTTTTTTTGCGTGTTCTCCCCTCTGCTCAAAACAGATGTGTTTATTATTAACCCATTTCCTAGACAGTTTTATTACCTTTTTTGGAGAGTTCTAATAAGGCTTGCTGGCCACTCTGACCAGTCATCATACCTGTGCATCTGTCTCCCTTCCTGGTAGCTTTCCAGCATTCATGTCAATCTGCTAAGAGGGAAATAATGCTTGAATATGAAGATTCATAATTGATTGCTATCTTACAGATGCTTGAGATGAAAAATTTTGTAAGCTGCTGAATGCACCTGCTATACTGCAAATTCACGACCCTGTTTATTCAGCTCTTCCCACTGTCTTGCTCACGCTGCCAATGTATGTGCAATGACTTATTACTTACATTCCTTTGTCTTATAAGGTGAAACTTTCATTTGAATGTGCATTGAGTTGAACTGTGTCTTCTAACGTAACATTTGAATTGCTGCATCCTCAACAGATTCCCATTTCTCCCCCTTCGATTATTAACCCCAGCCATTGGTGTGGCGATGGGCTGTGTTTGTTTTTTCTTTGTACAATGGTTGGCCTGTAACTTAAAAGATCAGTGTTCTCGGTAACAACTAAGTCTGTTACTATGTGGCTGATAAGCCAGGTTATGTCCATTTCCGTGTTTGTTCACGTGGTGAAGTTTCACAGCGACAGCGAATGCAAGGAAGAGGAGGAATCTCTGTGTGGTATCAGCAGCAGTTAAAGCATTCGTTCAAGTTTGTGTTTCCATTCAAAACACAGTGTCGTGACTTAAAATCCCAATGTTATTAGTTCTGTCTGCACACCAGAACTTTGTACAGTGCTCCAAAGCATCCCTACCTTTATACTGACTAATCCTGTTTCTCCTCTTCCCCAGCAAATCTGGGTGCTTAATATGCAACCGCATTTATCATCACAGCTGCAAAGGAGGACAGTGCTATTATCCCATTTACAAATTAAGAACCTGAGGCACAAATAAGAACAATGGCACACCAGAGATCACGCAGGAAGTCTGTGGGAGAACTGGGAGCTGAGCTCTGGTCATTCAAGTCCGAGGTTGGAGACTGGAGCTTTCCTCTCTGATGGAGGACTGAAAATACTTTCTTAAATTCAATATACTTACAGGAATTTGGTGCTCTCTTTGATAATTTCTTATTATTTATTATGCAAATCTGGGTAGTGTATCAAGTTAAAGTCCAGCTTATTTTTTTTTCTTTTTTTTTCTTTTGCATTGCCAGCTACCCATCAAACTACTAAGTTTACTAGGGTTTAATTTTCATGTATCGTTGCTTGTAATGGTAAATGTCTGTCCTGGTTTTGGCTGGGATAGAGTTAATTTTCTTCCTAGTAGCTGGTATGGTGCTGTGTTTTGGATTTAGTAGGAGAATAATGTTGATAACACACTGATGGTTTAGTTGTTGCTAAGTAGTGCTTACAGTAGTCAAGGACTTTTCAGCTTCTCATGCCCTGCCAGCGAGAAGCTGGGAGGGGGCACAGCCAGGACAGCTGACCCAAACTGGCCAAGGGATATTCCATACCGTGTGATGTCATGCTCAGTATATAAACTGCGGGGAGTTGGCTGGGGGGCGGTGACCGCTGCTCGGGGACTGGCTGGGCATCGGTTGGTGGGTGGTGAGCAATTGCATTGTGCATCACTTATTTTGTATATTCTTTTATCGTTATTATTATTATTTTCTCTTCCTTTTCTGTCCTATTAAACTGTCTTTATCTCAACCCACAAATTTTACTACTTTTTTTTTTTTCCCCCTCCAATTCTCTCCCCCATCCCACTGAGGCAGGGGGGAGTGAGCCAACGGCTGTGTGGTGTTTAGCTGTCTGCTGGGTTAAACCACAACAATGTCAAATATTATGCTATTCTCTTTCAAGTATTTGCTTAGATTATTACCAGAAGTCAAATCACAGACATGTTTTCAATGGGAAACATGGGCTAAGCCATCAGCCTTTTTCTTAGAAAATACTATCATGTTCTTTACCCTGTCACCAGCATTTTGGGAGTCCTAAACTTCTAGTGCAGGAGAGACCACTGTTTTACAAGTAGTGTAAAGAGATTCATCTGCTATTAAGCATAATCTACAGCACCATGTAAAAACTGGACAGGAGGGCCCTCTATATTGAAAAGACCCTGCAGAGACCATGTAAGTCAGTACTGAAAAGATGCTAGGGTCAGATCCCCAGCTGCATCAAATTACCATATTATGAGTCAGTTTATAGCAGATAAGTAAACGAGTTGTATTTTGGGTTTTGTTGCATCAAAATAAGTCACTGAATCACCCTCCCTTTAGAGTATCAGGTCTCCCATATTAAAAAAGAGGATGATTTCTATAAGCTACTTTGTCCTATTTCTTCCCTAGCTTAAAATGTAACACTTCAATGAACAATTCTGTTGTTGCCATTTATGTGATTGTAATAAGGCAACTTGTCCCATTGAGGACCAGTTAGGCTGTGACCAGCTAGCTATGCTACTAGAAACGGGCATGTGTGTCTGTGGCCAATTAATATTAAATGGGTGCAGCTGAACTGGGGACAGCGGTACAGTAAGCAGAGCTCCTCGGGTGAATGAAGAAAAAAGAAAAAGGAGCTAGATGCTCCTCTGAGCAGTGAAGGGGAGGTCTAGGGAAGTACCCTTCAGGGACAGTGTTCCTGTACCAGGTGTGGGGACAAAATAACAGCAAGCAGATGATACTGTTTTCAGTCTTTGTAGATGCTTCTGGGATCTTGACATAAACAGCCCTCGCTCTTATTACAGCAGAATTAGAGGAATTGGGAGAGTAGTGAGAAGCAGTGTTGCTTAAGATGTCATCTCTGCACAACTGTATTTTAGTATGTCTACACTGCTAGTCAGCTGTCAAGGCATTTTAACTAGCGTGATAAATTCTAGTCTAGAGCTCACATGGAGATTTGTCTGTTAGTCACATAGGTATCTCCAGTTTAAAAACATAGCAACAAATTACTGCCTACTACAAACTTTGTCTTTCCTCTGCCTATAATTTAGAACCACAGTTGTTGGGTTCTAAAAAACTGAATTTTAAATGTAAGCTTACTCCTCAGAGAGTATCTCAACTTCTCTTTAAAAAGATATGTACCCTAAAAAAAGGTTTACACATCAGATTATTCAATTAATTGTCATACCTGAACAAGACAGACTTCTCAAGTAAAAGACTTACTGTGTCAGAGGACATTCTGATAACAAGGTATTACCTCTCCTTGTCTTAAGACAGACCTGTAAAAGAAAAAACAAACCTGTGTCTGTGGTTGAATGGCAAAGTTTAGCAGGCTTGCAAGCAGTAACACATAATTTTCTAACTGTATGAAATAGCTTCCTTAAAGTGCCAACTATTTTTACTTTTTATTAATGTGACAAATCTTTTTATTTCACTTTCAATATATTTAGAAGGAGGAGTTATCAATGTTAAGAAAGTATTTATGTCTATTATGAGAAATATCTACAAAAAAATGAGACAAAACACCTGTAGCCTATTAAGCCAGACCAGAGAAACTTGATACTTCAGCCACTAGAGGGACCTCAAGGAATAGAATCGACAAAAACATTTGCAAAGGCTATTTTGAAGTATTAAGTGTCTTTAAAGAAAAACAAGAAAGCTTTGCAGGTCAAACGAATTGTTGTTTGCTTATAATGAGCTCTGAAATAATAGGAAATGTGAATTAACTCATTATCTCATAGGTTTTGTCAAGAAAAAGCAACTTCTTTTCCCCAGTAGGATATCAGTTTGGAGGGTTGTTTCCTCTTCACTGAATTAGTGAGGTTAGCCCATCTGCTTTCAAGAGATTTGTAATTTAGCAGTAAGGTTATGTGTTGCTCTTTTGAGGAGCACAAAGCAAATACAGTTATTCTCTTTTCAGAGTTTCTGAGAAGAATAGGATTTGGATGTGATTCAGATAGTCTGCAATAAGTGAGCTTAGTTTCTCACTGAACGGTACTCAACTTATTTCAAATTTTAACAGCAGTTTAATAGCCCAATTAACAAATGTTAGTGCCTCACCATGCATGCAAGTACTTTCTAAAAAGTAGTTATGCTACCACTTGGATCACTGGATTTGTAATTAGGGAGATGATGAGGGCACTCTGCTGTTCCCTTTTATACTTCTGCAATACTATAGAAGAGGTTGTGGTGTTCTTCACACACAAAGATTTGAGGCTCTGCAGAGCACAAATTCAGCAAGGTTTAGCTTTAGCACAGCTACTGTAAAACATGAAATCTTGCTAATATAAGCGACGGTACTTCTGAGACACTGAAGATGAGGACACAAAGACAAGAACTGCAATTAACCCAATTAGCAAAAGGTCAGGGATGGGACTAGAGTTTGGCATTAAATCACAATTATGGAACAGGTTAAAAGAATTTTTGCAAGACCTTAAATTATGTTGCATTGTTTAGTTTCACCTGTTAGAATGGTATAACGAAATGAAAACTCTTATTTTGTGAGATGAAAGCAACCTGAAATTCCAGTTTGGCAGAGCTGATTGTTGCACAGGTCTCCTGTGGTCTACCCACTGAGTTTTATAGTTTCTATTTTGTTTGCATTGTAAGGTTACTTACTGAGAAAAGGTATAGTGGCAGGGGAGGAGACATTGCTATTACCTTTTCTATTATTCTTTGTTGTTTTTTTTGTTTGGGGCATTAGAAAGCTCTTTGATGCATTATTGTTTGAAAAATCTTCGCTTCTGCCACAGAGTTAGCATTATATTCCTTGCATTGCATGTGTATAACCTCCCACTGAAGTTTTCTAGTGAACTACCTGCAATTAAAAGACACATTCAACCACAGTTATGCTTAACTGGCAGACTGATGACTCCTGACATCAGAAGTGGGTTGCCAAGTGGGCCTTGCTGAAGAATAGTGATTATCTATCCCATGTCATCCCATACGTGTGAAGTAGGATATTATATGTTACAGATTAACACAGTCACAGGCAGGAAGTGTTCCTTGACCAGGAAGAGATTTAGTGATAACTAGTGATTTCTTTCTCAGCTGCTAAGAGTGAAACACTTCCTGAAATACCAGAACATCCTTTTATTAAGCACAGTCCCCTCCATAAGTAACTATGGAGCAAAAATTTTGGGGGGATTTCAGAATTTCAAAAGTTCAGTTAATTTATTTGGAGCTTATTCAGCAGTGTTATTTCATACTGATTTTAGTCTAACAAGAGAAGGTTTGTGACTAATGCAAGGAGGAGAATTTTCTTTTGATGCAAGAAGATGAGTTAACCATCTCTTCATTTGAAGAATGCCATTAGTCACTCTGCCCTCAGATACCTTTGCATGTGTAAGAATATGCATACTGTATCCTGTATGGCATTATGTGAGTAATCAAATGCCTGTTGAGTCTCACACGCTTCTGAGATTAAAATATACTATATCTGCCTTAATGATGAAAAAGAATATTGCAGCGTTTTGTCAGCCTCTTTAGTTTTCCCTTTTGGAGTGATACTCAAAGAATCCTTTTTCAGTTATGAAAATTGCTGAATGATTAACCACATCAAAGAACTGGGGAGGATGGGACACCACAGGCAACTGTTGAAACAGACTGGAAAGAACACATATGCATGTGTGCACAAGTGTGTCTGGCTGTCAGAAATCATGACTGAGATCTCCTAAAGGTATCCCCTCTTAGTTTTATCAGGCTTTCACAAGTTTTAGATTTTTATTTTTCCTACTGACACTTTATTCAAGATTTGCAAGTAGGTTGGGAGCGGGAAAAAGGTGTTGAGAGGGATGTTTACAAGATGTGATGCACCCAAGCAGTTCCGCTACATTTCTAGCTCCACATTTTTCTTCTTACTGCCAGTGACCCCTTCAAGGGCTCTGCCCTGAAGTCCTGCTCCTAAACAAGTAAACATTTAGGACCTGAATTCTTCAGAATAACTTATATGTGGAAGCTTTTGGTCGACCAGCAACAATAGCAAATAAAACAGGCTAACATTGTAGAAAAAATTTGGATCTTTATTGATGTAAACCAAAATTCCAGTTGGCTGGTACTGGCCTATCATATAAATGAATGTTCATTAACACGAAAAATTAAGAGTCTACCAAGTATTGTTGCAGATATACACTTGCTCAGTCTTACTTGGAAGGGGTTTTTTGGATGCTTTTGTTGAAGACAAAGAATAGAAATATTGTTGTAAACAGCAGGACTAATCCTATGGACAAATAGCAAATATCTTTTTTTTGTTTCACCTTGCAAGGTTCAAATTTAAGTTGCAGAGCAGTTAAGCATTTAAACATATGCATAACTTCGAACACATGAAAACAAAACAAAAAAATGGTTTGTGTGCCGTAAGTCTAAATATATGCTCAGAACCTTTCTTGAAACTTTGCTTTAGGACTTAAAACCTGAGCATTGGTAGACAGTAATATTCTTTCTTAGAACAGCACCAATATGCTTTAAAAAACTATGAAACAATGTAAAAAGAGATTATAAACCATGCAGTAAGATAGCATTCAAACAGATAATGTTAATCAGGATTGTCAGCTGCTGGACTGGATAGCCTCCAAACTCCAGATATCTGTTGCACGCTACTATCTTCTGCAACGTTACTTTTCTCTACCGACCAGATTCCTAAACTTACTGCATCCACAGTTAAAAATAACCCAACAACAAAGAGGGGAGAGAATTAAAAGCCAGTTTAAACTTTCTGAATAGAAAGTTATCTGCTGTTTTCTGTCTGCCCCATTTGTCCCGAAAGAGACTGATAGAAGAGCAGGCTGCCTAAACACCTTTCAAAAGTGTGTCTTTTTTGACAGTGATTAGTCTTTTTATGAAGTGATTCATTAATGTGGTCTCTGACTTATGACTCATCAACTGCTAACTTGTTAGGTTGCTCCTGCTTTGTTAATTTGTTTCAAGAGGAGGAACGTGGGTTTCTTTTTGTTTTTCCAAGTCCTATTCTGTCTGTACATAGTGAATTTGCCACTGAAGGCAGCATTTCAGAATAGACGAGGCTGTATTGTCCGGTTTTCAAGAAACAATTTATGAGCGTATGGTCCGGGACATACATATTTGCCCGTTGACTAGGCTGCTGCAATCTTTGTAATTCTTAAAGATGAACATCTGTGTCTTTCTGTGCAGCACTTGTCCTAATTACCAGCACTGTACTGTGGTGCTTTTCAAATGAATGGCAAAGAATGTCGCCTTCCCTAGACATTCTTACCCTGGTACTTCTTGATGATGCTACTGCTTTTGTTGACTCAGAGAAAGCCTAGATAGCAATGGTTAATAGATGCCTAAATTGCAGGTAGAACAATGACACAGTAACTGTGGACCTTCCTGATCAAGGAAGCTGGAATAAATTCACTTGAAGGAAAAAGTGAGCTGAACTAACCTGAGGATTCTCCCTAGCCATACAGCTATGGAACCACAAGGCACTGGTGGAGAAGGACAAAGTTATTACTGCACATTATAGGAATTTTATCTTAATGGTCAGGCTTTTGGGGCATACTGCTGTTTCAAATGACTTACGCTCTCCATACCTGGAGTTTATACTGGTGTGCTACCTAGGTTGTTTGACTAGCAATGCCTGTCATCGGGGAAAATCTGCTAGATTTATACGCAAGAAGCATGAATGTATTCAAGAGCCTGTAACAAAGATTTTGCTTAAATTTAAAACCTAAAGTTAAGCTGGCATAAAAGCATACCAGTTGTATATTAATAGATTGTGATCAATTAAAAAGAATGGTAAATAAGATTACCAAGGTGTCCAATGAAAAATGTGTACAGGTACTCAGAAAACTGTTCTTAATTGCAACTTGATGAAGGAATGAAAACGTATATGTATCTCCCCATCTCCCCACTGAAATGACTAAGCCATAGTCTTCCCAGGATTTAAAAAATGAAGCAAACTCTTTTATCTCTTTCCACTTTCCTTGCCTCTGCTTTGAATCATAAGGCTGAGGTTTATTTGTTCAACATGTTACTATTGCGTTTTCAAGCTTTTCTTTGTGTCTGAGTTCTAGGTACTCTAGTTGTTTTGCAGCTTTTAATAATTTTAATTAAATACTAATTTTAATGACATACCTCTGTGAACAGAATTTTTTAATTGATAGAGAATATTTCAAAAGTTATTGTCATACAATTATTGCTATATGAAAGTAAATAAACAATCTAGGACTTTATTCTCAGTTCAGTACTGAGTCGCATTTACCTTCATCACTGGCTGTGTATTTAAAATGATCTACTGACTTGATTAAACTGTGGATTCTCCAGGAAATGGAATACAACAAAATATTTGCTCTATTTCAAGAAAAAGAATCCAAAAACTAAGACAAAACAACTCTCTCCTTCCTCTCCTTGAAAAAAGTTCTTTAATATGTCCCCTACTATAGCTGGGCAGAAATGGAAAATGGCATTTAAAAAACAAAACAAACAAAACCCATCTCCCAAAGTAATCTAACAGCAAACAAGATGATTTCCATGCCAGTGGAGAACTGGTGCAACCTGTAATTGCAACGTGAGTGTTAAAGGCTTTCAGAAGACAGAGAACACTCAGATACTTACTGTTTGTTTGAGTCTTAGCTTCCACAGGGAAGTAATCACATAAAAGATCAAGGTGTCTCTTTATAACTGGCTGCAGCAATTCCAGCTTGTAAACATTCAGCAGTGATTTAGCAGTATGATACATGGTGCTATGGCAGGCACAAAGTGAAAATGTAGCATATAATGAGCATATCTGACAATGCGTGCATAATATCGGTCATAATTTGGTGCAGGATAACAGAAACACAGCCCCAGGTTGGTACAAACATTTCTGATCTACTATAGCCCAATGGTGGGATTTTCAGAAATGCTTTACCAGTCCTGCTCCGATTAAATTATTAGAATTGGGAGCTTTACCATCAGCTTCATTGGTATTGGTATCAATTGGATACCAATGATCTAATACCAGTTGATATTGGTATCCAATACATGTCCAATACATATTGGAATTGGTATCAATTCCACATGAAATAGCCATTACCATGTTAAAGTATTAATCTTGAAAATGTTGCAAATTATAACACAGTTACAGTTTTGGTAACTTTAATATATATTAAGATAACTATTCCCTGGATTCTCATCACTAAGTAGTCATCTATTTGACACTTTTATTTGAGTATCCTCTTGCCTTCACCTATGCCAGACAGATGTTTTAGCATTCAGTAACATGAACTAGCTGGGAATCATCTAACAAAATGATTTTTACTATACAAAAGAAACGTCATCATCCATCAGTAACACATTAAAAAAAGTGGATTTTTATTAATTCCTTGATGCCAGGGAAAAGATGTTTAGATATTGCTTAAATACTAATTTTAAATATTTAAAAATTCTTTTATTTGTGATGATTCTTTGAAAGACTTAGACAACATTAGAGGTCCAAACCAAAATCTTATGAAAATATTTCTGACCTGAAAAACAGTTCAATATATTAGGCTATGGGATATATTTGAGACTTTCTTGTTTTGCAGTAAGAAAATTATTGAAACAAACTTTGAACAGTTTCTTATTGAACACTGAGGATCAAATTTAGTTCTTAACAATTTTCTTCCCTGCTTAGCTATTTAAGTACATAATACCTCTCTAACTTTTGTTTTGGAAGGAAATTTCATAAGTAACACAGAAATTCCATTTTCTAAGGTTCAGATATATTGGGGTTTCTATTCTCTGTTTTGTTAATCTATGGATAAATAACAACATAATGCCACAATATTTCTTAAAGATTTTGAAAATGGTTTTTGAAGAACAGCATAATGTACATATGAACGTACAATACCTTGTTTTGCTGAACTCTGTAAATTATGTTTTGCAGCTGGCTCCAGGATAAGGTCCTGTATAACCCAGACAATATGTTGGTCTTTAAAATAAAGTGGAAGACTTACATGAAGAAACACATTTGTTAACTTTAATATCAAGACTTTAACAGGCTAGTCCTCAAACAATGAGCCTTCAAGGGTAGCAATGACATTTTTTCTTCCATTAGTCATTTTTCTTGCAGGCTTATTGCAAGAAAGAACAATTTCTCAAAATAGAGAAACCTGGCTCTATTTTGACCAGATGCAGGAAAAGTTTCCTTTGAAATGCTGTTTTTATTAAGCTAGTTTGTTGTTCTTGCTCTGCTGGAGGGGGGAAAAGCCTGGTTAGTACATTGTTGGTTTAGAAACAAGTTTTGCATATTCTCTTTTTAACACTTCTGTTTTTGTATTCCTAAGAAGGAGCCAGATCCTTCACGGGTGTAAATTAGTACTTTACAAGAGCCTACAGTCTTGCTTGTTTACACTAGTGAAGGATCTTGCCCAGTTCCCCTACCATATGTGCAGCCTGACATTTGAATGGAAGTGCAATTAGCAGGGTTGTTTTTGTTTAACTTTATTTAGCACCTTATCTTCCCGCAACATTCTTGTCTGAATACCAGCATCAACCATGAACTCAACATAGCTCTTACTAGTTCTGTTCTATTTTGGGCTAGAAGGAAAAAACCCCAGCACTCCAGATCAAAAAGCACCCTCCTCTTTCACTCTGGGAATAGAAATTGTTAACTAATTGGTGCAAAAAAGGCTCTTATTACCATGACAAATCGATTCACACCACAGTTAAGTCATAACTTACTCCACTACACAGGGAAGTTATCCAAGCCCTCAAAACAACCTGTTATTAATGGCCAAACACATTGTCTTCCACAAAGACAGTGGTTTTGGTGTTGGTGAGAGACCAAACTTGTAGAGGATGTAAGTCTGCAGAACTGTGTTTATTGTGTTCTACAATTTGCCCAATTACTCAACTACTTGCTCCCTTATGTTACAGTAACACCAGGAACTGCAAGGCCTGTAGGCCAGGCCCTTATTCTTGTTACTCGTATTAAAAAGAGCCTCCTGGAGGATCCCAAGTCCGGCAGAGCTCTGCTGCTCCCAGACGCTGAAATTCTGCAAAAATGGACAGAGCAGCAGGTCCTGAAGGCTCTGGGGTAAGGGGTTGTACCCCAGGAGCTCAAGCCACCAACAGGCCACAGGCCTGGGAAACACTTACTGGAGCACTTTGTCCCCACAGATGCCGAGTGGACTGAGAAGGTGGGAAAGGCTGCTGGGCTTCTGAGGAGCTGGCAGGCTTCTCCCTGGTCCCTACACTATAACCTCCTGCATCGTGCTGAGCCTCGCAAAGGTAAGAGGCCACCTCCACACAGGCATGTCAGTGACAAGGGGACAGGTGAAACAGGTCGAGGTCAGCATGAGGAGAGTGGCCTGACATGGAGAGGGGGTCCAGACGTCTACAAGGCTCGCTGCCCGGCCCGTGTCCTCCGGGGCTTGCGGGCAGGGCCCTTGGGCAGGTGCAGCCCTTAGAGGGCGTGTCAGGGGCGAGGCTGAGGGGACGCCCCGGCTCCCTCGCTGAGCTAACGTAGCTCCAGCCCCGCCGGCCCGGG
>NW_008796218.1:1478772-1479055 GCF_000699145.1 Aptenodytes forsteri
GCGCCGGAGCGGCCGCTGCGCCTGAGGAGCGAGGTGGTGGTGGTGAACACCGACTGCCCGCGGCCCCCCGTCAGCCTCGACCCCCGCGTCTCCATCTACAGCCTCCGCAAGCCCCTGCTGAGCCGCAGCAGTGTCCAGGGCAGGGTCTACAACTTCTTGGAGCGGCCCACGGGCTGGAAGTGCTTCGTGTACCACTTCACCGTGTGAGTACCCGGCCCGCCGCCCACCGGGCCCACCTGCTCCGCGCCGGGCTCCCGTTACAGCGGCTTGTCTTCTCACCCGC
>NW_008796218.1:1479133-1509433 GCF_000699145.1 Aptenodytes forsteri
TCAGGGCTGCCCCTCGCACCTGCCCGCCGTCCCTGAAGCGTGAGGTGACCGCTCCCGCGCTGCCGCCGTGCCCCTTCCCCGCCTCCCTTCACAGGGCTCGTCCTCGCCGCGGAGGCGGGAAAGCGGCAGCCCCGGCTGTCCCCTCAGTCGCGGAGCTTTCCAGACCAGCCCGGTGCTCAAGGCTTGAGTGTCTTGCAGATACAGTCTTCTGAGGTGGATTTTTTTTCACAGATGGGAAGCAAAACAAACAAAAGTCACACTCTGGGGGAAAGTTTCTCTTATTTTAAACAGTAATGTTGTATTTCAGTTCAGGAGCTCTTAGGTATACCTATTAGATAGAGTAGGAGCCGGCTTCCGGCAATTTTCTTCAGAAAGATTCTCTGGGAGTTGAAATAAATTGTTCATTCTGAGCGTGGAAATGAAGTTGGTAACAGTGTCGTCCATTCTTTAGTAATTTTTAATGCATCGACTCCTGATTTTCCAGCTTACTGCACAGCATCTGTTTCTGACTGAATAGGTGTGTTATCAGTGTTGCAGCCCTGTTGGAGGAGGATGAGAGACAGGTGACACTCCTTTTCCTTGCCTCTTTTATTGCCCCTTGCTCTAACTCCTTGTCCTATCGGGTATGAATGCCATTGCTGTTATTTTTAGATAGGAAGGAGGATGACGATGTTTGGAGGATGTTAAAGGCGCGTAGCTGCAGGCAAGTTGAAAACTGCTTTGGGTATAATATTCACTATGGAGCACAGTGTCCACCCTGAGCCAGCGCGTGGTAGGTCTGTGGTGCACAAGGATCTCAACAAGTGCCTCTGTGAGAAATCAGTGCTTTTTAATTGAGATGTTGCGGAAGGCTTGCATGACCCTTGAGCAATTTGCATATGTTAAATGTAGGTAATAAGGTCAGGCAGAATTGTGGTTTCTGCTTATTGTATGCATGCACAAACACACATATATGTATATATATGCTACATATATACATGCTTACTACAACAGCTGGAGGTAAAGACATTTTATGGTCAAAATCCTAAGATAAAAGACTGATAAAAATCAGGGTTTATGATCTAATTATTGTATTTTGATTTTAAATTCTATTTCTAAGTATTATTTTAAGTCAATTCAGGATTGTGTGCTTATATTCCACATTTGAGGATTCTGGAGTCTTTAGGTAGTCTGGTAAGTGGTACCAACTTCATTTTAGTGGTGGGAAAACAGCTGTCATCTGAATGTATTTAATTGGGAGATGACTGTGTGCAGCTGCTGAGATAATTGTGTGCTCCATTCTCTTTAGTGTTATGATAATGCCATTAGATGACAAAACAGTCAATGGCCATAATTATGAAGTGTCTAACAGTTGTGCTTGAACAACGTAAAACACTTTCAGGAATAGGAGTTCCTTTTTTTTTTCTCTCTAAAAAGGAGTTTTAGGCAGCCATCTTTTATGATTTCTGACCTCTTTCAGGTGTCTCAATGTATAGAAGTGACAGTAAATTGTGTTCAATATCTTAACTAATCTTCTCTAAACCTTAACAGTGGGCCTAGGAGAATCCTGAAAAAAACCTGTTAGATTCCTTTATCTACCTAAGATTCTAGCCTGAATGTTAACTTTTTTTTTTTTTTGCAAGTATTAGCAGTGTGGATTAATCCTATCTGTGCAAGAATTAAGATTTTGTAGTTCTACTTTAGGAAAAAGATTGTAATATGTATGGGAAGTCATTGGCTGTCTCTCCCCCCAATACATGCTTATCCGTGGTGTAAGCATTAGTCCCAGCGTTTCCCCTCTTTCCAGAAGAGCTCTTCTGATGCGATGGTGAATGACAGCGGCAGTAAATATTCTCAAGTCTCCAACTAAGCATTGTGCAAATTCCTTCTCTTAGGACTCCAAGAGATGGAAGAGGTTATTAACACCCTCATATGTTTCTTGAAAGACAATCTACGAGTACCATGTGTGTATTTTTAGGCAGCCTCACTCTGATTTCCACCAGCAGAGGGAATTGAGTCTGTACTGTCCTCAGTACAGTCCCAGCTTCTCCTTATTTATGTGGTAGATAAGCCTGCACTTTTTATGCCCGTTAAAAAACATTTTAGGTTACTGATCTTTGGTCTATACCTCTCTGACTCTCTTGCTTTCTGAGCTCCCAAAGCAATTTCCTGGGATGCTTGCTTTCTGCTGCACCAATGAATGCTCTCTTTGAGTACAGCCCCTGCCAGCCAGATGCTGAGTATTCATAGATTAATAGTTGCTACAAAGCAGAAGTTTGTTACTAAAATCAACTAACAAGGTAGACAGTTTGTGTGATCCAGAGAAGCTGTTGTGTCTCAGTCTCTCTACTCTGGAGGCGGCATGGGACCTGATTTTTGCACTTGGTTTGCTAGCTTTTTTTCAAGCAGTTGGTTACAAGTCATGCAGAGCTGCAGAGCTAAAAAGGACTCAATTATAACACACACACACCCACACACACCCGTCACGCATGCACTTCTCTCCCACTGGAGGAAGTAACTTGATTATTTTGTTGTCAGCATGCAAACAGACATTCATAGAGAGCTAAGCTGGGTTTTACCTTGTGATCTGCAAAGACCCTGGTGGTTGTCTCTCCTGCCAAAATGAGCTTAAGAGACTGATGTCATTTGCCTGTTGCCTCTTTGTGACTCCCTCTGCTGGCTACCTCCTGCTTTATTCTGGGGGCTTTCAGCTGCCTGGGAGGTCTCGGTCGCTATCTTAAAAGTTCAGAGGGGAAGGAAAGGGAACAGGAGTGGTGTTAAATCAGGGCATAAAGTCCAAAGCTGAGTAGAGGGTCCTGGCCAAGATCTAGCCCAAAGATGGGAGCAACGAGCACTGCGGGCTTCTTCATTTTCTATTTATTGCACTGTTCTGTGTTGTGCGGAGTGTGTGGCTGTGTTCTTAATTATATGCTGAAATGATTAAATTTAGAAACAACTCCTGGAATAATCAATGTAACTTGTTCTGGACCTGTATCTCTGGCTGGTTGTTGAAACACTGTTTATCAAGTGATAAGAGCTACATCTACTACACACCCTTTTCCTGCTCAGGAATCTTAGTCAGTGGTATCTAGAATACTAATAGCTAAGAACTGATATTCAGAACTGATTTTCCTCAGTTTTATATTATAATGTTTAGAAAAGGCAAGTTGAACACCAAGCTTTAATCCACAGATTCTATGTTGGTATGTTTGTTTCATATTGTTTAGGTTGCTGTATGTTTTGGTGTGCAGCAAAGCCCCTTGTGTACCCCCGATCTAAACAGTGGAATCTGGTTATCTTGTACAGCAATAGAGGGTTGCTGTACTACATCAGGCCAATGACCTGTTTACTTCTAAATTGTTATTTCTTTCAAAAGGTGAGTGAAATACCTATTTTCCAAGATGCAAAATGTATATTCTTTCTTTCTTGTTGATGTTTTTAATCTTCCAGGATAATTGGAGATCACAGTCACTGATTAAATCAATTGAACTATGCACAGGTCTTTTCTAAGATTTGTCTTATTTGCTCGGACCAAAGAGCAGAAATATCTCAAGTGAGCAGAATAAGAAATGAATTATTGTACCTCATTTATACTAGATTTTTATAGGCTGTGGAAATAGTCTCTATGGGGAGAAGGAAAGGGGAATTCACTATTGATGTACCACTCAAAAAACCTGCCTAAAAGTACTAGTGGAGATGATAGAAACTTTCATTTCAGCTACGTGACTTGGTTTGTTGTTGTATTAAATTTCATTTAAATATATGAAGTGTATAAGTATACATACACTTAATTCTACCAGTGCAAGTAAATTGTGCTCAATAGCTGAAGACTTACATGGGTGGCTTCTGCAAACACAACTGGTGGTTGCTTGGAAACTTGGATTTTGCAAGGAAGAGCTTGCCCTGTTGTATGGCTGCATGTATGGTAAGGTCCTGCCAGAGCCACCAAATGCCCCTTGTCTGTCAGAGGTGAGGAAATGACTGAGTGCCACTGTTCTCAATGACCTTCAGAGCTAGGGCATCTTATCACACTTATCATAGTAGTACACCTTGAGATAGTGGCTTTGAGAGGTGAAATGTTCTGTGGCCTTAACGAATCAAGTTTTCAGGCTATGTGAAGAGAAGTGGAGGGACAAAAGAAGCTTAAATTCTGTCCTCATAGTGGCCTGCTGAAATCCTGAGACTCTGTCCCAGTGTTGGAAATGACTGTAAAGAATAAGTGAGGTCTTCAGATATTTTAAAAAATTATTTTAGATTTAAGTGCATGAGGGAAGAGCTTCTTCTCACCCTCTCTAAGTAATTTAAAGTATCTTAAAATGTGCCTGAAGAAACTTAAGTTGTGAGCTTTCTGGTGATTTCTCTTTTTCTCAGTATGGCAAATAATGACTTCTGGCAACCTACACTCCATGTTGACTCCCCATGTTCTTTGAAGTGTTGGCCATTACCAGAAAGAACAATTTGGAAACTGATGGACCATTGGTCTGTTCTGGTATGGCAGACTTTTTGTTGCCATGCAAGATAATCAGCTTCTATCTTATCTTTGCATGTGTGTACCTGGTTCAATTTACTTTGCTTTTGTATACGTTTGGTTTAATCAGCAATGATTGTCATTGAGTTTGTTCGAATCCGAAGATGTTTACATAAGCTTGGACTGGCCAGTGGTTGAGATTTGGGAGACTGGTCTCTTGAAACAGGCAAGCTCTCAGAAGCGTGGCTGTATGTGTATGCGTGCAAAGATAAGAAGCAAGGGTAGATAGAATATTCCAGATGCATGTGTATCACGACTTACAGTAATCAATTATTAAAGGCAATACAGTGTTTATATAGTGCTGTTTATATACAGTACTGTGAGGAAGAAGCATAACTCCAACTTAAAATCCCATTTTTGTCATGTTTCCAAATGTACTGCAAACATACTTCCAAACCTACTGGTTCATACTTGGTGTGTAAACTGTGAGGAGGGAAAAAGATCCATAAAATAATTAGTGTGTGCATGTGCTCACACATGACCAAGTTTTCTTTCAGACTGAGTAAACTGAGTGAAAAAAGGGGCAAAACATATAAAGTACTATGTTTTGGACATGAATATTGGGATGTTTAGAGATTTCTGTGGCTTGGAGTCAGACTTTCAGATTATTACTTCTATTTTAAAAGGAGCTGTGTGAGGGGAGGGAGTTCTGTGGGGGCAAAAAAGACTTTGTAATTGTACTGATGTTTAGGTTTTCAAGAAACTGATGGAAGCAGAAGGCTGTAAACTTCTGAACACTAATGCTCAATGGAGACAGGTTGTGTGCAGTGGAGGAACAACTCTGTGGAATGCACACATAGAAGTTATAAATGTATTAAATTTGGGCAGGCTTTCCTGGGGGTAGACCTTTTCTCTTTTCCTATCATCCTTCCAGTATAACATTTCAAGTCCTTCTCTGGTGTTTGCTTTCCTCCAGGAAAAGAATTATTCTACCTTTAAAAGTTGCACATGAATGATCTTAAGAAAAACAGTAAGTGCAGTATTCACATTTCTGTATATCTGTCAAATGGTTGGTTGGGCAATTCTGGCACACTTTCTTGCCCTGGCTCTTCAAGTGCCAGGGAAAAAATGTGCAAGGCTGTGTAGATAGGCCTCTTTCAAAACTTTCATTGCAGCTGAATCAAGGCTAGAGTTGAGATTCAATTGCAGTGAACTAATTAGGCTGAGCTCCAAATGCCTGAGCGCTGGATGTATTACAAACAACGATGCCAACATATGCTGTAGGGAGCTATGCACAGGCACAGTGCTTTGCTGACTTTAAACTTGGTAGTACCTCATTAATTTTGTGTGTTAATAGATTGTTTAATGTGCATTAGTGGCTGAACACAAAAGCTGTGAACACTTGCTCGTTCAGTTCCAGATGGAAAATAGTGTCTTGTTGGGGGCAAGGTGTTTTCTGCCTGCCACCAAGAGGTCCAACACAAGTTTCAAATGTGTTGGAAAGTTGCCAGTTGCAAATAAGCCTGATGGGTAGGCTGAGTTACAGAAGAAGAATGTGTAGATTAGTGAGTTTTTAGGTAAGGTACTAGCTCTCCTCATACAGTCATGCTTCATCTGGCATAATGGCCTGTGAGAACCATTATAATACCAGTAATGATAATGGAAGAGCATGTGTATTTGTAAGCTTCTACTATGATAGTAGCTACTGTGTTTTACCTCCTACCAGAAAGATAGATATATAGATATGTGTGTGTATATATATATTTTTTTAAATAACAGAGGGAGTGTTCAATGCTTTAGTAGTCAAACTTAATATTAATTTTACCGTATGTTTTTAGAGAGTGATTTTTTGTTTTCGGTTTTCTTTTTCCCTCAATAGGAAATTCTAAAGCTGCTCTAGATCAAGTAGTTTTCCTTGCCCACCAGTTTGTGCGCACCTGGAGGACTAGAGAGGTGCTTAATGTGAACTCTTCCGTTGTCTGGTATGATCAGTTTTTGAGGACACATGGATTTTCATCTTCCTCTTTTCCCCACTTTGTGGTACAGAATAGTAAAGTAACAGCTGTTATCTGTGTTCAAGGAGCTGTAAGAAATTGCACAGAGTGCAAAGCAGGGCCTGGGTAAGTGTGTAGGTATAGTGCAAGTAGTTGTTTGTGGTTTTTTTTTTAAAAAACAAACCCAAAACAACTTGTTTTTTTTTAAAAAACAAACCCAAAACAACAACAACAAAACCCCACAAAAAACAAAAGTACTGTCCCACAGTTCTTAAATGGCAGTTTCCTCCCTTAACACCCACACTTTACAACAGAAAACTTAGAACCTGGAAAAATTACAATAAAAATAGGCAGGCATAGGGGAAGCCAATGATTTCTTAAAGCTTAGGACAACCACTATGACAAAAGCAAGTTTTTACTCTGAACTGCTTTAATGTCAGAACTGCCAGTGGTGTAAGTTAATGAACACACATTTTCTCAAAACTGGCTGAATCCTTTTTGAGTTTAAGAGAAGAATGTGTCTGTGTGTGGGACTTTATGCAAGGAATACATCAAGCACTAAAACTGCAGCCTTGGAATTTTATCCTTTTGAAAGCTATAAACTACCGAAAACAAGAAATTATACTGAAATTGTTAGGTGGCCTTTAGATGTTCCTAGCAATGTGCCTAGAGTAGGTCTTTTTAGTTTTTCTCATATGTTCTTCACTTTCAATGTGATGCTTTAATATTTTTATGAAAAATGTTAACCAAAGCCGAAATAAACCTAGGACAGGGTTTCTGCATCCTTTTAAGTTTCTTCTGCTTCTGCAAATATTGATCTTGATCTTTGAATTTCATATTAAAGTTTTCAATAGGAACATAAATCTCACACATCTTGCTAATGCCAATGGACTTAGGATATGTTGTTTAACAATACGATTTTGTTATATTTGTGGTAGAAAACTGAAAGGTTTTACTCCTAACTATAAAATCCCTTTTCTTTTGCATGCCGCTTTCTGCTGTGGTTATTTAAAAAGTAAATGCTTTGTTATATAACTTGACTAGTGCTTACTGCAAATGAGAAATATACCATTCTCAGTGAACGAGTATCTTGAAATAATAGAAAATCTTTATCTTTGTTTATCCCAACAGGTTGTGCTCTTGTTTATCATCTGTTAGCTTTACTCTAACACACCCTGGAAAAAAATAGAGAATACATTTTCTTTTACAATAATAGGAAACTATAATACATTTGTTGAAGTGATATCTGTTTAGATTCTGCAAGAAATGATCATCATGTGTTTCACTTCACTATGCAAATAGATATTTCTATGCAAATAGATATTTACTTTCCAGTGGGAGCAACTAGTAAAGATAAAAGGTAAGGACCAACTAGTAAAGACAAAATCTTGTATACACATCTCCAAAATTAGAGGAATTAAAATTACTTGCCAGAAAATGTTCACAGGATGCGTAGAACTCAGTTAAAATTATTTTATTTAGAATAAGGTATTTTTTTCTGAGAGACTAAGCATCTTACGGTGCTAATTCTGTATGAACTTTTACTTTGTCCATATGGCTGTTGTCTCTTAGTAAATATGTTAAATTACGTAACATATACACCCAGGTTTTTCACCATCTCACTAGTATTTTTGTTGTAGATTTCTAAAAATAAATGGTCCTCCCTCTGTCCTTCCCTACTTGCATGTGTTCTAGACTGGGCAAGAACACAGACGTGTCCCCTCTGTTTAGACCAAAGAGTGGTCACACTTGCAATAAGCTGCTCACTGTCAGGCAGCAGTCTTGAACTGGTACAAGAAGATTGCGCTAGCTTGGATATGTATAACTCCAGTGCTCAGAAGTCACCAGTCTCCACTGCAAATGTACTCCCTGAAGCCTTGGGGATACATTTAACTTTTTTCAATTTTTAACAATATTTTTCATTGCAGTGTTAATATTACATAATTTTATATGGGTTGGATAGGGAAGAAAAGTGGGTCACAGTTCGAGAACAGAATGTAAATTGTCCATCAGGTTACTTCCCTGGATTCTCTCCAAAGACACTAGGTTAAATAGCAGAGGCATGGTACTGGTGGCAAAGATTACAGAACCCTTGCTCATCCCTAGTACAACAAAGACTGCAGTCTTTGTAGTGAAAGTATCTTCCTTCTGCAAAGTAAGGAATTACCTTGAAAGAATGTTTGTTCCTGCAGCAGCTATCCCCTTCCCAGTGAAACCGCATCGTCTGAAAATGGGCTGGAATTGGCTAGACTCTACTTTTTCACAATAACCCTCGAGAGTACCACAGTCCAAATAAGAGCTGAAGTAAAGGTGCCTCATCTCCAGTAAGGATGTTGACAAGTAGAGCAAAGGAGAATGGATGCAGGAAATAGTTGCTGCTGCTAATCTCATTCTTACACCCTTCAAATGCCTCTGCCCAATTACCTGTGCAGGGAAATGGAGATAGGGGACAGATACCAGAGGAAAGATCTTCCATCCTGTGGCTTCAGAATAAGAGAACGCCCTGTACTGATCATGTTAAGAATCAGTGGTGTTTGTATTCTGTAGAACAAAGGCTTTATCTGTCCTTTACAAACTTTGGCAAATAGTTCTTAATTTTTTTTTTTCCTAATATTCTTCCTAAGTAGATCTAGTTGAGATTATTTGATTTGTTTGTTTTTCACTCCTGTCTTAGAAGACACCGAAATGCCGTCAAACCTGACAATGAGTAAATAAATGTGTATTGCTTTATCTGTAGTGTGAGTAAACTTCATGTGATTGTATGCTGTTATCTTATCTGTGACCCAGAAAGTATTTATAATGGATTATCTCAGCACTTCACACAAAATAAACCTGCTCACGATGTTGTCTATGTCAACAGGTCATCCAGCATCCCTGTACTAAACAGTCTGGGCTCCCTGTTTCAACAGTATGTAAAGTATGACAGGCACAGACATCTAAGTCTTACACGGTCATGTTGGTTGTACGCCTCTGTAGTTCTGTTCATTCAAGACAGCTCTTTTTTACTATTATGACATGACCTTATTTGGACAACTATGTATTTGAACCATAAAAATGAGAAAAATGCTACAAGGATGAGGGAGAAAACAAGGCTTTCAGATTCTGCAGGTTTTGCAGCAAATGCATGGCTGTAGCTGTACTGTGTTAATGCTAGGCCTTCTTGGGCACGTGAATTGCTTGTTGCACTCTGATTGTCAAACACTGAGGTTATCTCTTGATGATGTCTGTGCCAGGTTTTTTTGGGTGGTTTTAATATAAAACATACATTCATCAAGTCTCACTGTAAAATGAGACTGAGAAATTGAGCAGACTGTGCGAAAATGTGATGTACTATGAGACGAGCATGATATCTAGAAATTTTCAGTGGATAGTATCTGTTAGAGTAAAGGGACACTAGCTTTTATCTCTTATATAAAATAGTATAGATAGTGTTCAAGCAGGTTTTGATACTAGCTGTTAGCCTCTGCTGAGGTGGTCTCCTTTTTCTGAGGAAAGTTTCATATCAAATGCCTTTCTCTTCAAACAAACGGTGTTCATTTCAGGAAACCTGCATGTGGTTTGTGTTTGTCATTATTGAAATAATGTATGCAAAGTGCCACGTGATTCTTCTCTTGAGGGATTCTGCTGGAAACTACCTAGCAAGTAATCAAACTATTTCTAAGCACTTGGAGGAAATCAGTCTGTTAGTTTATACAATATATGTTAGCAGTCAACATGGATTGGTCAAAATCCAATAATCTGTCAATTTAATTTCAGACTGTGATGGAATAAAAGGGTTGGTGGCTAGAGAAAAACCAGATGTTGCCATATATATCTTTTATCAGATTCTTGATACTTCCCTTGTTTGCTTATGAACATGGTTTGTTGATGCAATTGGTACTGTGTGGATAGGAAATGGAAACTGTGAGTACTGTATTTCAGCAAGGGTGTAGACCAACTGAAAAAAAAAACATCTGGGGGAGAATAAGAGCCACCCAAGGACTAGAAAACCTGATACTGTGATCTAAGGAAAGATAGCTTAGCATAAAGAACAACAGTGGGAGAATGGAAGGTGGGTGACTTGAAGTCTTCAAAAAAAGACTGCCCTAGGTAGGAGGAAAAAGATCTGTTCTTCATGTTTAGATGAATTGGATAAGAAGCAATGGTCTTTAAAGCATACTCTGAATTTCTCCTGTTGCATGGGAGGGATAGTGGAGCAATGAACTGCATTGCCTGGAAAGGCTGTAGAATCTCCTCCCTGGAAGGCTTTAAGCGCAGGCTAGACGAATATTTATCAGGGTTCATCTAGGTGTAATTAACGTGCTGTGGGACAGGTGTCCAGGATTCTGCATTCACACTGTGAAAGGAATATGTGCAGATCCTGGGAGCTGGGCAATTTCTTAACCTTGCAGCACTTGAGTTCTCCTGCATTTGGCATGTGTGTGTGTAAGGTGGAGGGTTGGCACTCTTTCTGTCCCCAGCCTTTCTGTTTCTTCCCCTGAAGTACCTTTGCTCCTTTCATGTTAGCTCAGTCCAAAACCTGCTATGAGTTTTTTGAGAATGGGTTTGTTAAGCATGCCGCCTTCTCTGCTGTTGATGGCATCTCTGCAGGTAATCTTCTGGCCTTTGCGCTACCTGCGATGGCCAGATTCCTTTGACTCTTGGGGCTTTAGCTGCATGGATACACAAAGGATATGTGTTGTTTAGGTACTTCCTCTATTGATCCTTCCAATGCGCTTACGGCAAGATGGAGTCAAATTTTAAGACTTTTCAATGCATTGCTGCTGTGGTAACAAGAACCGCTCCTTTCCCATCCAGGTTCTTCTGTCTTGCTGTTGAAACTGGCAAAGATCTTTGGGATTAAATATTACGTATCGTAGATTGTTAGTTGAATCCAACATTTCTGAATTTACAGGCTGATTTAACAGTGAGTGGCTCATGGAGATCTAGCAGGTTGTGGTGGGTGGGGGGCTCTTCTCACATAGCTAAGAAAAGTGACAGTTGTATCAGGGTTTCAAAGGAAATGTCTCCTTTCTGTTTACTCTCTTGGCATCATAATCCTTAGCAGTGACAGCTTTGTTGCTGAAGCAAAGACCTTGCATGCTTTGGCTGTCTTGTGAGAAGTGGATCTATACCTCGGTCTCACTATGGGGAAGTTTAGAGAGCATCTTGATTGTTAGAGATATCTTCCATCTGGTAGCATGCATGAAGTTGGGTCTACATTGTTCACTACTGTTTTCTACTTTGGTTGTTTCCCATCCCAAAGTAGTTTTCCATCTTTTTGAGAATAGCCTAGTTTATTATCCTTGATAGCAAATATCAGATGCCTGGATCTTGGATAGAGTTACCAGAAATAATTTCCTTCATTTCTGTCATTCTCCAAAATGCTCCCCTCCCCCCTCCCCCCCTCTCCCATGTGCTGTGTTTACTCCCATCCCTTTTCTGGTACCCCTCTCTGTAAGAGATAGATAGACTCACAACTGAGTACGCCGTTGAATAGATTTTCCTGTATCTCAGGGTTGATGGGTTTTGTTGCAAGAACTTTCTAGTTTCAGCATGAAAGGAGGTGTCAACCCATCTAGGACTTAACAGAGCTGAATGATCTCATCCACAAGTGATGGGTGATAGCTGTGCCCTTGAAAATCTGTAAGAAGGGCATTCTGTGTCTCTCAGCCTTTGAGTCTCATTTTACCAGAAGATTATTTTGTGAGCTGTACTTGTTTCATCATGGCATGTGACTATTTTTATGAGGCTCTTTTAGGCTTTCCGTTAGTCCATGAGCCACCTCTAAGGTATTAACAGTAGCAATTGTGTCCCTAAAATTCAGCTGGTTAAAGGGATCATCAAGACAGGTTACCCAGCATCAAAAGTTGCATTGTAATAGGTGAACAGGTGACAAAATCACTCTGTCTTTTGCTCAGTCACTAGGGTTAATTGACATGACCTTTGACTCACTAGTGGTTGGTCCTTCTCCAGCTGAGATGTACCTATGTGCAGGAGTTGCTTTAACCAGGTACTGCCTGGTTGTCACAGATATGTGGTGGCATGCACTTGTATGATGCTCCATGGCAGATAAACTCAGGCCTTCTCAATAATCCTCAAGGTTGTTTGTGTGAAGCTGAAAGAGATCGAAGAACATAGTAATCTCTCTGTAGGGTCTGAGTTAATGCAGTATGTTAAGGTCTTTCACAAGTCTGCAGAAATGAAGTATCCTTCTGTTGTCAAAATTCACCAGAATTCAACATACCTAATTATCTTAATGTCTCCTTTTTTGTGACCTGTCAAATGGTGACCTGAAGTAGTGTCCTTACCTTTATTAAGTTCTGTGCTGTTGCACCTATGTTTAGAGCTTGTGTGGTACTTCACTGAGCGGTTCTGTGGTTATTGTTGGTCTGAAGGACTCTGAGTTTTGCCTATGGGTAGGACTCAGTATGTGAAAGTTGCTAGTTGAAAGTGTTTATCGAGAACCATTTCTAACAATGGGTAATAACGTTATCTACTGTCAGCTGAAGACTTCCGAGATGCTGAAATTTCACTGTGTCCACTCTCTTTCCCACAAGAATTTGTTTGCACTGAATTCTGTATTTGATAGGGAGTTGAAAGGAAAGATAAACCTTTCATCAGATATACTTGTGTCCTGAGTAGAGGGAACACCATATGGGCTCACTTGCCAAATATCACAAAGCTGCAGTGTTACTCAGCTTATGGTGGGGTGCCTGTACATCTACAGTGGATGGATTGTACATGTAATTTATGCATTTCTAAGAGCTCTGCTTACTGCTTAGTAACCTCTTTTCTGTGTAAATTTTTTTTGGGAAAAAAATCCACAAATACATGTTCTAAGTATTTTTTTAAGTAATTTTTTTGTTCTGATTTAAAAAAAAAATAGAGTATTAATTGGATTTTAACTTTGTAATTCCTCCTCCTCACACTGAAATTTTACAGATGTTTTTAACTAGTGCTTGCCTACGTTGAATTGCTAATTTTATCAATGAAAACTTAGGGAGGTGAAGGCAAAAATGTCATCCAGATACTTAATAAAAGAAAAAAGTCTGTTGCCATAGCTGAATCAAGAAATAACAATGGATTTTTGTTCTGGTTCTTTGTCAGGTAAATCTCTGATGTGCAGTAAGCTACATGATGTTCCAGATTCTGTGTTTATATGTGCACATATGTGTACATAACTCTTAGAGTGTTACCAAGCACTTTGCAAAAATCGTTATAATGGAGATTGAGGCCATCATTCTTGTCTTTTTCTACAAATGGGAACTCAAAGCATAAGATTAAACTCAAGTTTTACCCTGTTTGGTGGTAGTTCAACTGATCTTAAATACTTAAGCAATTATTTAGTCATGCCTCCTGTTTGTTTTTATCAATTATATTTCCTCTGTTAAAAGGGATATTTTTATGAGCTCCTCATGTTTCAATTGCCACCTGTTTAGAGGAAAAAAAAAGAATCAATACACCTTCATTTAAAGTTGTTTACTTAATGATCCAAAACTCAGTAATAGGGAGCTTGATCGAATCCATCAAGTGCCACTAGCTGTGAGGTGTACTGGTTGCACCTGGCTTCAGGACAAATGCAGTTTCAGAAGGAAGGAAGAAAAGCAGTCTTGCGATGTTAGGAAAATAACAGCCATGTGTATCTTTGGTTTCCTCTGCCCCCTATAACAAGTGTAGTCTGATGATGCTTCTGTCTGGTTGCTAAAATGAAGTGCTCTGTGTGTTCATTGGAATTGCAGTCTTTCTCTCTCCCCCCCACATGTGTTAGTTAAGCAGACTACATTGTCATTGCCCTTTTTCTATAGTACCTCTTTTTGCCTGCTTCCCACCCTCCCACCCCTCCCAAACGTTCGAGCCATGAGGTGTGTAGAAGAGACTTTGTATTCTGCTGAATTTTAGCCACCAATGGCTGTGGAAAACCACAGCCATGGGGAAATTTTGCGAGTTTAGGACAGGAACTGAACGCAGAAATCAAATCAATTGGAGTAAAGTGGGGTAATAGGCAGCAAAGGGTTAACCAAAATAAAATTTGGCTGCACCACTGAGATTAGCACCTACCTTGTAAAATAAAACTGGTATTGCAGGGCATGTCTTTTAAAACATATTTAGTAATTGAGCTTTGCTTTGAATAAGTGGTTTCCCTATATAGTTAGGAGAGGCCATGGTGGTGAAAATAGTTTCTTCACTTTTCCCTGTTCTTCTATTTATCTTATGGTAAATGTAGGGAAAAATGAAGTGGTTTTTACAGAATACTTTTAGGGAAGGTGTTGCTATTGCAATGCAAGGAAGATAAATAGCCATGGGAAAGCCAGACAATGTACGCTTTCATTCCCAAAGTGTAAATGTGACTTCTTTATATTAATGAGCTGAAATAAGTATGAATACATGGAATGAAATGGAGAAAAATAGCCTAGACACTAAGGAATAAGGACTGCCTATAAATTTACTTCTTCCTTGCAACTCCTCTGAGACAGCTTTACTGGCTGCTTCATATCACTTTGTTTACAGAAGAGGAGAGGAAAAGACTAGCTCTATCAACACTCCATGGACCTGAATGAAACAATGACATTTACTGGCTGTAGCATTCTCTCCACTTCATATCTCTAAGAAATTTGATACTACTCCAGATGGTTTTAAAAGATGTAAGCGTCTCCACTGCTCTCCTGGACGTAAATGTGGATTATAATTGAGCTGTGACTCCTAGATCAGGCTGGATAAAGCTGTGTTAAGCATAACGGTAGAGGGAACATGTATGCAAACCCTGCACTTGTGCCCAACTGGCAGGGTGTGAGTTGGTTCTGGCCCAAAAGCTAGACAGCTGCAACAGTGTAGGGTTGCGCCTGGGCTAGCAAAGCATCTGAGAGGCAGGGCTTATTAGCATAGGTAGACACTAACAATTCTAGCTGGTGTTGGGACCAAAGTTTGCCCTGAGCCTGCCAGAGGTAATGACTACACCTAACTGGGTGGACATTGCCGCTGGGTACTATAGCATAATCTTCTAGGGCAGGGATCTTCACAACTTGGATGTCTTTATAGCATCTAGTTCTGTGGCAATATTCATGGCTCTAAGGTAGAGTGACAATACAAATAGGTAGCCAGTCTGTACTTCTGAGTTTACCCTGCTCTGATACTGCACTAGTACCTTAGAGCACTTTGCTTTCAGTACCCCACGATATGTGTTAATGCAGTGGCAGCAGGGAGTGACCGACAACTGTATCATAGATAAGGTTTGATCCTTCTTCCTCCCTGACCCACAAGTTAAAGTGAAGTTGTAGGCTGTTTCTTCTAGCTGTAGCAAACAACACAATCTGACTGCTCTCTCCCCTGCCATCCAAGTCTAAAGCTGTTATCAGCACTGCTGTGGCTCTGAAATCACAGTGGTGTTTGATTTAGGGGCAAATTGGCACCTCTCTGACAAGTGCTGGAATGTCCCAGTCTGTCCTTGGGGTGCTGTTGGCATCTTTCACAGCAATAAACCCCCAGTCAACAGTCTTGATCATAGGCAAACACCAGCCAAGCGCACAAAAGTGCTTATCTCCTGTTAGGTTGTGCATTCATAAAAAGCAAAGTCATAAAAACCTTCAGTGGCTGGCAGTTCCAGAGCTTACTGTTAGACTTGAAAAGAAGTCCTGAAGAACACGGAAGAACACAGGCTTCTTATCAGTTTTAATTACTGGGCAGTGGAGAGTTGCCGTTTGTTTAATGCTATCTGGTATTAGCAATTCTGTTTTACACTGTGTGTTAGAGAGATGTTTCTGACAAGTAATATTCTGCTGAATGTAAAATTAAATTCAACAGAAATACATTGTTTTCAGGAAGAACTCAGGTTGAACAACTGAATTCAACAAGTAAAGAAGTGCAAAATGGTGTCTTAAGAAAAGATTGACTGGAGGTGCATACTGCCATGTTAAGATGTTGAATTTTAGACAGTTGCTTTTTTGAACTTCTTTCCTAGCTAAATGTATTTAACTAGGAAAAAAACAGATGCTCCTATATTGTAATTACTTGGCATTGCTGCTGAAACTAAGTTCTGTATTACCTAATCTTTTTAGATTGCATTTTTAAACATTGCATTAATGATAAGCATTTATGTACAAATAGGAACTTCAAAGTTAATGTTCACTGAATGGTCCTATATTCATGCCACACACTTAAAACCAAAATTCATGCCACCTTTAGGGAACTGGGCCAAAGATAAAGTCACTTTGAACAGTAGCATCGATGTTCGTAGATGGTTTTGCCCGTGAGAGTGTCTTTACTTTTTTTTTTTTTGAAGTAAGTTTGCTGGATTTGAGCAGGCATCAAATTCCACATGGGTCTACAAATGGATCACTAGAAACTGGTAGATGTGCAGGTTTTTGAAATGCCAAGCCAGCATTTTAAATGCAATTAGAAGTGCATCTGAGCTACTTCTAAACAAAATAATAATAAGAAAACTCCTTGGATTTTAGTTTGAAAATTACTCTGGAACTGCAACTTTCAAACAAGAAGCTGATATGAAAAAACTGTGTACTTTATGGCGGCTGACAAGGAGCAGACTGACAGCAGTTAGTTAATCAGGAGTAGCTGCAGTGGAAGCCACTTCTCTGATCTCAGCCTTACCCCTTAAATAGCAGCTGTGTCCCAGAGTAATCAGTGTGGTATGTAGGTGGGATTTTCACACATGGCTAGGGAAGATATGTTGGAACGTCCCTCACTGACTTGAAATGAGAACTGCGTTCATTCACTCTGTAGTAGCTTTGAAAGTCTTTAAATGAGATGACCAGAAATAACCAATTCTAGGAGTGTGAGTGTGGCTGTTTGCATTTAATGCTTCATCCTTTTTGTTGAGATGGTCAAGGAAGCTGGTTGTTTTGATGGGCAATTTCTTTGCAACTGTCTATTCCCAAAAGACATGTAGATGAATTGGGGAAGGGGAAGAAAATAATGTGTAGAACAGTCCTGTTGGCACCTAAAAGAGGTGATAACAAGGGCATCTTTATTTTGGTGCCACACATGTACATGTAGAGAATAGATGCCATTACCTCTCCTACAAATGTGTATGCCTGTTAATGTGCTGTTTCGATGTCTGGTATTTGAAGTAGCACACGCACATAATTTCTCTATTTCCTTTCTTTGTATGTATATCTGTCTTAATTTGAAATTCTTTTTCCTTCAGCATTTTTGTTTCTCCTTGTGTGTTTGTATGTGTCTCAACTTCTTTGGACTCTTGGGAGAGCAGTTGTGTATTAGATTAGAAAAAGCAGCAATGGGAAGCTAGAGCTGTTGTTTACTTGCTGTGTTAAACTCTGTCCACGCTTAACGTGGAAGGAAACTGCTTTTCCTTGTGACTGCCAGTTGCCAGCATTTTAGTGTTGGTTGGGTGTTTGGGTTTTTGTTGGGGTTTTTTTTGGTTTGTGGTTTTTTTTTTTTTCCTCTCCTGCATGAGGAATTTCATAGTTGAAACTGTCTTGGCTTATGAAATGCTGAACTACTGATGTCTCTTCAGTTAGCTTCTGGAGAGGAACACTCCTACTGGAATAATACATAGCCAAGCTATTGCTGGCTGGCTACCTGTGCGTGATTAAGTAGAAGCAGGAGGTGGAATCAGTCAGTTTTCAAGAGGTCACCAGTTCAAGTCTGTTAGTTTGGAGTACCCTGGCAGCATTACTATGCTGCTGCCTTTGCTTAAATGGATAGGAGGTGTGTATTTTTTTTTTACTTCTCATCTTAATTTTTCTTTTACTGTTTCCTTGTATTTGTTAGCTTTTATTTTTCTGACATGAAAAGCAAATGTTTACCTTTCGAGCAAAATCTTTCTAAGCATTCACAATTCTAGCCAGGGAATGGATTTGCATTTTCGTTTGGAGCAAGCAGTTCCTGTTACTCATGAAACAGGAGTGGCTTTTTAATAAAGATGCCGGATCTCTGCTATGTAATTACCACAAAATAACCAGTACAGCAATTCTGTAATGTCAACAGCTTGACAACCAAATGCTTTCTGAACTGCTTGTAAGCTCTGGTGTTGACATAAACTCTGAAGAGCAAACTTTAATGCTTAATACATGCACTATTTCTAGATTGGAAAATCTCTCCCTAACCCAATATGTAATACAAATGCATCTACATACCCAGTCTTCTTAGCCAGGAGACTTGCTGGGAGTTCAAGAAATATGAGCTCTGCAGAAGGTATGGTACATGTAGCTATGAATATCTGAGTGTACATTCTGAAGATTAATTGGCTGAATGTAGCCACCTTTTGAAAGGCACCAAGTCTTTACCTTCTCAGGCCTGTGCTGATATTAGATGTTCTGTAATCTGTTTTGAGCACAGCTGATCTTTTAAACAACTTTACTGTCAGGTTCCCATCCTTTTTTTTTTTTGTGTGTGTGTGTGCGTGCAGTGTTTACCACCAAACCACACTGCTTCATGGTAGAGGTTGCTAGGTACTAGGGCAATGCAAACAATAAATAATAGGGATCATGCTGGAGTGTCCTGATGAAGTGTAGCATGGGACAGCCTCCACAATAACCGCTCCTTTTTTTCTAGTCTCAAGCACAGATATCTTCTCTAAGGCTGGGACACATCCTGTTCAAAACAGAGTGCAGTGCATGGAATGAAAAGTGCTGTAAGCAACCAGAAGACATTATTGACAGGTGTTCATGAAAGGGACCTTGCCTGGAGCCAGCCGAGTGAGCTGAAGCCTGTACCCTGGGGAATGTGGAGCCCTGCAGCTCAGCCGGTGGGATGGGGGTTCCAGGCTACTGAATAACTCCGTTTCTGAGGTCTGCCAGGGAGTTATGCATGACAATCTGTTTTGCTTTCAGTGATTTTTTTGTTTTATATATATATTTTTTTTTTCCTTTTGTGGTAATTTGTATTTCAGTTTTAGTTCTCTGCTGTAGGTGGGACTCTTGCTGATTTCAGTGTGATACAATATTTGAAATGTTGAGTATCTAAAAAAAAAAAAAGGTAATCAAAAGCCACTGTATAAGTGTTCATTCAAAAAGTACTCAAACATACTTTATCCTCTAATGAGATGCACTCTCATTTGTTTTCCATCTTCTTGACCTGTGGGTCTTCCACGTGGGCCTGCCAAAAGCATGTTTGCTCTGTGATTGTACGATACATATCTTAGGAAAAACAAGATGAGAGAGAAAGCAGAGAAGAAATGCAGAGTGAAGAAGGGGCAGAGGTTTGTGTAATACCAGCTAAAGCAGTAAAGTTAACCAGGTAAGTTTTTGGTGTGGTGGCAAAGTTAGCCCAACAGGAAGGTTATTAAGTCTAGATATCCTTGTTTGAAGAGCACTTCAAGATCTCTCAAACATTGTTGGCCAGATAACTGCAGTAACACACTGGGGGGTACTTGTTTATCCCTATTCCTTTATCATCCTGAGATGTGTTTCCACAGCATAGAAAGCCTCTTCTAGTGTGTGGCTAGAGGCTGAGGCAGGGGTGCAAAAGCTTGGAAAGCCTCCTTGGTGTCTGCTGAATGGAGCTACCACACCTGAAGACTGCTGTCCGCATTCTTTTATAATCCTCTAGCTCTTGAGCCATTTAAGAGCTATTATTTCAGGTGTGTGACAAAGGCTTTTATGAATCCGCTATTACTATGTGGTTTTCAGGCAGCTGGCAGGAGCCATCTCTCTGGTAAGTCCAAAGTTTCGGTAAGTAAGAGGCCCCAAAAATCAAACTAACCCATCTTCCAAGGAAAATATTCCACCAAGGTTAAACTTAAAGAAGCCCAGAACTCATCATTAATTTTGCTTATACATTCTCTCAGATCGCTTTAAAACATCTGTGTCCCTATCGTACAGTGACTGTTTGTTTACTTGGTGGTGATTGGGTATTGTGTATATACTGCTGTAGGGTGTCTGTATTGTGTACTTATATGCCTACCCATGCTGGCTTCTGGCTAACTTCTTGTTGTTTGGCATAGAGTTCCCTTAAGTCAACTTGAGTTTAGTGCTGTAAATTTCTGTGCTACCTGGCAAATAGATTTGCATATGCATGCAACTTTCAACTAATTGCAGTGAAACTCTTAATAAGGTTGATCATCATCTTCCCTTCTTTCCTGTTACACACATTTGAAAGCATCCTAAGTTAAAATATACTTTACTGTCTGCATCACTGCACTTCAAAATCCAAAGGCATCTTTATTCCAAATTTTTGAGCTACTTGAGTGAGAACTGTAGTTCTCACTCGTGGATTATTGCAGTGCTATATTGCAGTTGCAGACACTCAGCCTAAATTGCCTATCAGTATATGAACCTCTTAACCGCTGGTAGTACTGTCATCGGTTCCTCCTGTGTGTAAACAGTGTTCGAGTCCCTGTGTGAACCTATCCTTTGCTTTGTTTGAATGAAAGTGCCCAGAAACAGAAGAAAACAATGTGCTTCCTTTTGGGTCAAACTAAAAATGGTTTTGGAACTCAATATGTATATATTGTACTGTTAACTCGGAGATATTTTCCAAATATTTTGAGAACGTATCAACTGAGGGAAAGATCAGATCCAGAAATCTGTCATTCTCAAGGCTGTATCCTTTGTGGTGCCTGATGCAAACAGGGACCAGGGAACCAGGCTGGCCAATGGTTCTGTTTCTGGTATGCTTTTTGGATCAGCAAAGCTTCAGGCAGTGATAACAAATGAACTTTAAGCAATTTCATTTGCTACAGGAAGCTGTACTTTTGTATCTATCTAGAGTATAAATAATATGTTGTGTGTAGTGGACAGGTTTTTAATTGATTTATATGAACTGTGGGTGCCATTTTCATTGCTCCTTAGACAACATAGTTCTGCTGGCAGTTAAAGGAGTTCCAAACACTTAGGAGTTTGGAAAAAACCCATCCTGAATAACTTAAAAACTAAAGAAATACTTAAATACTAAAGAAAAAAACCAAAATGACAACAAGCCAAACCCCTAAAAACCTCACCTTTGTATTCACTGCTCAGCATTACAGCTGATACAGGAAAGCACCTACATGTTAGAATTATTAATGACTTCTCTAGTGTATATACTAAATATTTAGAATGTTCTGATATTACCACATATTGATTTTTCTTGCCAAGCTCCACTGGGACTCAAATCATTAATGTTGTTGATTTAAATCTTGACAGTTAAGATGTTGAAAGTTACCTGTCATTACATAATCTTCAGGCTTAATTTATTTTTCCCATTTATTTGGGGTGATGGGAAACAGTTATGTTTAAATCTAGTTTCAGGGTCTGCAATAGCTGAGGTGACAAAGTTGGAGGGAGGAAGAAAACTTATATTGAAATAATCTAGGCTGAATAGCTATTGTTATGTATTCTTCAGGTACTTAGAACTAGAACACCCTATTGAGTCTCTTGTAAAGACAGTCTTGTTGATGGTGAAAACTGACTCAAAATGTTGGAAAGCGTTTTTGGTTTTATTTCTCTAAAGTAACATAAAACCAGGGACAGCGAAACTAAATTATGCTTGGCCTACATTTTGTTCTCTCTTTTCAGTGCCTGTTTTTCTTTTGGGGGAGGATACTTTGGAAGAGAAGAGGGAAAGCAAGTAGAAATGCTAGCAGCCTGTGTCTTGTGATCGGACCTCCAAGAACAATATGCTCAGTTCAAGCAATTGTGAACTTTTCCCTGTATTAATGAAACAAGTGACACTTTTAAAGGGAGGATTGAAAAAAAAAAAATAAAGAACTCAAAACTCCCCAAACTGTTTCATTAGATGACTGAAATTATAAGATAATAGAAGTATATCTTAAGACTCCTCAAACCAGGCAAATGAGAAATTAATTCGTACTTAATGATTAATTAAAGCCCTAATTTGGAATGAGAAACTTTTTTCTTCAGCAATGTCAATTTAACCTCAAGATAAATGCATGCTAATGATTGAAAATTCAAAGGAAAATTGTTCAGCAGCATGAATAAAGTGAAAATCATCCTTAGGCAAGTTGTACACACTTGTGTTCCTCTCTTTGAAGAACTTTGAGTATGCATTCAAGTTAAACTCTTGTATCTTTCAGCTAATGAACAAAAAAAAAATCCTCAAGAAAGACTAAAAACTATAGAAAGACTTTTTCTAGGTTTTTTTAATATATTTGGAACATTTTTGAGGGGAGATCACATATAATCAATTCCTCATAGCTTCTTGAAAGAAACAGGATGTTAAATGTATTCTTCCCAAGGCTACCTTATTGTTCAAGTCCCTTGTTATGCCTTTTGTCCTGTGATGCCTAAAAGGACTTGATGACATGTAGAAATCCCACCAGTCCCTAGCAAATATCGTGGTGTTGCTTTTCAGTCCCCTATCTGCCACTTTTTTGCAGTTTTGTTTCTTTTTTAGACTCCCGAGTTCCTCAGAGGACACAGTATCTTTCTATTCTGTGTGTGCCTGTAGGATGTCTGGTTCAGTGGAGTCCCTGTGCTTCCTTATTGTCCTCTGTGGTTGCAAATAATTTACCATAGTTTATAACTGTTTTTTCAAATGAAAGCAAAAATGAGATGCTGTATTGGAAAAGCAGCTACAAGAGAAATTGATAAACTCTCCTTCAAAAAGGTTCTGCTTTCTTCTGCTTGGTTTGGCATATTTGTTGTTCATAATAACCCATTCATAACACTTGTTGTTTAACAAGTGTTACGCAGAAATGACCCATTCATTATCCATCTTGTGTTAAACGCAATATTCCAGGAATGAGGGAAAAATACAGTGCATGCAGATAACAGTCACACATTGAAAGTTTCAGATGTCCTTTTTCTGCTTTATGCTGTCGTGGCTTCTAGGGGTGTTGGTTGTTTGCACCTCGGTAGTACTTTAAAAAAAAAAAATAGGCAAAAGGTGTCTAAGAACACTTAGAGCTAGCTGCCATTTCTGGCAAAGCAGACTGTATTAATAAGCTTGGCACTCATCTTTTTATGGGTCTATTTTATTGTTTCTACAAGTGCATTTGATTACCCAGAAGACCTTTAGTTTCCTGCCCTCTCAAGGTGGAAAACCGCAACAGTTATAACCATCAGTGCAATCTGACATGTGAACAGTGACCTTGAACGTGTTGGACTTGCTTCCTTGCCTTATTTGGGAACTGCTGGTAAAAAGCCATTCAGATAAAACACAAGTTTGAAGGCGGCACCTTAATAACAGCAGCGTAGTGGTCTAGGGGAAACAATGTTATGAGCTGCACTTTAAATATTTATGGTTAATGAGTTAATGTTACAAATCTTTTGCAGAAGAAACAAAGGCTGTTTGCGTCAAGAGTTTCCATTTTGTCTATTTAAACGGCGTTGGGAAGAACTCCTGTGTGTGAACAATAGCACATGATGATAGAACGCGTTGTTCGGTGTGTGCTCATCTAAGCTGGATTGTTATTGAGTGCCATCAATGTACCTGAGAGGAATAAATATGTGTGGCATTCTGCAAATGGACATGCTCTTGCATTACACTGCTCTGTGGGCTTGGAGGGGTTTTTTTTTTCCCCTTTGCCCCCTATAAGTATGGTGTGCCCTTAGCTATTTGCCATTTGCATCTGCAAACCTAAGAGCCTGCTACAGCTGCCAGTATTCAGTGGAGTAATCCATGGTTGCTGTCTCTTTCAGTTTGTGACTATGGTGTATCTGTGTGTACTTGAGCCCAGTCTTCCCTGAGCCGCTGTGTGTGCAGTGTCTTTGCAGCTGATTAATTGTGTTAAAAGAGGAACACACTTTGAACTGATGAATTTGTTGAGTATTTGGTTATCTGCTTTGCCTAGAATCAAAAGTGCAATGAAGTTAGTTTACTTTGAGAGACTGAATAAACAACAGCATGTGAAAGAGCCAAAACTAAATGAATTATTTTTGATTGCCTGAAAATTTCATTAATTCCCCAGGTATACTGGATATTGTTTCCAGAGATACCAAATAATTAACATTTGAGGGCACCCCTTGGACTATATCTGCATTTTTTTAACCTGGCTTGAAGACTTCCTAACTCTAACAAATGCTGTTAGAAAGCTACTTAAAATCCAAAACACACTGCAAACCTCCAAACATCCCCCTGTTGAACATTCCCTTTCTGAAAATTTCTGTTCTTTTTATTTTTAAAATTACTGAAAGCGGGCCGTGAAAAATATTTTCAGTTGGTCACTTTTCCGTGCTTGCTTGTTCCATTTGCAGCAGTGACAGAACAGGAGAAAAAGCGGAAAAAAGTGAGTTTAGAAGACTAGAAAATGGGGAAGGGAGAAAAGAAAATTATTACCAACTCTTTCCCTCCTAAAGTCATGACAGAGACAGGTTTTAGATCCCACAGCTTTTTGGAAAATGCCCCAAATCTCTTGGGTAGAATTTGGTCACAGTGTATGATGGGGCATCTCAAAACATGACAGAGGCAGTCCCTGGAAGCCTACCATTTAAGACCTTTTGGTAACTTCTGCTGCTAAAGGAGTGTGTGTTTGAACGTTTGCGACCTGACAGAATACCAGGCTGATCTTCTCTGGAAGAATAACTGGTAGTTAGGAAATTCCTGATGCAACTTTTTTAACCCCTGCATGCTGCCTGACAGGTCTGTCCTGTTTACCCTCAGGACACTTTTCTAGGCCTGCTGGTTAAAGCACATTATGTTGACTCTATTTTCTTTGGTCTGAAGTGAGGTTTAATTTGTAAGTGTACTTCCCCTGCCCCCCCCCCCCCCCCCCCCCCCCCCCCCCCCCCCCCCCCCCCCCCCCCCCCCCCCCCCCCCCCCCCCCCCCCCCCCCCCCCCCCCCCCCCCCCCCCCCCCCCCCCCCCCCCCCCCCCCCCCCCCCCCCCCCCCCCCCCCCCCCCCCCCCCCCCCCCCCCCCCCCCCCCCCCCCCCCCCCCCCCCCCCCCCCCCCCTTTTTTTTTTTTTCTCTTAAACTTCAGTGTAGCAGCTATTGTGATGGGTTGCCATCAACAAATGATGCTTTTCTTAAGAAAAATATCAAGCCATTTCTGACAAAATTAATGCATATTTTTTTTCTTTTCTGGTCCCTATGAGGTCTGACATACTGTTTCACAGAGGAAAGAACAGGGGAGTGACAATTATCACTTCCTGCTATATTTGTGTTGGGCTTGTGGACAAAGGTAAAAGTGCCGATGGCTTTATTCTTATACTAAACCTAATGGACTCATTCATGCAAGGATTTCTCTGCTGGTGGAAACAAAAGTCACTTTTCTAACTCCCAAAACCTATGGGAAAAGATTGTTAGGATTTTGTGAGACTCTACTGAGTCTGACATCATTAGTCTTGCACCATGAATCCTCTGCATCTTTCATGCTAAAAACCTTAGAAGTTGCAAAATGCCAGCAGGCTTACTCCAGGCAGACAGTCTTCCTGATTGCATGCTAGCTGCTAAGTTACTCATAGTATTCCTCCAAATCTCTGATTTGAAGGGAGTAGCTGTTGCATCTTTCTCCCTGATTTTTGAGTTCATGGAGTTCTGTTGTTCACCATATCACCCCAGAGATATGAAACAACAGGATTTCATCCTTTTGAAAATAATTAGATTAAGTGGGACTGGTTGGAGAAGGATGAGGAAGGGTCTATCTGTCTTAGAGTGGAAAATTTTTACCTCTCACTTAAATTTTCCTCTGAACTATATCGAACCAGAGAAGGATGTTCAAGTCTATTCTGGGTCAAAGCCCAGGAAACTTGTGAATCTTTTTTGCTTGGATTTCTTTAGAAAGTGTGCTGTGAACTTTATATCCTGAAGAGTCAATTTCCAGATGGTTTCAGGCAGATGAATCTTGTGATGCAAGGGATTTCCTTTTTCCTGATTGCTCCATTGTTGGCTTCTTGCCCTTGTGTCTGTGGCTCGGTGGATATAGCTTTTGAGGGTGAACTTCCAGTAGAGATGAATGAGAGTGCTTACAGTTTGTGGCAGTCTTAGCTACAGCAGAACACTGAAAATAGTGGTGTAAGCTGTGACTTTTTCAGCTCTAGCTGTTGCATAGAGAAAAGTCTTTGCTGTATTCTTTTTGGGCTATTTTGAAGATGGGTGCAACATCTACCTTTCTCCAGTTGTCAGGGGACTCTTTATCCCACCTCCATTACCCTCAGAGTGACAAATCAGTGACACAGTCCATCTCTCTCAGCACCTTCAGATGCAACCTGTCTGGTCCCATGGTCTTGTGTAGGATGAGTTCTCTCAAGTCATCCCTAACTTGATCCTGATTTCTTCCTGGTAGTTTATCTCCTCCTTGTACCTTGCATTTAAGCAGAGAGGTTAGGAACACCTTGCTGGTGGAGACTAAGGCAGAGAGGGCATTGAGTGCCTTAGCCTTATCTGTCTCTACTGCCACTAAATCACCCACTCCGTTCAGCAATAAGCGTGTATTTCCCTTGTTTAGTCTTCTGCTATTAATGTAGCAGTAGAAGCTCTTCTGGCTGCCCTTGACGTTGCATCCAAGTGTCAACCCCAGCCAAGCTTTGGGAGTCTATGGCACCTAGTATTCATAAGCTGTCTCCTGTCCAAGCAGTAACTGGGCCTGACCCTGTCTAGTTTCCAAGACGGGTGATACCAAGTGTGCTCAGGGTGATGTGACGATAGACCACAAGAGATAAAACTTTAAGAACATTCTGCAATTTCAGAGAGTAAGATAGTCCCTCAGCTTCTAAAGGAAATGTGATATAAAATTTAAATGTGTGCCTGCATATGGGTATGCTGTGGTTTCAGTTTCAGGCTCTGTGCAGTACCAGCAACCAGCTGTCTTTCACCTTCTAAGACTGGAGTTGGGTAGCTGAGGAAAGATAAATTTTGACTTGGGACACTGATCCATGGAACTGAGAGAAGTTGACTTTAACATAATTTGAACTATGATTTTGGAGCTATACAGTAATTCCTATAAAGCTTAATCTTTGATAGAACAAATGGTATGGCTAAAGTCTTTAATCCTGCTTTCCTTCTATCCTTAAACACACAACGAATCCAAGTCTTAAACTTCATTCTGAGTGAAGACAAGACAGTGGCTAATTATTCTGTATTGGTACTGCATGATGTTGTAACAACTTAGAATGCTGTATTATCATACACTAAAATGATTGCAAGTCAGCCACTCTCTCTTTCTCTCTGTACGATGTGCACAAATACAGGTATCTGTATTTGTATTACTTTGGCTTTGGATTAGAGATGGCTTTATTGCTGACACGGGTAAAATACCTGAAGTGAAGTCCCTGCTTTAGCTTCTCTCCTCCTTTGTTCCCCTTATCCCAAAATAAAATCAGAAAACTTAAATCTTCCTGTTGTTTATTTGAAGTAAAAAATCTTTCATATTTCACACCTGTCCTTGATTTCTTGTGTACCTGATAGAGCTTTGAAGATCTTGGCACTCTGTATCTCTTTGATGGGCTTGACCACTGCTCAAATGCTTATTTCCTCATTGCATGGTTCCAAAACCTGTTACAGTGTTAACAAGGCTAGAAAGAAGTACTGGAAGATTTGTCCTTCATAACATTTGAAAGGTCACGCAGGTTTAAAAAAAGCAAATGAAAACCTCAACAGATGTTGACTGCCTTATAATAGGTAAAAATTAATTTATCCCAATACAGAATGCTCAGGCAAGGACTTGTCTTGCTCCAGAGACTGGGTGGTGCAAAGGGATCTGTGACTGTGCCTACTGCAGTGGTGTGACTCTTCATCTCTGTGTAAGCAGAGATCTCTTCTTTGCTTACACAAAAGCCTGAATCAAACAATGGACTTGCGCAGTGTGTGTGCAAAATTAATATATCCTTGGTATTTGGGAGGTTAATGGAATGGAAAAAGCTTCTTCAGAGAATGGTGTGTTTCAGCCCTTCGTTAGCTAAATCTCAAAATATTTAGTAAGCAAAAATCACCTGGCTACAGTGCTGCACAGTCATCTTTCCAAATATTGTTAGGAAATACTGATTCTTCCCTAATGCTCAAGTTTGTAACATGGGGTTTTGTCTTCAACATAGATTCTTAAGTCCTTGCATACATCTGTACCTTGAGCATTTTCTAGTATAAGATGCAAGGAGAGATAAGGCATTCTGTGTACCTTTTGGCACATAAAACTCATCTAAGTTAATATCCTCTTGTATTTGAGTTATTACTTTGTCTTATCTTTGAATGCAGCCTTGCTCTGCTTGTAAACATACATGATGCTGCTATAAAGCACTTTTTTCCTTTTTTTTTTTAATCAGATGATTTTTCCCTTTCACTGTTCTGTTAGCATTACCAGTGGTCTCTCCCTTTCAGTTCGTCTCAGATATAAGCTACATGACTTTGTTTTTTAAGGCCTTCAGCTTATCCACTCTGTATGATTTTCTCAACATCAGAAGGCCAGCTTAGGGACTCTTATCAACTTTTGCTTTCTGCTTTCGTTCCTTTGAGTGAAATTATCAAGCAAATACTTTCTCCCCATGCTTACGAGTGACTCTTTGTAAGGCTCCTCCAAAAAATGCAAATTTCTTACTATTTAAACACCTTTGTAGCTTGTCAAGTTTCTTCCTAGCTGTCATGACAAAGGAGTTAAGCAGTTTCTGATGGGAAACCACGGTCTATAATCAATGTTACATTGCAGGGAGTGTCAGTGGTGTTTATTGTAGGAAAGGAAAATACAGAGATGGATGTTAAAAATGAGAGTGGGAACCTTTGGTGTGGCCAAAGCAGTTTCAGTCCTTATGTCCCCACATCCTCCATACCCCCAGCCAGGATGTCTCCCCTTTGCTGAGGGGGAATGCAGGGGTTGCCCTCCCCGTATGGAGCCCTTCCCTAGAAGACAAGGAGGAGAGGGTACCAAGGATGCGTAAGGACTGGGTCAGGGTCTTTCTTGAGGGTGGTCCCAGTTCTTCAGGCTTCCCCCCTTGACATTACTGACCAGCAGGGTGCTCAGCATTCAGCACCAGGGTAGATGGCCAGCAAGCTGGTGGGTGTGCTGGACTTGTTGGGATGCAGCCACCTTTGTCCCTGCTGAGCTGGCAAGAAACATCTCCTGCAGTGTCTGTGCCCAGGCTTGGTGGTGCCTGCACTGGAATTTGTGAATGGCTGGGGGATGCTAACTTAAATGTAAGCCACACCGGGCGAGGACAGGAGGCTGTTCTCCCCCTGACTACTGGTTTCTTTGGTGCAAAGAGGTGGCCCAGCCAGCATGTGGAAATCTAACTGTGTGAAACTCAGTTAGAAGCCAGGTCCTTGGGGATCTATCTTCAGCTTTGCATTAGACTTGCTGTATGACCTTGTACAAGTCACTTAATCTCTCTGCTGTTCATTTTTCTTTGCTAGCCAATGAAGACAATAATTGCTACATAGGTCACTGCAGTGGAAGCTTGCATGCACTTGGGAAGTAGCTAGCATCCTTTTTTTTTTTTTTTTTTTCTTCAGTGTTAACCTGACCAAAGAATGCGCTCTGTGCCTGCAAACTTGCAATATGTAGTATGCAGTATGCTTTCAGTAAAGGTCAGTCTGTAAGAGCAAGGGAACTACCTGAGATCAGGAAGTATATTAGGGTAGAAGTTATGCAGAACTTTGATTTTTTTGGTTTGTAACATATTTTTGAAGTAACAGACTTTAATGCATGAATAGTTGATAGCTGCCAAATAAGAAAGTGGTGGAATTTTAGGAAAAAGTAGAGCAAGAGAACTAGATACTACCGAATTTCTTTAAAATACTAAGTAGGGAAGGCCATGGAGCGGGAGATCTCTTAATGTAATTTAATTCACCTAGATCTAGACCTATCTTGTCACAGTGTGTATTGCAAAGCATGGAAAAGGTGGCCATCCTTAATTTATGTTAATTGCTCTGGTAGCTCTGAGGTTCTCTATAATCATGAGTGTATGTATGTTTACTACAGATAGAGAGGTGAGCTGTAAATGGCTCTTTATGAATAGGTTTTTCTACTTTTAATGAACTACAGGTTGATTGTTAATGGTGAAAACAAAATTCTCTTCCAGGCCTTCTCATGGTGCAGC
>NW_008796218.1:1509511-1509838 GCF_000699145.1 Aptenodytes forsteri
ACCACCACCCCCCAAAAAAAAAAAAAACAGCTTTCCAAGACTTCTAAAAGCTTTTTATAGACAGTGTTTTAGCTGATGCAGTGCTGCAATTGCCTCTGTACAGTGTTCTTATTTACCCTGTGAGAGACTTGTCTGCCTAAAGGATATATAAGTGTGTCCTGGTTTCGGCTGGGATAGAGTTAATTTTCTTCCTAGTAGCTGGTACAGTGCTGTGTTTTGGATTTAGGATGAGAATAATGTTGATAACACACTGATGTTTTAGTTGTTGCTAAGTAGTGCTTACAGTAGTCAAGGACTTTTCAGCTTCTCATGCCCTGCCAGCGAGAA
>NW_008796218.1:1509990-1568796 GCF_000699145.1 Aptenodytes forsteri
TGTCTTTATCTCAACCCATGAGTTTTCTCACTTTTACCCTTCCGATTGTCTCCCCCATCCCACTGGCAGGGGGAGAGCGAGCGGCTGTGTGGTGCTCAGTTGCCGACTGAGGTTAAACCACAACAAGGTGATGAACCAGACAATATGCTAGCATCTGCTGCTCTTTATCCCATTGTCACATTAAAAAAAAAAATAGAAAAATTGGAAACTTCTTTCTTTTTAATCTTTTTATTTTCTTAGAGAGCAAGTTCATTAATCAGCACAGCTGCTTTGGGGCCAAGCATGCCTTCCTGAACACAGAGGAAGGCCAGTTTGGTTTTCAGCTGTGATTAATGAAACAAATTTTCTGAAGGAATAGATTTAAGACATTTTCATGAGACCTGAAAGTCCCGTTTCAGAGTGCAGTAATCTTTAACCAGAATGCATTGCTTTTGAGTATGTGCCTTTTAGATGTTCTTTTAGGAGAAACCATTCCTAAGTTTCTTAAAAGGGCTTTGACACAACTAACCTTGGAAGTGTGTGAGTAATGACATGTAATGAAATATGTGCAGTACCCTCTTTCTGACCCGTTATTACTGGAAAATGTCTGCCTAAAATACTTTCTACAATGATTTGAAATTTTTTAATCACAATGGAAGAAGCTTTTGAAAAGCTGTGCAGCACTGTAACCATGTGATTTTTGTCACATTGAAATGTTATTTAATGGCTTATGAAGGGCAGGATCAGGATATCAACTGAAAAACATTTCAATATAAAAGCATTTGTCTCAAAAGAAAACTTACTGTAGATAATTCTCATTTTTCTCTGAAATGTAAAATTTCCATTTTTATGGAAAAAAGGGAGGGGGAAAAGGCTTTTTTCTTACAGTTAATGGCTTGTCTTTTATTGCCTAAGCCAGAAAGAGGGAAGGACAAAAAATAGAAACCATGTGCATAGAAAATTTAAGTTTAAAAAAACAAATGTCCATTTAAGTGATCACAACTTTTAATGAGATTTTTTTGTGTATTAATTTATGTTCTTAAATAAACACATAAATAAAATAAAGCTTTCCCTCATTTTAATAAAACAAGGGTGCCTTCTCAAATGCATCAGTATGAGCAGACCAAACTGGAGTTGGGACTTCAGCTTGCCTTTGCAACGTGTACAGAAAACTACTGGAAATGGCACTCATTGTCCATGAGCTGTTCTGAGAAAACTTGCTGCTGTTTTGGGGCCATCTGCTGGAGTCTTCCCTAAAGAGCCTCGTTTCTCCCATGCCTGTGTTAACTCCAGACAGACTTTATTTGTTTCTTCACTGAATCTTTTTTTCCCCGACTCTTATGAATGCTCGACTTCTGACACTTTCCACCCCCAAACTGTTCCTGTGCTCCTATCTCTTAATCATGATAGGGAACAGCAACAATTTATCTGACAATTTACCTTTATGTAAAGGAGTCAGTCTCGAAAAAAAATCTTTTGAACAGGTCATTTTTATTGGTTGAAAAGGAGCCTGTTTCTGGAAGTCGTCTTTACTGTGGGAGTGATAATATTATTTCAACTAATGCTTAAGTGGCTGAGGTGAATGAGAAACATGTCTCTGTGCCAACTTGAGCAAGGCACAAAAATTTCATGGATCACTTTTAAAAGTTCAGGGATTGTTTCAGATAAAGAAGCTTCTCACTGTTCAGAATAATTGGTTGGGTTTGTTGTTTTTTTTTTAAAGTCTGTTGCTAAGGGAGTTCATGATTTCACTGCTCAAACGTAAAGATTTTGTTTGCTGATGTGCCCCACTTATTTCTTTATCTGCAATGCTAGGTTTTTCTGAACTCAAATGAAGGTCTGGAGCCAGAATTCTACTGAAAAAAATATATTTTTATTATAAAATACTGTTCTCCCATAAATCTGTGTCAGAGAGAGATGATGTGAAATTGCCCCTTCCTTCCCAACTAAGAATTCACATCAACAGAATTTGTTAGGATATCTTGCAGTAGCATGATTTTCTTTTGGTATTTGTTGGGTAATGGGAAACAGTATATAAAAGGAAATCTGGAAATGTGAAGTTTATAAATTAGTTGTCCTTAGGTTCTTTTTTTTTTGAGACCAGTTGTAATAACTCTCTTTTCTAAAAGTGACTATTTTATGGGGAAGACACCTTGGGCGTGGGAACTTGGTATTTATTTAATTGTTTATATTTTTAATGATTGTGGCCCTTTGAGCAGCAGATAGTCGAAAGCTGTGTCACCATCTACTGTATTTATCTAAGAAAAATTAAGAAAAATATAAACAATATCTAAGAAATGTAAAAGCCAGAGGCTTGCACTGGTATCCCGTTTCTGGCATTCGGTGCTGCTTTATGTGGTAGTCACATGCAGACTGCTTAGAGTAGGAAGCTACCCCAGCCATTGCTTGGAGAAGAAAAACAGGAGTACATAGACTAAGAAAGCTCCCTTCCACTTTTTTTAATTAAGCATATCCTGTCGGGTGGTCAAGAAATTAATTCTGCTCCATCAGATTATGAAACAAATGTTATGTGCTATGCACATTAGAGATACTTTTGTTATTTTCCCAAATCTGCTGCCAAAGACTTTCCAAGTAGAACAATGCTTTTGTTTGTACTGACGAAGGTGAAACGCCATAGAAAAGTATTCTCCAATGGCACAGGTGCCATTTCAATAATGTCCGTAATCAAACCACGTCCTTCAGGCTTACGCTGTACTGCTGACTTCTCATGCTGTTTGGCATTACTGGTGTTCCTCAGCCTTCTGCAGCTTTTGAAGTGCTTTGCATCTTTAAAAACAATATTAATTATTTCAGGTTGGGTTTTGACATTGATAAACAGAGTAACCCCTCTGTGTCCAACTGGTCCTGTGGACTTCAGGGAAATGAAGCATGGTACTATTTAAGCTTTTTTTTTTTTTTTTTTTTTTTTTTAAATTCTTTTTGTTTTTTTTTTTTTTTTAAATCTTCATGGTCTGGCCTGAAATTCTGAACTCTATAGGACTTAGCCTGTTCTGAAAAAAGTCCATTAAAAATGAAGTTGCGCTTTAATCTGGGCAAGCCTGTTGCTAAAATAATTTGGAAATAAGAAGTAAATATTTCATTAAAGCTGAAGTTTGAAAAGGAAGGTCAACTATTTTTGTCCTTTGTAACTTTCTTTTCTTTGTCTTGTGATTTGCAAGGTGACTAGTATGTCCTGAATTTCAAAATTTTTACCTCTTTTTAGTTATTGTAAAATTTATCGATTAACATGGAATAAGGATCCTGAATCTTCTACTTGACTAACTTTGTAGTTTATTAAATTCATTAGGGACTGAGTGGTCAAAAGCGATTAGAATCTATAACTGGATCTACATGTTTAAAAAGGATCAGTGCTTTAAGCTGAAAATCTGTTCAAAAGAATCATGGCTGAGCTCCTGGATGATGCACATACATGGAAATCTGATCCTTACAAGGAAGAATTTTCTGGATTACTTAATGCATGTGAAGTGCAATGGTTTAATTATGATGCACTCCCAGAAGTGCCTTCAAAATATTAGACTGCTTTTAATAGCTTTCATTATAATCATATGAATCTTTGTTAAAAAGCAAAGCAAAAAGTTCAGTGTTCTTGACAGGTGATTCTATGGTACCGTGTTTCTCTCTTCAGCTTTCATCTCTTTTTTCCAGAATTGCCACCAGAATCTACAGGATGTAGTTCTAAACAATAAATTCTCACGACTGAAAACTAAACGGGTAGAACTAATAGATACTCTCTGGTAGCCATTTGTTTCATGGTATCTTATTGAATATTGTGACTGGCAGCCAGTTATGCGCGTGGAAGGGTGTGCATCTACTGCAGTGTCACATAGGTAGGTGAACTTGACCCTGCAGTTTTCTTAGGGTTTTGGATGCTGCTGCAATGTTGTTAATACTTGTTTAAAATGCCTAGTAGTTTAGGGCCAAGAATAGTATTGTAAAGCATAATTTTGCCATGAGGTCATATGTTACTCAAATGGATGTTCTTAATACGTTGGCAGATCATATCAATACATTTTACTGACACTTTCTAAACATACACTTGAAATGGCAGCTTAATCTCAAGGGCACTGAACTTTGACAGAAAATCATCATTTTATATTTCCTAGTAGTTTAGCCATGAAACGGTGACTTCCCGGAGAGAGCTCTTCAAGGTCTGCCTCTCATAAAGGCTTGTACCCCCCTACTTAGCTTTATGTATCACAAATTTATGTTTATGATTATTATTCATTGCAGAGGACCACATATAAAACTAAGTACATACTTAGAAATATCGGCGCTTCAAAAATAAATATGCAGGAATTTAAATAATATGCACTGTGGTTTACTGCCCTAATACTTCTGCTATTTATAAAGCTTAAATGAGGTGGAATTCTTTTGAGTTCTAAATTTGAGTAATTTAATATTTTTGACATCTTAATGTTGCAGATGTACTACATGCTTTCCTCCAAGTTCATATTCAAACTTTTACGTATGATGTCAGGCCTTGCAATGTTAACAATTAACTGGAATTTCATTTATTATTCAAGTCAATTAATATGCCAAAGAATTAAAATCTTTTTTTGCCTTTTTCTGACTTGTATCACACTGTTTTAAGAAATGTATTCCATGATGTTAGCAAGCACTTGCTATGTATAGTTTGAAAGCCTTAGTAAGAGCTGTAATAGAAATCATTTTATGTCTGTGTTAACATTGGAATAGTAGACTATGCAGTGTGCAGTCTCCCATGCACTGCACCCTTGCTTCCTCATACTGTCTTGCAGTGATATATCAGAATTATGAGAAATATTGGAAGATCTTAATAATCCTAAACTAAATTTCATAGCTAAGCTCCCCTGCGGTTTCCATTGAAGATATACTTTTGAGCTGGAATCTGCCCTGAGTGAAGCCCAAATTCAGCAAGCATTTAATCAAGTGCTTAATGTCCAATTGAATTCGGATGAGACTAACTACATGTTCAAGGATAGTGTCAAATCATAGCCTTAAAATGATGCAGCTTAGGAACAATTCTTTTTAAGTTCAGGGAGACAGAATAGCACAACAAAGTTCAGAGAGTTTCCATCCAAGGCTTTTTTGTGTGTCTATTTTTTTGATTGTAGCTGGTCTACCTGAGTGCACTGACCTTTTCCACTACTGTGGAGGTCACAGGACTAGCAGCAAAAGTTGTGAATCTTAAGAAAACACATAAAAGCTATCCACTGGAATTCTGAATCTGAGGTCTCATTTACAAGTGAAAAATAGCATTTATACATATAGCAAAATATTTGCCAGCTCCCTGCGGAGGTAGAGTTGGTGTTGTATGCCTGACTAAAGGGACTGTGCTAGCTTTCCCTTCCTAGGCTGTGGCTCATCTTCAGATGTGCCACAAAATGTTACCATCTCTCAGGTCTTTTTTTCATTAATCAATTTTGATAAATCCTTGCTCCTGAAGGTATCTGACTGAGAATTTGAGATTTTGCTACAAAATAAATAGGGTTTCTTTCTTCTGCAGCATCAAAAGACAACTCCCAGAAATGTTTAGATGCCTCATGGTTTTTAGAGTGGAAGCATGATGTTTGGGCAGCTGAAGTTGGCAATGGCATTAGGTATACACATGCTGATGTATTTCTTGTATAATGTTACAGTAACTATGCTTTTAATTGGTGCTGGTGGGGGAAAACAGTCTAAATGCATATACTAATATTTATAATATAAAATATGCATTTTATAACCAAACTTTCTGATCATTATAGTGGGCACATCTTTTAAAATTCCAACTACAGAAAAGTTTGTGGAGGAGGAAAAATAAAGCTCATGTCTGGCAGCTTCAGTGGTGAGGCCACTACTGTGAGCATAGCAGGGTTGTGCGTCCAGTTAATAGTTGTTTTTTTTTTTTGTTATGTTATGTAAAGCCACTGTATTTCTGAATAGGAGCCCTTCCTGTAAGGTTCAGTGCATTAAGCATCTCACACCTTTGATTACTTCATCTTAACTTCTCTTACAAGGAAGTTCTTTGGTAGTTGAATGTACAAGTTTGAAGTCCCATTTTGAAACTCAAGTATTTTGGACACTAAATCACTTTGTAATGTCACTTGGATGCAGGCCTCAGAACTGATTATAATTTTCCTGAACAATTTTCTTTTAATGTTACATTGTTTTCTTTGGGGCAGAGGATTTTTTTTTTCTTTCTTAATTTTATTTCTTTCCTTTAGTATCCTATTAGAATTTAATCCATTTTTTTTCTGTTCAGTACATTGGCTGGCGGGTGTGGCTGGAAAAGACAGACAAGCTCAAAGTCAAGTGAGTCTTCCATTTGATGCTTGAGAGTTTGCCTAATTTTCTTCCAGCTTTATCAGTTCATTTTAAAAGATGCTACTTTTCTCTGTGAATCTGGGTTCACTCAGGTACTCAGCTTGCTATGGTCACACCACCACAGCTACTGCCGTAGATTGGCAAATAGATGATTGCTATTGGAGGAATGCTACTGATATACTGAAGTATTAAGTTTCTTATAATTTTGCACTGACCTTTAGATTTTCTCATATGCTGACACTGCCAACCTGTTCTTGGATTACAAATGATTAGTGATGGCAGTAAACAAGAAACATGACCCAAGTCATGCCGTTTTTGCGCTTTCAGGAAAATACTTTTTTCTTTGATACAGCCAAACTTGCTTTGCTTCAGTTTCATCTGTGGGTGATTGTATTATCACCGATTCTTGTATTATCGCTCATAAAGTGCATGGTATTAACAAATATGCCAGTGTCTGTGGGTATGTTGTGTAGATTTGCAAGATTTATTTCTTGAAGGGTAAAATCAATTTATAGATCAAAGTCTTGAATGGTTTTAATGCAAGTTCAAATGATACAGCAGAATTTTTAGCCCAGTGATAGACAACTGGAATTTCCACAAACAGCTAACTTGAATGCTGGAATGATGGAAATAATTATCCTCATAATTTTCAGCCTGGAAAACTGTCTATTGAGTGATGAGGGCACAAAGCTAAAGCTCTTTAAGCATAGCATGGATTGCATTTTGCGAATTTAATCTATTTAGGCTTTTTTGAGGAAAAGGAGTATTGAACGTTTCTGTATTTCATGGCACGTATTTATAGCGATTTTTGTATTTACAGAAAGATTCTGTTGCTGTAAATGTAAAAGCTGCTTGTCACTTTCTAGACTCTTTTCATTCTTTTTCTCCAGGGGCACTTGAAATTTCCATCGTGGTTAAAGCAAACTAAGAAAGTCAAGTTGCCATAGCTTCCACGCATTATGTCTTTCCTTCAGCAAACACTTTCTCCTCTCTAGAAATATGTCTGTCTGTCTGAATTCCTCTGCTTTCACCTTAGGAATGTTAACCTGTCATGTAGTTTCTCTTCCTTGTTTCTAAGCTGTGATGCATTAAGGGTGCCACATTTCTCCCCCCAACACCCCTAGAAACGTGCAGCAGAGAACTGAATGTGGAAAAGCTCAAAAGAAGGCATCAATACTGATTTCTGTGAAAGCATCTATCAACTGTACCTTTAGATAATTAAAGCAGAGGATTGTAATGGAAACGGTGGTGAGCGTACTTATCCCAGCTTCAGATCTTTCTCACGGTCTTCATCTTACTTGCCAGCACTCATGAAAGTGCCTTTCAGACACAGCTGTTTCAGGAGAAAGGAGCGTGAAAAGGCATTTGGGGGATCAGGTGAGGGGGTAGGCCAGAGTTGCTCAGGTCTGGTATCACTCTTGTGATATTTGGAATAAATCAAATTAAGCATCTATCCAGGTCAGTAGCTCAAGGTATGATTATTTCTTCCCCATTTGTATATTTAGCTATCTGTGGCTTTTTAGTCCCTGTCACTGTTTCACTCTATTCACAACTAAAGATAAAGGATGCTGTCAAAAATGTCAATATTGTTTTCCTGTCATGGAGGGTTTTTAGTGAGCTAGCAATGTGGGTGTTTCTTTATAGAACATATAGAAGCATAAATCCTGATTTGTACTGCAATAAAATTAGTATACAAGTTTACGTGCACTAGTAAATCAGTTGTACAACATTGTGGGATAGCGCCTCTCTCCTTAGGTCTGGAGACAATGTTTCCTTCCTTCTGCCTTGTTTTACTTCTTTGGGGTAGGATAGCATTCTTACTTGGCTACATGCAATATCCAGAAGCTGGTTAGCAAGCAAGCAATTCTGTGAGCTGAGAAGCTGACCAAGTCTAGTTTTTCTGCAGTATTATAAGATGAATATGCTTTAGGAGGCATAATACAATGTCCTTTGATCTTTAATTGGGGAGGGAAAGTGATTTGTAGCTGTACTGCTGTGATCAAAGTAAATAGCGAAAAAAAAAAAAAAGAGGGGTAATACATACAGCTCTTGAAAATGCTCTGTTAGATGAAGCTATCAAAATAGTGTCCAGCCAGCTCAAACAAGAAAAGCCATTAGGGGTAAATATTGTTGCTTATTTAAAGAAATATTGTGTATTTAAGGAAAATAATTTCAAGTTTATGTTTTAAAAAAAAAAGTACAGTATTTTATTTAGAAAAATTTATTTAATTTAGGTTTGATAAAAAAAAAGCAGAGCAATAGTCTAGGCTTGGCAATTTTTCAGAAGCTGGGTTTTACAAAGTCTCAGAGAGCTTTTAGTATTTTTCTTTTAATATTTGGATACTAAATTATTTTAAACTCTGCTACCTTGAATCTGCTGTTACAAGAAAAGTGGAATAGTGATGTAGTGAGCCCTCAGACCAACTGTATAAAACTCCACCTAGAAAACAATTTTTACTGGTATTGTGTCACTCAGTTGCTAGAACATACCTCTCCTATCTTTTTTTCCCCCCTCATTAAAATGAAAACTTATCCAGAATTGGCTGATAAAAAGGAAAGTCCTCTATTGCACTAAGAATAAACTGTTTGCTTTCAGCGGTGGTGTGCAACTGATGTATTGTCCTAAGCTCCCATTTGCAACTCACATTTTTGCCTAAATCTGCCTTGTGTGTAAAATAAGGCAGATGTCCACCCCCACCCCGACTGCAGCACAGTGTAAGGGTGATTTAGTCTCAAATCCTTTAAGGGTGCCGAGGGATGCTATCTGTTCTCTTGCTGGTGCCGCCACCACCAAGTGACTTGGCCTGGGCAGCTGAAAAGCCATGGTTCAGCTCTGCTTATGCTTGCATGTATGCTTAAAACAAGTATAGGCTGAATTTGGCATTGATGCTCACCTTGAGATGGGCAGTGTGTTAGAGCTCCAGGCAATGAGTGCGCAGCAGTGGATGTCTTTTGGAACATGCTGCTGGATGATGGGTTTTGCTTTGAATGATGGGGTGCTACAGGACTTGAGCAAACCTGAATGTGGAATTGAGAGGATGAGGACAGCGCACAGGACTGTACTGGTTTCCTAATGGTATTTTAGTGTGACAAAAAGTGAGGATGAGATATTCCAAGCAAAATAAGCTGTGAAAATTACATTTTTCTTTCCTGCTTGGTAGCGTTTCATCAAACCACAAGAATAAGAGAAAATCTTTCATTGTTTTACAGTATACTCACTGTACTTTTCTAGTCTTCAAGTAAGAGCACTAATGACATATTTTTCTCTTGCTAAGCCTGAGGTGCATGTGAAAAGAACGCCAAAAATTCTTTCAATTTGTAGTGTTGTGTGACATCCTTTCCCCATTGCGCACGTGCGCTTACTCCTTCCATGGCTGTCATGTTGCTATGCTGGGGTTTCATGTTAATGATCGGGCACATTGGAAACTCGTTATGAACCATCTGAGGACCCCTGATGAGTCTTCTGCAGTCCAGTGTTCACATCTCTTGGGTCATGCACTTGTTTTAAATGTAGCATGTACTTTTTCCAGTCTCTTACACAGTACCTATCATCTTTTTCCTGTTCAACCATGCCTATTCTCAAAGAAACCAATACCTTGTTGCAGGATGCAATAACATTGCTTTTTGTGAGCAGTTAAACTTTCCTCTTGAAGCATCTTGACGTCTGGTTTGCATTTCTACTGCAATTATACCCTTTGCCAAGACCTTAAAGGCCTTTTCTGCAATAATCCTGGTGCTGTATCCTAAATTACTTTTGATTCATTGTGTGCTTTGTGCTTTGGTACACTGCCCATAAATTAAATTATTTTTACAGACTCTAATCTCCCAGAAGAGCCACATAAGTGTGATAGAAACCTTGCTTATTTAGCTGTATAGCTAACCTGTTTTTCTTAGTATCAGACTACCCTGTATTGTATATGATCTTTCTTGTACAGTAAAACTGCTTTCTCACATGGGAGCTAGAAGACAGTATTTCTTTGACAAGGAGTCAAGGAGCTGGTTAAAAATTATGCCATTGTTTCCTTCAGGAAGCACCAACTATACTTTGCCTTACAGTTGGAACAAATACATATTAACAGGAAGCTCTATCTGATAGACCTAAGCTAACACAAACAGAGCATTCGCACTTTGTCTGTTGAAGGTTTTTTGACGGCAAGTGACAACTAAGAATAGTGATCTGTCTACTAGCTTGACCTGTGTAGGACATAAGAGAGGAAACGTGCATTGTACAGGAAACGGTTGTAGCCAGTTCCTGGCGGGAATCATGCTTCTCTGCATGAATACAAGTGTACTTCCCCTTCTGCTGGGCATCCTCATGCTGCACAGAGGCTGGAATATGGGAAGGGGCTGTACCCCTCCTTCCTTCCCCTGCCTCAAAAACAAAACAGAAAAAGATAAGACAAATCCTTAGAGGAAAACCATGCAAAGAGCCTGCATGGCCGGAGGTTTAAACCCCTACCTTTCTTTTTTTTTTATCAGGACTAAAGTTCTTTTTTTTTTTTTTTAACTTGTTTCGTCTTCAGCTATGGTTTGTGTAAGTTGCTGGTCTCTTCTAACTCCTTGCTACAGTGATTTTTTTTTTTTTTTCGTACTTTGCCCTATTTAATGTATCTAGACCCAAATTAAAATTTATATATTTTTGGAACTTAAATGATTCTCTCCTAAGCAAGTTAGCTGAACTGGTTAGGCAGCATAGCTAATGCAGTTATTATGCAATTTTCATTCAAAGATTAGAGAGTTCACAGCCATACTCTGGAAGAAAAACAGTGTTAATTAAAACTTCAAAGTTGGCCAAAAGTACGGGCAAAGATGAATTGAAGTACAGGGCTCCTTCATTCTAATCATGTAGCTTCACCAGACCATTCTCTTAAAAACAAACACTTTTTTTTTTTTTAATGGAGGAAGTGATGGAGGACCTCTGACATCCACCAGTTGCGTAATTGAATGCTCATTTAGTCTTCTGTTAGTAGACTGGCACTGTGCTCTGGTGGTTTATAGTCGTAACAGAATTAGTGTCTTTCCAGTGTTCAGTTCAGACGTGCTAAAGAGTTCAGCGTAAGACCTACGTATACAGGATATTTATGTGTGTGAATTTCATTGAGGATGAAAGTTTTCTCTGCATGGTGAAATCCTGTTTCTTTTTGAAAAAACAACCCTATCCGAGTTTCTCACTTTTAAAAGCACCAGTTGGTATTTGTACTTGACACTATACCTTGATGATGATCCCATAAAATAAATTGCCATCCTGTATTAGCTTCCTGGCAATGCTGTTTATGTTCTAGAGTCCTTTCCTCTCTCTTATTGTCAGCTGTCCTCCATTTGACAAGTTCTACCTATTCCCTTTCTAACTTCTACCTTTTGTTAGAATTTTTTTCCTCAAGCAATCCCAAAATGCCTTGAATGAAAGAACAAGAAAGACCTGGTGCCTAGCTTCAGTAAGAAATTACTTGATACGGATTAGTATGAATGTTTACCTAGTTACACCATGGAAATGACTGTGCAGTACTGCATGAGGTAGTTAGGGATTTATATTGACTTGTAGTAATATAAACCTGTTCAGGTTTTTCATCAGGATTTTCCTGATGAAAATTAAGTAAGGATTGACTTCTCTGGCCTGGAATGGGACCAAATATATGACAAAGTGAAAGAGTGATCCCCTGTCTTCAGTGCCTGTCTTACCTGAAGTTGTCTGTCTAAATCCTCATTGTAATAACTCTTTTTGTTGCCTGGAAAGCTGTGTGAAAATGTCCTTTTATGATACCATTGACCTTTGTGTTCACAATCTGAAAAGTGTCAGTAGGTATAAGCTATGGAGATGAAAGATGAAATAATGATGCTGTCATACGTTTTAATGAACTAACATGAACTGGATATGCAGCAGCATTGTAGTTTGCAAATGATGATGATCAAGATAAGAATCTGCCCATATTTAATCTTCACACTCATGTCGTTCATTCTCAGTGTCATCCTGACAGTTCTTCTAAAGCTGGCACACTCATGTCGTTCATTCTGAGTGTCATCCTGACAGTTCTTCTAAAGCTGTATGCTTAGAGGAGGTTAAACTTTGTTTACCTATGAAACCTATCACAGTTAAAAGCTAATGGCAAAAAATTAATTCACCCTGTAAAAACAAACAAACAAAGCCCCACAAAACAAAAAAACACCACCACCACTGCCCCCCCTCCCCGAGTTACAGGGTTGGTGAGGAAGTTGCACGGTTGGTGATTGATCATGCATGTGACTGAACAAAATTGTACATTCAAAGAAAGACAATCCAGTTGCCCAAAAGTGAGCTACAGACAGAGGTTCAAGAAGGAGGCTTAGGCAGAATGTTACCAAAGATGTAGAAGGACGCAAAAGATGTTTTTTTACTTACAGACTATTTCTTTTTCAGTTTCAGTCATTTTCTCCAGTAGACAGAGAGGATGAACTACAACTAGCCATTGACCTCATGCCAAAATAAAGAGCACAGATCCAGCAATTATAAGCTAAAATAGTATTCCCTGTGTGCCAGGGCACTGATAGTTGGATACCTTCAAGATTGATAGCTGTAATGAATAAAAGTTGTTTGAAAGAGCAGACGTAAGCCAGCTCTTATGTGACATTGAACAAGGAAAAACTGGCTGTCTTCCTGGAGGGTTAGAACTCAAGTTGGCTTTATATAAATTGAGCTGAACTTTGCATCTCCCTTCTCATCTATTAGATGTTTTTGAGGTTTCAGCTTAATTTAGGGCCTAATGCCAACCTTTTCCAGGTTCATGGAAAGACTCCCACTGAGGATATGTAAGAAACACTGCAAGAAGGAATAAAATCTACCTACATTTTAATACTCGTTTTGATGATGATGGATGCGTGTGCATGAGACTATATTAATCTGGTGAGTAAGTACTTCCAGCTTGTCTCATGCTCCTTTTTTTTGAAATGTTCCTGGTCATATCACTGGATGTATTTTATAAACCTTTATCAGTTCTCCTACCTGTGACATTTACTAAATGAGCATTGTTATCTCTCAGTAAGTGGTTAATTGTTCCTTTGATCATTCCACATATTGTTTCAAACCACAAAAAAGACATGCTAATGTTCTAAACCCATAGTTAAATACAGGGAAAAAAGCAGCAGCTCAGAGCTGGAGGCTGCAAAGTACTGATAGCTACCTGTAATGTGTCAAGTTTCTGCAGTTGCCACTGAGGTCAGTGAAAAAGCCCTAAGTCTGGGTCTGTTCTGAAAGTCGAAATATATCCTAGAATAGTCAGAAACCATTAAATCCACCTTTAGCTCTTAATATATTCCCTATATATTTCCTATATGTTGCTAAATATAGTGCATGTACTAGCTGGTCATGTTTACCTGTCAGCTGTATGATTCTTTCCTGGAAATGCTCTGACTTCTCAAACCTGTTTGAGACAAAAAGGTATCTAAATCATATGGCTGACTTCATGGAGTAAGCCAAATCTTATTATTTACTATACGTTTGCCCACATAGACACATCTGTGCATGCACGGTCTCATGTAACTCTATATACACCTGTGTCTATATGTGCTTTTCTGTTTAATGGGTAGTGTAGCATAGACACACATCCCAATTCTATATACAGGCTTGTATGTATGTGGGCTCAAAGTATTACTGGAGGGCTACACGCTGACGTCGTTTCATGCGCACTGAGATAGCTCCACTTCTGGGTATGACCACCAGGTATGCAGTGCCTGTAAACATTGGGTTGAAAAGACAACCACAGAAACTGGCTTCTAGTAAAACAGTGCTGGCTGTCTGAGAGGAAACAGGTCACCTTGTAATAGGCTACTGAAAGTGGAGTCCATGAAAGAAAACATCTGCTGCTTTGTAAGTGTTAGCGTCCATGCTGCTTTAATAGTGGTTTCATGGTTTCACATCCAGAAGTACAGAGATGATCAGACACTTGCAAAATTCTTGGTGTTAAAAGAAATGTAGCACTGTTAGATACAAGTTAACCACAAAGCTAAGTATTTTTGAGTGCATCTACTGATGCAGTATCTGTGATTTATCTACATGCAGGCAGATGCTACTTTGTAACCTGGAACAGGCAATATGAAAGACTTCACATGCTATCGCCTCATCTCTAATGCTTCCTTGGCCCCACAATCTGAGAGTTAGATCAGAGCTGATGAAAGCCTGTACTCCTCATCGCTCTGCTTCCTTTCTTGAAAATGGTCACATTTGTGCCTAGAGGGTAAACAAGCAATGGGTTTCAGGAGATAAGAGATTGGTGGTTTCCAAGAGACTAAGCCTTTTCTAACTGCTAGAGTTAAAAGAAATTCCAGTATTCTGCTGTCTGTCTCTCCTTTAGAAGAAAAAAGTATTATACGGGAGTTGTTAGGGCAGATGGTGAATGTTTTTTCTGCTACCCCATATACAACTGGTGAAATCGGCACGGGACTGTATGCTTAGCAAAGTGTTCCAGAGTGCCTGATGCTACTGGTTAAACCATTCATCTGTCTTAGATCTTTAAACCCCTAAGTGATATTATATGGGAGCTAAGGTATTTTTAATTTTTTACTGTGAGACAGAGAATCAAGGCTGGCTAAGTAACATGCTTTTTCACCTGTTATGTTACAGTAAAGTAGCTTGGCTACAACTCAGTGAAGAGTAAATGACTTTCTGTGAAGTCTAATAAGTGTTTTCGGATTAGTATGCACACTGGATAGCTGACATTGTTTCCCTAATTTAAATGTCCCTGTTTAGAGCCTTCACCTGCTCAACAGTTGAAATAACGAAACATTTTGCACAGTAACTTGCTTCACATGGGCTATAAATTGCTCCCTGAAGGTGTCCAGTGTCTTTCCACTGACAGCAGAGCTTTGACCTGCAGGTGAGTCTTAGTTTGTCTGAAACAAAGCTCTCAACTTAGCTGTCTCAAATTATGTGGTTGATTAGGGTAGGGCTGTCTGCTAGTAATTTGTCTAATGCTTCTTATTGTAAGGTTGGTTTCAGTTGCCCATCAGTTTGTCTGATATTAACTGGTTGGATGAAGAGTTTACATGCTTAGGTGAGTACTTTTTTGGGAAGATGTAGTAATAGTGATCACAGTAAAATGATAAGGTTATTCTGGGCATGTGAAAACTGTAACATTTGCTTTGAAAAAATACACTGATTTGGGGGCTTTAAAATTTTATCTTCGGTTGTCAGGGTTGTACTTTTGATTTTCCCTGTGAAAATTCACACAAGTTCAATTAGATTCTAACTACTTGGGGAAAAAAAAATAATCACAGCTCTCACATGAGTAGTGGAAGCTTTCTGAGGCTTGTCAGTGAAGTTTCCCCAGGATGATTTTCACACAGAGCAAATTCAAGTTTGAGGCAGAGTCTGTCCTTGCAACTGTTGTTCATAACTGTTTAACTACTGTGGACTTGTCTGCTGTCAACAAGTGAAAGTAGGCAGTAACTGAGAATCTCTGCTCCACTTCTGGCTGAAGAGAGGGGAGGTAGCTGTCAAAAAAAGAAAAAAAAAAAAGTGGCAAACTTCCTGTTTTTCATTTTCCTGGTGCCTCACTCCCTTCTTACATGTCAGAAGTGGAGGAGGAAGCCACTAATACTGAAACAAAAACAGGGTAAGAGCTGAGTGTTGGAAGGAAATGAACAGCAGGCTGATGTCAGAGGAGGACCATGTATTTTTTTAATCTCTTAATTTTGCACCCTCTGTTACTTATGTGCAATTGGTCTAGTCTCAGAAACAAAATAGTGATACCAGTGTTGACAGGGTTAGTAGCTTAGCTGTGGTGCTCCACTAGCATGGCTGTACTAGTGGGGCTTGTGGGCATCTTCTCTGTAATGCCAAAGAAACAGATGAGAAGCAGCAATATCTGACTGAACATCTTTGTTTCGCTTTGCATAATGTGTATTTGTGGGTATGAAGGTGTCTCATGCTTCAGCCTGGAAAGAGCACAAGAATAAATTTCAAGAGTTTTTCTGGGGGTGAAAAAAAAAAAAATTAGTAAGACTGACACAGATCCATGTGCATGAAAACCCATAAAAGTAGGTAGTGTGGTGACTGGCACTTGATGCAGTTCTTATGTCAGCCTTCAATTTCTCTAATAGTAACAAGCAAAGAGATTTGGCAAACGATTTACCCTAAGTTTATCTTCCTGTCACTTAGGCACACAAACTTTCACCTTTAATCCTTATTAGGTTCTCTTTCGTTGTGTCTGTTTAGGAGAAGTACAGAAATGGGATAGTCTTTGCTTTAGTGCCCTCTTGTGGTTTCATGTATTGGCCGAGTTACACTTTTAACAGGTATACTACTATTAAGGGATCTAATAAGTATTAATTGTTACTGCTCAAGGTGTATTCAGACAGCTTACACCATCCCATGCGACTCGTTGTTTGCTTTGAACTGGTACTTCTATGTATGTTGGACTTTTTATCCAGAGACCCTTAACTACCTCCGTGTAACTGAACCTATTTATGTTCATGTTGCAACGTGTATCGGTCTTAAGCAATTGTGGGAATATTGCAGATAGAAGGACTGGACACTTGGGGAACATTTATGTTATGTTTCAAATGACTGGCTCATCTTTGCGTTCCCCTGCCTTGTCTGCACACCTTACTCTATTTAAGAATGGCCAAAGTTAGACATACAAGGTAAAATGAGAAGATTTGAGAGATAAATCAGAAACACCCACATATTTATACTTTGCCTAGGTAAAAGTATATTCTCATATGTGTGTTTGTGTTGATATATGATAATCTCTATCATATTAACTCCAATCTGTCATCACTTACTAATTTGATTTTTGTACCTAATTACCTACAAACTTCCTCTCCACGATTTTGTAATGTGTTTACAATATCATTTGTCTATGTGTGCATTGGACTTATATGCGCTGTATTTTGAAGCTATCATTGGGCAGTCTAGCTTATAATGTCAACCTTGACACATTTTTGTTTTCTTGAGTCCTCAGCCTTTCAAAAGATTCACCCAATGAAGTTCTCACTTATGTGAAAAAAGATAAAGGCTCTGGGTGACTTCAGCTGAGCCATGCCAATTTGCAGCCGCTGATGTCCTGTTTTAATATTTCTCCTCTTGAGTTCAGTTTTATTCATTATGTCAATTCTTTTTTTTTTGTTGTTTTTCTGAGGAAAAAAACCTGATTAACCGCTTTAGAGATCTGTATCGGGGGGGATGATTTAGTTACTGGATTTTGCAGCAAGTTTCTGTCAAGTGCAAAGGATTGGTGTTGCTTGTCTCAACAGAATTATGAAAAATATCCCTAGCTAGCTCTGTGTTTAATAAGTGAATGTTTTAAGTCTTCATTGCTCGTGTCATGTTTTAAAAAGAAACACGCAGTTGTTTGGGAACTGGAAGTTGCCTATGCCTAGTGTGTAGTAGGTAGCATCCAGTTTGGGTTTTAAATGTTTTGCTTCCCAAATGTGTTAATGTTCCTTTAAGGCAAGCAGCAGTCCTGTGGGGTGGTGGGCACAGCTGAAGCTGCTCAGGGAAGGGGTTTGAAGGCAGAGGCTGCAGGGCTGGGCAGCCTTGCTCCCTAGCTGGGGGAAGAGGCTCTCTGGGGTCTACAGGCAGTTGGGCTGAGTTTGCTGCAACTCCCTGGCTGTCCCGAATCTTACCTTGGGAATCAGGACCCCCTCCCTAAGGACTCACTCGGGCAGGGGGGACCGGGGAACAAACCATTATATTCCCACTCTCTCTGATAGTTGCTTTGAAATTTTGTTTTATTTAAAAGTGGAATCAGTCCTCGATTGTGTTTTAGATGCCGAATGTCAGATTTTATTTATCTGGGGCCTTTTGGGGATTGGTTATGAAAGACAGTGTGGGCAGAGCCTGTTAAGCTCTGGCTTAGTTGGGATTTCTCTTTGCAGTTTATTAGAATTTGGAACAGCAAAAAGGCAAATATTTGAAACATGTTTGGGGGGGTTGTGTGGTGGTGATTCAGCTGTAGTAGCCCTTACAATGGGAAAGGACAAGGAGTGCTGTTTTCCTGAGCGGCTAGGAAACAGCAAGTCTTAGAGGTAGGCTAAAGCTAATGTTATTGTGTGGTTTCATTTGATAATGTCCAACCCAAAAACTCAGTGTCTGAAGAGAAATAAACTATCCAACATGAAGCAGGATCACTCAGAAGTTACCAGCTGTGTTTTAAGATAATCCAATACCAATGACATTTCTGTGTGTACAGATAATTTGTAATGGCATAATTATCTGTCCTCCCTCTAGGTTCTTACTAGACTGCATTACATTATTTTTATTTTTTTTATTTATTTACAGCTTCCTTATTGTGCTGATATGCCTTATCTTCAGCGTGCTTTCTACAATTGAACAGTATGCAGCTCTTGCTACAGGGACGTTATTTTGGATGGTATGTATGTGGATGTTAATGTGATTGATGCATGCTTGTTCTTAACGTGCAAATCCTGATCTCTGAGCTAATACCATATCAAGCAGAATGTTCCTTATGGTTTAATTGACAAGAGGCTTTTCTGCCTTTCCCTAATGAGTCTGTAAAGCCGCAGAACCACCAAAAGTCATGGTAGCACAAAAACCAAGTCTTGCCCTATATGGCCTATACTGAGGGCATCTATGTTGTGTCCAACACACACCGCTGTTCTAATTAAGCTTGAATCCCTCATGTTGCTCAGGTTAATCCATTTTTCAGCCATACTGAAGACCAGACACCTGACCATAGGGGAGGAAAAAAGTAAGTGGAAGTCCTTTCTTTTAGTTGATGTCAGATCCAGCTTTCTTTCACAAGTGGAAAACTCACATATTTTCATTGACTTTAGAGTTAAGACAACTTGCTCTACCTGTCTTACGCACTTTCCCTTCAGCAGAGAAACTATAGTTACCTCTTGTTTATAGTACACTAGTGCTGCAACAGCTGTGTATCAAGAAATGTTCCAAGAGTATTAATGTCCTGCCAGCTCAGATTTCATTGAAGAGCCTTAGTTTTGAAGTTGAAGAGGCATGATTTTAAACATACAAAAAATTTATAAATATGTTGTACCTCAGTGGTGGGGTACCCCATGCTAAATCATTGATTTCTCTGTATTTTTAAATAAATGATCATTATTTTACTTGTGAAAACACTGTCACTGTATTGAGAAAATGCTAACTAGCAATTCAGATGTTTGTTCAAAATAGTTATTGTAGCAGTGCACCAGTAATATCATTGTTATGTATATCATTAAAAAAATGAAAAAGTTCACTTAATGAAAAAGTTAACTTAAAACTCCCATGAATTGTAATAAATTTTGTCAGTTTATTTATTCAATATGCTAAGGTTTTATACCTAATATGAATACTGTAAGAATATAGTACATTAAATTTAGTGTCAATCACACTATTTCTATTTAAGGTATCTTCATGCCTGGTCTATTATTTTTAACTAACTTGTAAGATATTTGAACTCCTAGGTGTAACATTATAATTAGTTGCCAGCTAAGAGAGTCTATACATGTATTTCTGCATCCAGTACCTTTTCTGTTTTGTGGTTTGGGGTTTTCTTTTTGTACAGATTTAAGTTTGTGTGTTATTTTGGGTTTTTGTTTGTTTTTTTTTATCCATAACCAGTAGTTGTGGATACTTCTGCCAATTTCTGTGATGAATTTCGCTTGCGATATCTCACTCGTCTTTGCAATATATCATATTATTTTACATGCGTGTTGTTTCAATTAAATAACTTCTAGTCACAACATAACCAGTGATATTTCATTCCCCCCTGTGAAATCATGGAACTCATTTTGTGTGTTCATACTGTATGCAGTATGTATTGTCTGTATGTGTGTAATACATTCAATGTAATATGTATGCAATGCGTTCAGGATTACATACAACGTATGTAATAACCAGTATGTATTGGGTGTTCATACTATTCTGTATTATCTTGCTTTCTAAGTAGTGTGAATCAGTGTTCCTGTTCTATACAATGAGAAAAACTACGGTTAATTTTTAACATTGAAATCCTACTATCATGGTTTCTTGGGAATTCAGCGGTTGTTTGTTTGTTCAGTATTGGCATATTCTGATATTGTTTTCTTAAAGGATTAACTGTGGTAATTTTCAAGAAACTTAAGGGGATTATGGTGATCTATCGGTCCAAAGCAGTAGATGGCCCAATGTGCTCTCTGCTCTATCCAGTTTTGGTGGGACTTTCAAAGGAGTTGTGGCACCTTGCAACACAAATATAAATGTCAGAATCTGGTTCCTGCTAGTGTCTACCCAGTAAAATTTCCTATTCTGTTCTTATTTTAAGATTTTACTTCACTCTAATATATCATTACAAGCTCGCAAAATTAGATGTAACTGAATTCTTAAGGGGGGAGTTAATCACAGATGACTGGTTGAAGAGAAACTGTAAAATGCAAAGAAAGTAGTAAAAGAAAATGTAACAGCATACAGGGATTAAAAAAGAAAACAGGAAAAAACACAGTGCAAGCTTCCAATCCAAATGGTGATGTAAGGAGACTTACTAAAGCTTAGGAGAGCACTCTTTCTACAGCTTTGCAGTAGGAATTAATTTCTCTCTTGTATTTGTAGAGGGACTTTTAGTTATACCGCAATAAGAGTTTTCATTTGGAGCCAGACAATGAAAGTAGGTAACACTGTCATTTTATGTGAGCAAATAAGGGCAAACAAGTTGATTTACAAACTAATACTGAGTGAGAGAGACCTCAAAGGAGCAGCAGTGTAGCAGCAACCTACCAGGAGGAGTATGGGAATCCTGAAGAAGGCTTTTCTGCTTGGGCTTAACTGTGACAGTGAGAAGGAGGGAACCTTCGGCCATGTGGAATTTGAGGTTTATGAGATCTCAAGTCATTCCATGAAACTTGAGTTATACTGCCCTAGTGTGTGCTCTGTGAGATTTAAATAATTAAAGTAACACTTAGAGACCTTTTAACTCTTTCTTTTGAAGATTATAAAATTGAGTCCACCTTTCCCTATCTGCATTCCAAAGGAAAAATTACTGAAGCTTTGTCAAGAGCAGATTGCCTTTTATTTAGACATAAATTCCTATGTAGGGTAGAATGCTCTCTAAATGAATTATGCTTTGTAGTGCATCAAATATAAGGCTGAGATAGTGGTACCAAATGTGCAGTGTCATGCTTCGAAATTTTGCCTGGTTGAGATTTGTGGACTTGTATTTTGGGGGAGGAGGCTTTGACCAGGCAGCCATAGGTCTGGAAATGCAAAAAATGACTGTATCATGCTCAATGTCTGGAAATGAGCGTTCAAAGTTAGCATGCGGGTATGCTGAGCTGAACAGCCCCATGGAACAAGTCTGATTCAGATGAGCTTACTGCATGGGCACTGTAAATCTGATTCATCTTGATAATTAGATGGAATAACTGTAAAAGCACGTGTGTGTTATCTGCAAACTACTGTTGTTACAGAATCCCTTCTACAGCCCACTTGAGAGTTGCATGTCATTGAAGATGCGTGTTGGGAAAAGTACAGAATCTGTTCCTTCGGACTGAAAAACTATTCAAACAAGACCCTTGAAAACACCCACAATTAAGAGCTATACTACTTTATTTCCTCCACATAGCCAAAGTATTTTGTTCTGACCCTGTGAAAGATCTAAGCACCTACACAACTTCAGCAGATAGTCTTTTTGAAACCAGGGAGACTGGTCACATTAAAGTTAGAGATGGAAGCTGAGTGTGCCCTTTTTCATGAACAAGAATTTCATGCTTCAATGATATAGTCATACAAGATATTACAATTATATGAAAATAAGAGCTGAAAAGGCTGTTGAGATTTTATGTATATATAATTTCTTTTTTATTCTGGAGCCACTTGTCTTATAATATCACCTCCCAATACCAGAGGAGGAAGTAGAAGATGTTATGTTATGAATAATTTTAAAGCATTTTAAAATGCTTCTATTTTTCATAACAATAAGAAAAATGCAAGCTTAACATTGGAAAAATAAACAAGGGAAAGTTTATATGTGTTCCAAGTGGTGTTCCAGTTTTAGACAAAAAGCTTACAATTAGCTGTTGAATCTTTCTCTACTTGTCACCACACTTCACAAGGCAAAGAGCCTTGATGAAAGCTATACCTAAATGCAGTTGTAATGGGAGATTAGGAGAGAATTGGCCTTTTGTTAGTTTCCAGAGTGCAGTGAAAACTGTTTAAATTTGCATGTGTTTATTTTATCTTTTTTTCACTAGATGGTGCTGTTGGAGGGGTTTGACTCCAGTTACTCCTTGGCACTTGCCCAGTGTGAGCTGGAGCCTGAGCCAAGACTGTGAAAGGATCATCATTTTGAAGGGTATATGTACACTTGGCCCATTTAAAATAGTGGTGCAGGAGAGCTTTTGCCATGACTCATAAAGAGAATGTGGTATATCTGTGTAAAAATTGATTTTGAGACTACAATATTTAAACTATGGAAAAAAGTAATTCAGAGATGTATGTTCCCAGAGAGGCCGTATTTTTCTTTTATTTTCATAAGCAAGGATTTTATGGTGCCAGAACACAGCAGAATGCTGTTATCTCAGCGTGATCTAAGAAAATCCAAGTGCCTGATCCAAGGGGATTAAATATTCTGCTGAACCAAGGGATATTTAGTATGCCTGAAAAAGCTATTTTCTGGTAGGAATCTCATTTCAATATTGATTCCAACAAAAAAAAAGGAAGGGTATGTTTTTATGATGAAAGTATAAGCTTTTTCCAGCTTTCTGTTTTCTGAGTTCCTTTTCTACTTTAGCATACTTCTTACTGAAGAGACTAAACAATTCTGAAAAATTAAAAAGACTATCAATTAGGATAAAAAGTAATAGTTTTGGGTGGCTAACATTTATGTTATTGGCACTGAAATTATTCCTACAATTGAGAGAAAGTGGCACAGAGTCTAGGCCTACAAGAAATCTAGATTTTATTTCTTTTTTAATATAAACTTTTGTTTTGAGTATAAGCCTTGGGTTTTGTTTGCTGGAGTGTTTTGTGGGTCTTGTGAGAAAGAAAGAGAAAAATACCTACAGCTTTTGATTCTGAAGATTGTCTTCACAGAGAACAAATGTTCCAAATAGTTTGAAGTCGTTCCAGCATTTTTTTTTTTCTGATTATCTTCCTTGGTTAAGAAGGCCAAGACAGAGACTCACAAACTGGACATGGGTGCATTTTCATTCTTTTGAAAAATTAAATGGTATTAATGTCTGTAAAGGATGCCTGGTGATAGCTCTACAGACTGATCTAGTCTACAGACTCTCTAAAGAACAACTGTAGCTAAGAAAGTGAAAAATTTGTCTTTGCAGCCTCAGCAATGTCCCCTGGTCTGACCCAGAGCGAGGTCAGCTGGTGTAGAAGACGTGTGTGTGTGTGTGTGTGGTGGACTTGTGCTCGTTAATCCTTTTCCTTCACTGGACCTGCAGATAGACCTGTCCAGGGAATCACTCACTGCAGCATTTCCTTTCTGCACTCCATCGATAGCTGAAGTTGAGAATCCCAGCTTTCATTTAAAATCAGCTTCTCTACATTTTAGTTTGTAGTAAAAAGGCCAAATGTGAGTGATTCGAAGGCACAGGAACATGAATAGAAATGAAATTTGCCCTCCCCACTTTTAATTAGGTGACAGTATGGTTAGTAGCTGGAACAAGGAGCTTCCTCTGAATCTGAACCCAGGTGTTTCTCGCTGCACTTCAGTCTGTGGTTCTGATGTTTGTGGCTGAGCTGTGCTGGCAGATAACCTGAGTGCTTTTAATCTGCTTCACTGCAAAATCAGCTGCGTTGGTTTGAAGTGCTGCTGGTAGTAACATCTTAACTTGTTCCAGCTGTTCTCAAAGCAATCCCTTGTCAACTCCCTTGGTCTGTATAGGAGAATTATGTGTTTAATGTAAATGTGATGTTAAAGGGATTTAATTAATTTGGTTCAGAAGGTTGCGTGAACATGCTTTTAGTCCAGCTTAAATTCTGCTTTATGTCCATTCTGAACAGGTCTGACGGAGCCAAATCAGATGCTTCTAAAGTGGAAATAAGATTGTCTGTTAGGGACAGCTGAACGAGTTTAATGAAATGGGCTTTAAAAAAAAAAAAAAAGACAAGCCTCTTGTTATTGTTTGGTGTAGATGAAGTCTAAGCTGAAGAGGAATGCCAGGAAGGAATGAAGAGGTGATATGGAAGGAAAGTGTGCTAAGACCAGTAATAGAAAGATGAGCGGCTTTTTAATTTTACACGTGCTGAAAATCACACACTTGTAGAAGGCAGCGATAGTTTGCCTTTAAAATCTGTAGAGGGCAGCATTGGACCACGCTGTGTCCCATCTGGGGTGGCTGGATTCAGCCCTTGGATGGTGTCCTGAAGTAGATAAAAATATCTTTTGGAAGAAGTGAACTATTAATAAAGAGATGGTTTTTCACATGGGCTTGGGGAATTTTATACAAGTAATCAACAAAATAATTCTGGGAGAGAGGGGTGGAAGAAAAGGGCTGTGTAAACATTGCTGCCAGAGACAACTCTGGCCACTTTGTGGTTGTAGCCACAAAATTCACACTGTTTGGCCTACCTGATTTCTCATCATGTAGATGAGATCATCATGTAGATTTTTTCTAAAAGCTGGTTAGAAAAAAGTGAGAACACTTTTAGAAAAAAGTGAGAACAATTAAAGTTTTCAGTGAAATGAATTGGACAACTATTTGCATGGAGGAGAAAGAAAAAGATACTAAACTTATTAACACACTGAAAGATTTCCAGTATGTTATGTCCTTCCAGATATGCTCTTGCTATTGTCCTAGGTGTTTCCTTTTCAGTGGGGAAAAAAGAAGAAGTTTATTTGACTAAAATTCTTTAAAGTTACCCCAAAAATGACTTTTAGAAAAATGACTTTTAGATGTATATGATAAGAATAACCAGTGATTTTTATAGAAAACTCTTTTTACATGTATTGCATACATTTCTTCTAGCAGGCTCAAAAGTTCTGGGTTTGAATTCTCATTTTATTCTGCTACACTGGAGTGTGTATTTGATAAAGATAAGCTTGGATGCAGAAAATTGGTTACTTCCATTTCTGCCTTTTCTAAGAACTATGAAAAAAAAATAATGTCTCTTCTTGGATTTCTGTACCTGGAGTTCTGTGGTGGCATACCTGAACACTGTCATTTAAAATAAAGTGTGCAGCTACGTCGTTGTGAGTAAAGGAATCGGAATTTAGCATTTATGTCCACGGTACTTTGGGATGAGATGGCTATGAAGCACCAAGCATTTATTGGGGCTCAAACTCTGAAGACTAAGGCTCTGGGAAGAGCGACCTTCCTCAAGCTCACGGTAGAGCTGGTGACAGATTGCAGGCCAGCACGAGCCACTAGTGATAGACTGGTGCTGTCGGCTGGCTGCTTGGTGGCCTACATGGTCTGACATGATGATCTCCCTCGTTGGCAGCATGGGGGTGTTGGCCAAAGACTGAAATGAGCACAGTGCCAAGTTGTCCTTTTGCGCTGAGCAAGCTTCCCAGCTTTTCATAGATGAACCACAATAGCATGATACTTTTCAGAAAACATTGTTTTTATATTGTATGCAGCATTTTGAAAAACAGGGGGATATGTGCTCTAGAGTTTTTAGTAGTTCACCTGTTCTCAACAGCTTATGTTTGCTCTCATAAGTCACATAGTATACCAGTGTTTTGTTTCTTTATTTTTTAGTATAGCTGCATTCCAATAAATTCTGTTCAACGGTGTGTCTAAGAAAATAGCATCACTGAAAAAAGTATGTTTCATTCACTGTTACATTTAATGTTCACTTTCGTCAAGCTTTCTACTTAAGGGTTAAAGTTTGACTAAACTTTTCTGGGGTGTAAATCCATGTAAAACTCAGAGCATTTGCTTGGTAAACTCTAAAAGAAACATGGTAAACATATTTTCTTTGAAATTATACACATTTTTCACTATTTAATATTTTAGTAAACAAGCAGAGTAATACAAATTCCATCTTGGAAAAAAAAATTAAAACTGTGAAATACTGGTGCATAGTAGAGCCCAGCAGTGAAAAGAAAGATTTTTAAATTTAGCATTTATCTGGATTAGTGTGTAATGTTTGCAGTGACAGGTGTTTCCTTTATGCTTTACCCAAATGTCTGGAAAGTAGTTTGTCATTAAGTGCTACATTCAGGGTGTATCTCAATTTCAGTACAACTGGAGGGTCTATGGCTTTGTTAGGTCCTTGTTTTCACATCTGACCTCAGCCAGCTGGAGTCTATTGTTTTAAGCGTAATGTAACAGCTGACATAACATAACGGATATCAAGCTGAAAAACTGAAACAGTGCAGTGAACTGATGCAAAGAGAGAGGAAAGGGAGAAGTTGGGAAGGAGGGACAGGGGCAAAACTAGCTTCATGATTCAAAGTGGAAGGTTGCTGGCTTGTTTTCCCAGGGGGAATTAGCTAGGAAATAATGGGATGAGTCTGTCGAAGTTCTATTTGCAATTGATTACATATGATAGACTACTGAGACAGGTTTGAGTTTGCCAGCTGTCACTAGCTGGTGGCTCTTGAATGGCTTTAAGTGGCCCTGGGTAGGCAAAACTGGAATAAACTCTGCAGGTGTGGTGTAACTGTAGTGCAGAAGAGCAGTGAGTGCCAATGTCTTAGGAGAAAGGAGGTTCTAGGAGTTAGTAGAGAGAAGGTAACTTAAACAAATTGAATGCATTAAGAATTTTATTTTGCGATGTTGAATTAAGTGGGTTCAATTAACTGGCTAAAAACCAAAAGCAATTGGACTGCTTGGTGGCTTTCTTTTTCTCGGCGGTTTCTAAGTAAGCTTCTATGAGTTCCTTTTCTAAAAACTTCATTATTTCATTTCTTGACTTCTGTGTTCGATGGTAAGAAAGTGCATCTCAGCACTGAGCACTAACTGCTCTTGGAAGGGGAATGAGTAAATGAACAACCTGTTAGAAACTTGCCATGCAATGAAAAAAGTGACAAATATCTGACTTTGTGCATAGAGAAGGAACAAGAAGATATAGAGATCATCCTGTTATTTCTTCATGTACATTTGTGTGTATGCTTCTTTACATATATATTTATATATAGAACTTATTTCTATTTTTAGCAATGATTAGAAAAAACACTTCTAGCTGTATTTCATTTGTATTTAGTAGAGCCTCTGGCAACTCCACCCTACTGAGAGTTTATTCCATGGTTTTAGGAGAGGAAAAATAAAAAAAAAATCAATTACTTATATGGGTATAGGCGACCAAATTAGGTTCTACATTTATACGTGAAGTTTTTATGGCATGAGACTTGCAGTTGGGCAGTATGTTTAACTTTGTGCATATGAGTAGTCATCATGACTTCAGCGGAGCTTCCTGTGTGCATAAATATTAACAGGACAGGGGCGTAATAGGAAAGGTTTCTTGAACAGTGTCTGCTTGTACTTAGGGATAACCTAGGAAGCATGAGAGTTTGATTTATGTAACTACAAGCTGTATTTACCTCACATTTAATGTTTTAAATTTATTTTTATCTAATTTACATTTACTTTGGTAGTATGAAAACTGTAAGCATGATTGAAGTGTCAGTTCTGTTAGACTTGTCTTGCACAAAGAGTTTCTAGGATTGTTCCTGTTGTAATATGGGGCCCAGCCCTATTTTATCTCCATAATCAGAAACGTCTTGTGAAAGAGTTTATTAGAGCTGTTGATTCAGTGACTAGTAATACATAGCATGGGCATTTACACTTTATCTCAGCTTATAAAATAAATTAATTTTGTTGTAGAGCTTAGAACTTGGTGTTTGTACTGAGAGGCTGGAGGAGTCTTGATAGTCCAGAGAGCTGCCATGTACTGCATTTTCTGTTCTGCATTCCTGGCATATCCTGTGCCTTGGCCGCAAACAAGGATGGGTGTCAGAGGCTGTGCAATGGAGTAAGTTCTGTAGGTTTCTCTGAGTTGCCTCTAAGGACCAAACATTGGGACAGATGTCCTAAAACTTCTGCACTGCTCAGCTATCCCAATTGTTCATTGATTTCAGGGACCTGTACCTTAGTGTATTGTTACATCAGGTATTTCCACCTAACCCATCGAACATGAGCATATTTTTAAGACGATGGGGAGTCAAGAATTGTTATTAGCTCTCAGAAACAGCAGGACTTTGAAGAACTAACAAAATAACCAAAATACCTGTTTTCACACCCAGTCTGTGAAAGCAAGCTATGTACTGCCTCACTTTGATGGTTTCCCTTATGCTAATGACACCGAGGCTGACCCTTTTTTTCCTCCAGTATGCTGTTAACATCCTTATTAAGGTACCTTTCAGAAACACTCCTTTTTGTTGTTGGTTTTTACTGTCAGCTTGACAGGATGTGTTTACATGTGGAATGTATGCAAAAGGAGTTGATTTACTTGTCCTTTATCCCTCTGCAGCTGTTCCCCAGATCAAGGTGAGAAAGGACGTCTGCTGTAGAGGTAATCTGACTATTCCATGGTTCCCTGCAGCAGGGTGGGTACAATGTATTTAGATGTTGTTTTGGCTGCAACGTTGCAGAACAGTTTTAAATCAGAATATGTGCGTATGATGACTGACTTCCATCTGGCCTACAGGCAGGGAGCTTGACAGCTACCTTCTAGGAGCTGCTCCAAGTCATTAGTATATGAAACTCGGAACGAGTTATACTTAGTGGCCAGGGCAGGGGAAAAGGGAGGAGAAAAAATTAAATATTTACTAATCTTACTTCTGTAATGTCTTACAAACACGAATGTACTTAACCTCGCAGCATTCTTGGGACGTGAGTATTAGCAGTTTTACGAGTAAAATTGGGTGACCCATAGCTTTTCCACCCTAACTTGGCTTTGTGAGATAAATCCTTCAGAGAACCCAGGCTGCACTTTCAAGAATTGGTTTCAGCCTACATAAACTGGCACTGCCACCTGAAGAAATGGTCCTGCTGCTCCATTCCTTGTGCCAACACAAGCATTTGTGCAGCTATGTTGTAAACTGCCTTGGAGAACCCAGATGGGTTCAAACTAACCTTTTTTTTGGCCAGATGAGATTGCTTCTTTTGGCAGCAGTGCTGGCTTAAAGTGTTTGTGGAACTGTAGAGTAAGATTTGTTAGCTTTTGATAGTTAAAAGTGTGATGGAAACTTTATCTGCAATGCAATTTACAAGCAGACTTGTGTGCTATCCTTCTGAGAAAGGATATTATTGTTGTTGTTTACACTACAGCCCATTGAAAGGGCCCTGCTGTAAGATCAAGTACAATACCTAGTAGAGTGGGGACCCACACGCTCTAAAAGATAGTTCCTACCCTCATAGACCTTTGCAGCCTAAACAGACAACGTGGTGACAAACCGAAGGAAGTGTGATTAGCCCCTTGCACAGCCAGGCACTGAAGCAGAGAAAGAACATAACTTACAGAAGTCCCAGCTTTGGCCTGCTCCATGCATTCAGGTTCAGTGATGGGCCTCAGCAATCATAACACTGAAAAGAGAAATATATTTAATTTCTTGTCTCATTTCTTAATTTAGAACTTCGAAACCTTTTTTTTTAATACGAAAGCTGAGGTTTTGGTCCTTATTTTACATACTTAGCTCTGTTTGTGCCTCTCTTGTATTGATTTGACTGACTATTGAATTAAGTAGCATTTTATGTTTACTTTGCATCTGTTTTGCTGCAGGACAGCAGGATATCAGCCTGACAGCTGATTGAGACCAACTTGACTGAAATTAATTTTATCCTACAGGTCTAGGCATGCCTACTATAATCCAGAGCCAGTTACTGAACTTGAATTGGCAGCTAGGCTGTATCTACAAACAAAAGCTGTTTTGTTCAAACTCTGCTAGAACAGACAGGGTGTAGATAGGGTTGCAGAAGCACATCTCTCTGAAAAAGCTTAAGAAGCAGTCATCTGCTAGCTCTTCGCTGCTGCCCCTCAACGGGATTTTACTCTGCCCAGAATGGATTGTACTGCATTTGCTCTCATAGTCTGCTGCGGTGCCTAGTTGCCCCAGAAAGCTTTGTTTACCAGTAAAGATGGTTAAAACTAATTTGGTTAGATTGAAGAGGGCTAAGAGCACTTCCACAACAGGTTACCATTGTTCAGCTTTGTGGGTGGTAATCGCCAAGATGAGAGGTGCAGTAATGAGGAGTTGGGTGTGGTAATATCTTCAATCTCTTACTGTCTTTGAAGTCATCATGAGCACGTGGTTGCATGCGTCAGTATAGCCTAGTCCTATAGGGTATAATTGTACTATTATGTCATTATTATTAATACAATAACAGGCACATTTGGGTTTGAATTACTGCAACTATTTTGATAAAAAGAAAAAAAACCACAACCAAACCCCAACCCCCACATATCTCTACACAGAATACCAGTACTAAATGTGTGTGTAGACTAGTCCTGAGATAGCAACTTACCTTATAGATTCCTAGCGCGTGCGTGTGTGTGTATATATTAAAAAAATAAAAAGCTGCTTTGGATATGAGTGGGATTTTTCAGACATAATGACATGTCTTTTCATACTTGCATGTTAGGATTCAGCTCATTAGTAAAACAGTTAAATATTTAACCACTATGAGTCATGTGCCTTTTCAAAGCAAACGGAGTTAAAAAGGACATAAAGAAAAAATTCTTCCCTTACTCCCAATTCTGAACTGGAAGCTTAGTGAGTTCCTCATCTGCAAGGAAAAAAATGCAAGAAAATTAGGGACAGTATACTGACTGTATTGAAGTCAAACTTTCCACTGGTATGCGCTTACAAATACATTTGTGATACGGTGGGTATGGTGGAGGGAATAGATCTGGGATCTTGTAGACCCTGAAAGCAGAACAAGGTTTGCAGCAGTAATCAAAATGAATAACCGTTTGTAAACAAAGACCTATTTCTATATTTTGGTAACAAAATATGAACCTCCATGTTAAAATGTTGGAAAAATGCTTTCAAGTAGTACAGTGATAACATGAAATTTCCTTTTCTTAATTGATTATGTCAGGTTAATGGCCAATGAGAGTCAGAGGTGAGAAGCTCAGCCATGCGTCAAGTCACACAAAAATGTGCACTGTGGCCATTCTGTCGAATGACAAATCCCAAAACAAACAGGCAGCCTGTCAGTCTTTACTTTCTCAAGGTCAACAAACCGTGGTTCTGAAATGCTAGTGAAGCCATTAAGAGAAAGCTGTTTCAGGAGTTAATTCCACTTTTGGAAAGCATCTGAACTCTGGTTTCTAAGTGTTTGGACACAAGGGACCGTTATGTTTCATGTCCCAGGCGGCTTCATTTGTTTCGTAGCTTATGTGCAGGGATGTTTCTTTCTTTAAAACCAAATCGTATCTTCGTAGATATGTAATGAGCTCTGTGATCTGTATCTAAATTGCTGATTTCTTCCGAGTTTGTGTCTGCAATTAGCTTTCATTTGGAAAGAAGAGACTAGTGTTTGTAAATGCATAGGGTAAGGCATTCTCTTTTGGTCCTTTTCTCACTGACGTGTTACTTGTGCTCTTTGCTAGGGAGAGGGAATCGATGCTAATTCAGAGAAATATCCTCTGGCACTTTAAATCTCCATTAAGTAGAGTCAGGTAACAGGGGCCTAGATTTTAATGTCTTTTTGATATAAGAACTCCTCAGTGCTATGGTTCCTGTAGATTTCCCGCAAATGTGTAGATTATTGCTACTTGCATCTGGTAGGGTGATAATCTGGAAAATAGCAGATGAGAAGTGGGAGATTCTGCTGCTATGCCTCTTTGAGCATAGAATGGCATAAAGATGCAAGACAGCATCATGAATAGTCTTAGGGTTAGATGGCCATTTGTTATGGAGAGAACAAGGAGACAAGCAGGAGAAGCATCTCTTCTTTCTGATGACCGTTACCTCACTCCGAGTTGTCTGTTCCTTGAAAGCTGTCTCTTTCTCCTTGCTCTTAACTTTGGTGTGGCATTGACAAAGTTGCTAAGAGGTATTTCTTTTTTCTTAATATTTAAAGGAGATGTTGCACTAGAGCTTTTTAACTTACAAAAGCTAGTTGCTTTAGAGAGTTGGAGGAAGATGATGGAGACTGTCAGTGAAACCTTTCATGTGAAGGTGTAAGAGGTGGAGGAAGAAATGCTAAGTGGCTTGGATGAGGGATGAAGCACATGATGAGATACTTATTGTCATTTCCGTTTTTCTGTCACCTCTTGGAACACGGACTTCTTGGGTATTATAATTCCTTAGTGAATTTCAGATGTCACTCATCGTGGAACTGTATCTTCTGTGATTCCTTCCCTAGCTTGAACTTAAAAATCGTTACCGACTGAAGCAGTCTACAAGGCATGGAGAATTCAAACACACAGAAAGCCAATGTCGATTAAAATTTGAGGGGGGTTTCTGCCCTTCTACAGTTGTGAGTGACTCGCGTTGCCTTTCTGAATGTGCATCTAGGCTTTCATGCACCATATCATTTTGCTTGCATGTCAGCTTTTTAAAATTAAAATGTCTTTTAATCACTTTTATATAAAATATTAATCCTAATCTTCATCCCAGGAGGCTTCAGGACCAAAAGAATTGTGAACATCTTAAAACAAAAATGAAAATTGAACTAGTGTGGGGCATTCTTTAAAACTGTTACTGTTTTTCTTGTTTATTCTTAGTCTTGATGTAAGGCTGAAAACAAACAGTAAAAATCTGGGAAAAGATTTTTGTTTCTCTCTTTTCATTTTGTTTTATTTCCCAGTAAGATAACTTTCATGTGCTGTGGGACCAGGAGGAAAAACAATGGCATCTGACTGACCAGCATAGCGGAAGTGATATACAGAACAAAGGCGGCTTTTTATTTGTAATCTCTTAGTTTTTTATTCATCTCAATTCATAACACAGGAAATCAATAACTTTCAATTGCTTTGGTAAAGTAGTATTAGGTCAAAATCAAGCAGTCCTTTTAACAAATGAGCTTACTGTAATGTTCCCAGCCATAAGGCTAAAGTTTCAAAGCAATGTGTTATATTTTGATTTATTTATTGTTGGTAGCTTGTCAGGCCTTTGTTTGAATTAGGAGCCATTATGGGCAGCCAGAAATTGAACTTTTTGTAATATAATCTATCTGTCCCTTAGTATCAGTTCTCTAACAATGATGCTAAAACATTCAGGCTTTAGCATCTGGACCTCGCACTTGAGTTTTCAGCCACTAGGTAGGGTCTAATGTTTCAGTGCTTCCATGCAGTTCCTTCCCAGCTATTTCCCATCTGTGTATGACTGTCCCACTTCCCTAGGGGTCAGTCACCAGTGCTGCCAATGTCACCAGACAAGCCTTTTCCCAAGAGAAATTTTTTTTTTTAACTGTATCACTTGTTAAACTGTACTAGACTACTGGATTCATTGCCTTCACCTCAAAAGCCAGAAAATTCAGAATCATAGAATCATTGAGGTTGGAAAAGAGCTCTAAGATCATCGAGTCCAACCGTCGACCCAACACCACCATGTCCACTAAACCATGTCCCTAAGCGCCTCATCTACTTGTCTTTTAAATACCTCCAGGGATGGGGACTCCACCACTTCCCTGGGCAGCCTGTTCCAATGTTTAACCAAATCTCCACCCCGGGCTTCCTGTGAGCTTCCAAGAACGTGCTTCTGTGATTGCTGCTGCTATTTCATATGCTACTTGTGGTGCCTGGGAGTTGGCTGTAAATGAGGGCCCCTTTGTGCTTTAGGCCCCAACATAATATGGAGACTTAAAAGTATTGAAAAATAAAAGCAGTAGGCGGGCTGGACTGAAGGACACTCTTCCCCAGATCTGTGCTCTGTTTTGTAGGTGGCAAAATACCTGTTAGCACTAATGACAGAGGTCTGAACCATCAAATAAGTAGGGTATCTTTTCTCATATGCTGTCCCTCCGTTTTATCCTGTGAATTGGCTTGTTATTTTAGGTATTAATTCACAAGTTGGAAAACTCAACTAGAGCCAGTGAGGGGGAAGCTCAGCTCGGAGCAGTACCTCTTCTGTCTCTTGAGCAAGTAGCAGGGAGGTAATGAAACTTCCCTCGAAACATCTGGCTGAGCTGTGCCAGTACATCCACCCCCAAGGGAAGATGACTGACTCCTAGGGTGGGGCCAGATCAAAAGGAAGGTGCAGGGAAACGGAAAGAGGGGTGGAAAAGGATGCCAAAATGTTTAAAATACAGCTGCTGCATCTGTCCAGTGGACTAGCTCCTGTTTGTGGAATAAATTTTATGAAAGATGCACTTATTTATGTTAGTCTGTGATATGTAGGTCTAGACTAACTGGCATGTTTTAAGAGGTTGGGAAATAAAAGAAAAAAAGACCAAACTATTTTGCTTGCACTTTTTGCTTTAAGGTAATTTAGTCTAAAAATCTTTGAAGTAAAATAAACATTGTATTTTAAGTAGCTGAAGGCATTTACTATGTTTGCAAAGGCCTTTGCTCTTTGCAGTCTGGTTTGAGGAGATTTGTTTTTGTCTGGAAGACACAAAAATATTTGCGAGCTTGCTTTTGACTCCTGGATTGCCAGGAGTCCTCTTCTGTGTGAAATGGAATTGTACAAAATATCATTTTAATATGAGTGCAAAGGAGAGAGATGCTGCTAGTGGGGTGACCTAGAACAGCTACGTTAAGATCTTTCTTTCAGTGGCTGTTTTCAAGAATGATGGGTCGTATTTGTTTTGATTTCCTTCCCTGTAGTGCTGCTGTTAGGGTTGGTGCTAACAGCAGTCTTGATGTAGGTGCTGTTTAGAGAGGTTGCCCTCAGGAGCCTAACAGGTAACTGCCACTGCAGGTCGGGAACTGTCCCTGAAAGTCTCCTGTGTGTTTGTCACCACCTGAAATTTGGAGCATCTTTCCAAGTTTTGAAATATTCAGTGGTCTTGCACTGTGAAATCTGTGTTCATTTGGTGTAATTAATTCAGCTGGCAGGGACAGATTTATTATTAGCAATGGAAACCCTGTGAAACATGACAAACCTTGAAGTCAGATGAAAAGTGGCATTTTCAGCTGCATTTTGCTTTGATTTTCCCTGCCAGCTGCATCGTGAATATATATGGACCAGACCTGAAAATACATTTGTAAGCCCAAAATGTCAATGCCCGCAGCACAGTTGTTAAGCTTTATTAGATACAAAGGTTTCACTTGTAATTTAAAATGGTGAGCTACAGATGCTTATTCCCTCTTCGCACACAGGTTGGATTTTAGATTCAGGTTTGGTACCTACCTGTTATATTTTTCAGTGCACTTGAAATCAAGTTGTGGCCTTTTGTGGAGCTTTGGGGTTCAGAGAAGTATCGCTACTGTCTGATTCAGAGTAGCATTACTGCCATTTCCGAGTAAAGAAATATGTTTACATCTTTCTACACAATAAGTGCGTAAAATACTGTCCTATAACCTAGTGATTTGCTGTAAATGTTAATCTTTGCCCTTCAGTTTAAGTACATGTGCACAGAACAGTCTGCTTATCTACGAATGTGCTTTGTTAAATGACATGATTCTTACTCTGCAGTCGTTTGGGTTAGTGTACCCTACAGTTTAGAAAGATCAGTTAAGAGCAATTGAGAACATTGAGTGTAGAAAGATATTATATTTATTCGAAGCAGTGTGTCAGAATCAATGACCATTATCAAATGAAAAATGATGGCAATTAATTACTGGTTATGTAATCAAGTCGGAAAAACACCTTGAAGTGTGAGAATGTGATTCTGGTAAACAGATAAACATACCAGATTAAAAAACAAAGAAACAAACCCCTTCCAAAAGACTTGATCTCAAGAAAACAAGCCACACAAGTCAGTGAAATCTACTCTGATGTGAAATGCTTAATCTTCTTTTTATCAAAATACTGAAGTAAAACTCCTAAATTTGTTCAAATAGCTCTTGCAATAGCAACAGCCTTGCATGAATTTCTCTACTGTCTTCTGAAATATTTATAAGGAAAACTACTTATATCCTTTTTTTGCCACTAAATCTTTCAAAAAAGAAAAAAACACACAGGAAAGGTTTGTGTACATGACAGAATTTTGCTTGCTTATGTTGTTAGAGCTTGATTTTGCTCTTTGACTATAAGGTTATGTTTAAAAGCTACATTCTTCTGGCATCTGCCCAGGTTATGTTCTTCAAAACTCTTTAGTATGGGCTAAAATAAGCAGTAGTAGTAGTTAAATAAATATGGCACAGTCAAAGCAAATGCTTTGATCAAGTATTGTTGACAAATGTACTGTTATGGAAAGCTTTAAATAACGTGTTTTATTTCTGTCTTGCTGTAGTGCATGGCATTAGATGAATCAAAACAGGTGGATTCTAAAAGTTATATATCTATCTGTTTTAGAAATTGGTATGATTAATCAAGAATTATAGTAGTGCAATGTGCATGTCTTTTGGTAAGTGCATTTAAAAACACATTTGGCAATAAATACATCATTAGTTACATAACCAAACCATTAATTTAAGGAAAAGGTTAAGAGAAATGATGATGTTGTCTAACCTCTTCTATGTCTATTGAACCTAGCTACTTATTCCAGTTTGGATAGAGATTTCAGCTTTTGATAGTGTTTATACTGTCTCGAGCACCTGTACATTGCAACCTTCTGGAGGGAAATATTAAAGACTGCAGCTACAAGAGCCTTGTATTGCGGGTTGTTCTCTTAGTATTCATGAGATACTGTCATGTTAATTGCCACTTCTTTTGCACTTGTAGGGTCTGCAGTGATCATGATTCAAAACAGTGTCCTTTTTTGACAGAGAAAGACATAACTGTTGATTTTAAACAGGGAGAGGCCTTTGCCATCATATAAATATGTTAAGGAGCTTTCTTGTGCCAAAAACTTAAAGCTATGATCTGCTAGATACAAACCACTTGATAAATTGGCACAAAAAGTGACAAGCTAGCAGTAGCAGCTTTTTCAATATACGTTGCACCACAAAACATAATGCCTAAAAATGAAGGATGTCTCCCTGAATTTTTTAGGTGTTCAAAATCTGAGCTGCATAAATGATGAGAAGGAACTGTAAGATGCTGCGTTGCACTGCGGTGGTTCTGTCTGAAAAAGAAACCTTTGAACCAGCATCTATGAGACGGTTTTTGTTGAATTTAGTATCAATGGATGCAAAAATTCACCTGCCCGTCCCCCTGGGTGTAAGTTGTTCCCATAAAAGTGGGAGACAGTCATCTGCAGTGGCTCCTTTGCTGCTGCAGTTGTTCACAGTCTGAATCATTGGTTTAAACTTTTGTTGGTCTCAGATTAACTTAATACCATAGTATGAGAATTTTATGGCCTACTGAAGAGCTGGCATGCACTCACTTCTTTTATCCCTGCTGTTGGATCTGGCAGAAAATCAGTGCATTTACCTCACTGTGGTACGGCAAAGCTCTTTTTTGGTTTGGGTGGGTTTTTTTGTTTGTACTTCATACCTTTCAGGAACCTGAGTGCTGCTTTTGCTTGAGGCTCAAGTATGAACACATGCCATCTAACCTGAGGCTGAGATGTCAAAGTTAAGGTCTCAGCATGTTTCTGGAGGTGCCCCTCTCCTGCACAGTTTTAATGGGTGGAGCCATGAGTTTTCCAGCTAAGAGCAGAAAGTGAAGTGGGACAAATGCAGGCCTAATTGCATTTCTGAAATGAAATATAAGCTTCTAAAATCTCTAAAAAGCATCGGAGTGAATCTTTCTGATGTAGGTGAAGAAGTGTTAGTTGACAGATGTCCTGTCACTACCATCTCTCTGTCACAGTTTATGCTTAAAAAATCTAGCTTTCTTTACAGGTGTGCAAATTTTGCTCCCAGTGCTTACATCGCTTTGGAAGATATGTTAGGGGGTTACTAAACCACTGAAACACTTGTGAAGACTTTATCTCAGGATACAATGCATATTTATAGCTGTTGTGTAGCGGTATCAACCAAAAATGTTGTGCCTTGTGATGCACCCCCTGATTTCAGGGTCCTATACATCCTCAGGAGAGCTAATGAGCTTGGTTGTTTTTCTGATTTAAACAAAGTCCTTATGCTTTCAAAGCATGAAGAAGCAAACGAATTTGATACCTCATTCTCTTTTGTTGGATGCAGTTGTATTTTATTAAAAATACACAGTTCTGTACTGCTGTTGCAGTACAATGTATTGTACACTGAAGGAATGGTAAGGATGGTTGTGATATAATGTCCAAATACCATTTCATCATGTGATTTTTCTGGCAAAACTGCTTTAAAAATAGAACAACAAATCATCCCTTTAATTCTGTGGAATATAAGTGCCCTGATCATCTCTGAAAAGACTAGCATTTTTTGGAGTTTAAGTGAACTCCCCCCCCCAAAATGGGAAGCCAGCTCCATGGTCTTGTTGCAGCAGTGTTGTACACAGGTATTCATTGAAAGCCTTTTTTAGCATGATGCATACTGACTGCTCTCACTTCTTTATTGCTTTACATTTTATCAGAGCTTAAGTGATCTTTAGACTCAAGCATCCATAATCCTTTGCTCTGGCAGGGCTGTAAGGGTAAGTACCTGAATGTAATGAACAAACTCACCATGAAGTGGAAATTCCCACATAGATAAGGTCTAGGGAAGTTGAGTTTAAATGAAGAAAGCAGTAAGATGTAATCTCCCAGGAGATCTGAAAGGAAATCTGATTGCACTGGCTGATTTAGAGAGGAAACACTCATTTTTGCTGATGTAGTTTATCCAGCTTTTACTTATCCTACATGTCACCATACAATTATTGTGGTCTATAACTGCAGCACTGGGAAAAGAAGATATATAAATTTTCTGTGTTGATAATGCCCCATATATAAACCCCTATGTGCCTAGAAGTTCTTCATTACAGCCCTGTCACTCCGCACAAGCCACAGGGTGGCTGTTAAATTGATTGGTCAAACCTGTGAAATGTTCCTCTTACAATGCCCAGCTCTAGAGATTGTCTCTGCTTCTTGCTATGGAAGTTTTCCTCACTTGTAATTTTAAACAGGAAAAATGACCAGCCCTGTTCTTCAGTGTAGTGCAAAGGAAAGTGTTCGTGGAGATCTTGCAGGCAGCCTGAGGTTTTGGGGTTTTATCCCCTCAGCTCCCTTTGGAGGACCAGCAATAGCTGCCCCCTCATCTATAAGTCCTTTGCTGTCCTAACTCCTTGCTTAACCTTTTATCAACAGGTTAATGCCTTTCACCTTCACCCTTGTCTGATACCTGAGGGGGGACACAAAAAAACCTCTGCAAAACATGTCCAGTGAAGCTGACTGGCAGGATTGCTGTAAAAGGAAAGCGAGGAGGAGCCCGACTGCTTTGTGTGTGCTGCTCCAGGCTGAGCATGCCCTTATTGTTATTTCTGGATGTGCTGATTCAGCATTGCAATGGTGCATAACGTATACAAAATATGAGTGGCTACGTATGTCAGATTAAAAAGTAAACAGGTCAGTGTGTCCTCTGATGTGTATTTATAGCTCACTTACATCAGCAGGAGCTACATGCATCTGAAGGCAAATTCAGCCTGTGTGATAAGTGGAAAAAAGTGTGCCTTAAGCAAAAAGAGCAGAGGCTGCATATCATACATTTAAGTGAACATCACTTGTAGCTGTCTTAATATATACCCTACTTACATTGCATATCTAACCTTAGTGATTAGCGCCTGTTAGGTATAAATGTGGTGACAAGCTGTACCTTTCTGTAGTTGCTTAAAAGTTACAAATAGGCATGACTGAGTAGTTGAAGGACATTGAATTAAACATGCTTGAATTAATAGGGTAATGATTGGTGCTGCTTAGAGCTATAAAATAAACACTAGCTAGACCTCTGTGCTATGTGGCAACCAGATCGAGCCATGGGGTTGCTGGAAGTATTCTGAAATGACTCAACTTTGTTGTTAAGTGAGAGAGATAATCCTAAGAAAGCTCTCTACGTAGGCTCCCTGTTAACGTTTTAAACCCCCCTTTGGCTTGTTGTTATGACTTCAAAGATACTCTAAAGCCTTTGTTAAATTGATCATTAACTCTGCAATGTTATAATTAGACATTTGAACTTGGCTGCATTCAAAAAGAAAAAGCAAGAATGAAAATCCTAACCAGTGTTGTTTCTCTGCAGCTCATCAGCATGGTCAGAGACGGATTAAAGTTCCACAGGAGTTAAAAAGCAATGGGAATTGAAGGCATTAACCAGCCTTGCAGGAAGGATAGGGAGCCATTAATCCACAAAGTTTTTCTTTGAAAGTATGGAGCAAGAATAATGTCAGGAGCCTGAAATGGGTTACTGCTGGAGATTTAGATTTAAGCTCATAAAACCATTTAGATGGGAATGTTGGGCTGGAAGCGTGAGTTGGGGAAGCCTTAAGTTTCCAGCCCAGCAATCGAACATATTATACCAAGCGGCTGTGTGCTGCTGCTGACCTATTACAAGTCTGTAAAACCAGCAGAGGAAGCACCGTAAAGTGGCTTTAAACAATAGCAATGAGCCCAGGCGGCAGCTAAGAAGATTGAGGGTTGGACGCTGTGGTTAAAGTTTATGAGGTCCAGGGCTGGGAGAAGCTCAGCCCTGCGTCTCCCACTTTCTTTCCTCAGTCTCTCCTGATGCAGTATGAGTCGAGACAACAGCTGGTAGCTACTATAAGCCCGGCTGCATAGTGGATGGGAAAACCCATCTCCATAGTAACAGAGAAGGTATTGCATGTGCTGCTCCTGCTTGATCTGGGGAGTAGCTGGCTAAAGACATCTGGTCAGTGTAGCCAATTCTCAGGGGAAATTAGCTCATTTAATCTGATAGTAACCACAGAAACTTTTGACTTAGTTTAATAGTATGATGCTGAACATGAGATAGAACTGACTGGTTCAGCAGTTTCGAAAGTCAAAGATTATCTAACTACTTTTAGATAAATATTTTTTTAAGGAAGGCTATTGCTTGTGCTCATTCCCCCACCCCCCACTTTTCCCCATGGTGATGTTTCTGTCCAATATGATGGTGATTCTTCAGTGTGGGGTGTGTTTTAGGAATTTAAAGGCAGTTTTCTCTTTGTAAATATTTATTTCTTTTGCTTACATGAGTTCTTTTTATTATACAGTGAACTCTCTAAGCCTTTCATCTTAGTAGAGCTCACTATAGCGTGAGATACCGTCTGTGTTAACATACTACAGCTTGTGCTCTAGAAAGTTCACTGCCCACCCCCAAATTCTTGAGTCAGTTAACTCTTAACTATTTTCAAAAGAAATATTCTGAACAGCTCATATGGCTACAAATAAACCTCAAAATAACTGGTGAATATGTGTAAAAGTCTTGAGCTATTTAACATCAATGAAATCAATTACAGATCATTTTTTGTGTATAATATAGGAAAATTCCTAATTGATTTTTGCAGAACAAATTCTGCATCCAATATGCAGAGACTATACTGAGGATATGGTGGTTGGGTATGCTGTTTTTTTCTGTTTACCATAAAATTTATCAGCTCATGCTACCCTGTGTAACATTCAGAAATTTGGAGGAAATTGAAGAATGGAAACTTTTTTTCCATTTGCACGCGAGGACATCATTATGTGTTTTTCATATGCCAATAAATGAATGTAGTGGACAATAGCTTTTCTGTAAGTATAATGCATGCAGGAAAGCGGCTTATGAGAGGCTGAAGAGCAAATCCTAAATGTGTGGGGCTCAAATAAATGCTTGATCTGCCACCACCCCCTGCCCACTACTGACACCTACTCCTGGTTTTAAATATTTGAACTCAGTGGGTTGTTGTGACCATCACCAACTAGAAAATGAAAATGCGTGGACAGGCATAAGCCTGAACCATATGTCTCCCTTTATGGAAGACCAGCAGAGCTGTCAATCTTTGAGAAGCCCTACCCATGATTTCTGTTTGAGCCTGTGTGGTTGAATGAGAGAAGTGTGTTCAGCTCTGCTGGACAACAGCAATAAATGATTATATGGAGGATAAGAGCTGCTAGCTGCCATAGTTCTTAAGAAAGATCAGGGGAATCTAAAGGTCTTAACAGAAATCTGAGAAATGCTTATAATAAAGGGGCCTGAGCTTCCTAAAACAAGTCAGACAAGTGCAGCAGATGTTCGAGGGCCCCAGGTGGGTTATATAGATGTTAATAAACCAGATGAGCTGAAATCAGTTAATGAAGGAAGTTTAATCAATCTGAGTTGATTCAAGAAGTGACTACATGATGAATACATATTCCTTATTGAATGAAGATTCATTGGTTTGCTTTCTCGGCTGAGCTCATGCTCTGATGAATCAAGAGTTACATCTCTCTGTGGAGTTAAACCATTGAAACTAGGTGTCAGGTTTTTTCCCCAAAATGCTTCCCTTTCCTACCTGGGCACGGTCATGTAACAATGTGAAGAAATATGTGGGTGGGTGGTGGTAGAGAGGGCATGGAGGAAGTCTTTTCTGTTTCACTCTTAACTTCATGTTGAGTTTCCTGGCAAGTGAACTGTCCTTGAAACTGAAAAATAAATCTCTTGGTTTCATAGTTTTCAAAAATTTCTTCCTGAAGGTGATTTGCATTTAGTCACTTTTTTTTTTTAAACATAGGTTACAGGAATCAATAGGAAAAATTCTACTTAATCATAGAAAAATGATATTATTATAGAAAAACTTATGATGCTAGGGAACTTTGGAGGTCTTGAGGTGGACTTTTTTTGTCTATCTGTTGTGTTTTTTTGTTTGTTTGTTTGCTTTTATGAAGCCGAATGGCTTCAGTTGAAACTTGCAATAAGTCTTCCTGAAGCTGGATGTTGAAAAAAATTAGAAAATCCCAATGAGTGTGATTATTAACATGAAGTCTTTTCTCTCAGGGTGTAGAAGGGTATTTCTTTTTTGCCGGGCCTCTTATTTTCACAACACTTTCAGGAAGTTTAAATCTCCTCTGACATGCCTGACCTTCTGATCTGTCCAGATCAACTAGTGGATTTGGGAGTTTTGAGAGGGGAAACTGGAAGTAGACAAGGTAATCAATAGACCTCTCTAGGGAGACCAGTCCAAAAATAGAAACCCCTCATAAACCTCTCTTTCAAGTGAGAACTGATAGTAAATTTCCTCTGCTGTTTATACCATTGCTCCAAGATGAGAATACTTTATTGAATAATTCAAAGCAGTTCTTCTAGGCTGACTCTGAATGTTTTTGCAGCTTTTAGCTGTCTAAAAGTTACGTTAGGTAGTATAAGCCAATCACATAGGCTTTCCCTTCATGGAAAAGGATAAGTACTCCTGAAAGTGTAGTTTATTACATCTTAAGGTGTCTAGGACACTTGAGATTAATTTCCCTTTGTATATGCCTATTTCTCTCCATTAATTCTAGAAAAAGCTATGCATGTTTACTCTATTCAAGTACTTGGACTTTTCATTCTCCATGAAGTCACTTCCTAGTCAGGCAGTTAATACTAACTTAGTTAATCAGTATTAATACTAATGTTAATTAATACTAATAATTGTTTTGTAGTTATGAACACGCTTGAAATACATCGCATGTGGTCACAGAGGTTTTTAACAGCTTAGCTGGTATTTGGAATATGGTACAATTACGTTTCTGATGCCTGGATACATGCTGGCTTTTGTTTGTGTTTTCCTTTCAAGAAGCATAAATCATTGATTATGTGGCTCAGTACTTAGATATATGTAGTGTAAGGGTGTAATCTTCCCTTTTCAACAGATAGGTTCAGCTGCGCTTGTTTGTTACGGATTGCAGCTTGCTTCAAGGGTCATTCCTTGACTTGGATGGGAATATTCAAGAATAAAGTGATATACAGTGGAAGAGGTGTCAGAAATCAGCGCTGTGTGATGTAGCACAGGCAACTTAGTGTTAAAGCCCTGAGCCAAAGTCTAATCCTGTGATTCAGATGAAACAAAATGTCAGAAGTATCCTTCCTGCCAAAACTCTGAATAGCTTCTTTTATCATTGAGTCCTATGATCGTGTTGGCTCACAGGCGGAGTTGCACAATGTACTGAGCAGCAGTAAGAGGTGCAACCTGAGCAAAAGAGGAGCTTCTCGGCTCTCAAAGAGGAATAAATACTTCAGTGGGGTTCCTTTAAGCCTGAATTCTGACTGACTTATCTTTGTATTTATTTTAACAGTAAAACAAGTTGAAGGTTGGAAAAAAACCTGCTTTCCCTGCTTTAAAGAGTAGAAAGAACTACAGAACATGAAGTAAAGTTAAAAGGAACTCCTTGAATGTTGTTAAGGATTCCAAAAGTAGTCTTTAATTGCTGCCAAAACTAATGCGGCTGGAATTTCCATGGAAAACATCAGTGCAGTAGCCAGTTAGTATACAAATACCTCCAGTTTGCAATGGATTTTTTTTTTTTCCCCTCCTCAAAGCTTGTTCGCCCTGTTCTCCATGTTAAAAAAATGTATCCATGTTTAACATTATGCTTAAGATTGAAACAGTCAAACATGACTTCTCATAGCAATACTAGGAGTCACGTGGTGGTAACCACTTGGTGTTGCGCTGAGAACTGATTGCTTATTGTACAACCACAATTGTTTGCTATCTTTTTAAACATAAAAAATAATCAAATTCATTGAAGAGATAATTCCCACAGCCTGCAAATAATTCACAAAGTGTTTAAAAAGAGGTCTTTTGTAGCATGTTTCAGAGTGATTTAGCACCTGAGATGAACACATTTCATGTCTTCATAGAATGAAATATTCATTACTATTACTCAAAAGGTGTGAAACCACAGATAGTATTACCAGAGAGTTTCTACCACTTTGAGTACTGTAAAGCATGCTGTTTAAATAGGCACAATGTTTCTGGCTTTAACAGTATGCCATTTGGGACAAGTAATATGGTTCATGATAACAGAATTCTCTGATGTAACATGCTCGGGGCAGATTTCTAATGAGGAAAGCTTTATTGATGGACTTATTAAAACATGCATTCATGTCATCACCTTTTGTATCCCAAGTGCAATAGCTTATAAATATTCAAATACCCAGTTATGGGACACAGCTGTACCATACTTTCATGTCTAGTAAGTTTCCTTTGGCCATCCAGCTGATGAGGAATTGCACATTGTACACAAAGCAGTCCCTTATGTGCTTTTCTAGTGTAATGTAATTGTTATTAATTACACCCTGAACAGTACTAGCAATTGACACTTCTGTACAAAGTTAAATGTGCAATGTGTTATGTTCGGGAAAGGGGAAACACGAGGTTGTCATTAAAGCCATTTTTAGCAGAGCTGGAAATAGGATGCAGATCCAAGCATGGCAGACCCACTTGTTTCATCCACTGAGAAAGAACTCACCAAATGGGTGAGTTTGGTTTTGCTGCCTTGCTCCCTTCAGTAGAGGAGGACAGGCCTCTGACTCTGGTTTCCATGTTTTAGCCACCTTTACTGATGCTTTAAGAAAACTGGAAAACTATCCAAACTGAACTGCAGTTTAAGTAGCCTCTTCCTCCTGTAAGATCTGTAAGGTTGGCTAAAACCTTTGATATTCGGTCGTTTCTGGAGGTCTTGGCCACTTGAGGTACTCTTTCTTTTGTAAAACCATTAAAAAAGGATGTAACCCAAACTCTTTACATGTACTGTTCATGTGTCAGTATTTGGTTGTTGTGTATCAGGCCTCCTTTTTTTTCCTCCCCCTTAGTCCTAGAGAAGCACTTAGCCTGGTAATTATTTATTTTGCATACTGAGAAAATAACTGCTTTAAAAGAACATTTTGCAGTGGAAAGAACATTATCACCTCTCAGTAATGACATGATGTGAAAAATGTCACACGTTTCAGTTGTTTGTCACATAGAGTGGTGGCTTGCATGTTGGGTTAGTAAATACTAAGTTTGAGTAGCTTTAAAGCAAGAAGTTACCTTTCTTTAATGTAACCTCTTGCTTCATTTCTGTTAAGACAACTGGTACAAGTGTTGGTTCATACTAGTTCCTCCGTTGCTGAACAAGTATCTTTTTGGGTGGGATAAGGATCTTCGGTTCCAGTGGGTAATCTTAGCTCTCTGATTTGGCAGTAAGACCTTTGGTGTCCAGACTAGACTTATAGTTTGTGTTAATATCACACCTAACACAATGGGATCTTGAGAGGCTTAAATAGGAGACACATACTAAAAAAATGTTTTGAAACAGTGAGTATCGAGAACTGCAGAGAAGGTGTAAAGGGAAGGCTAAAAAATTGGATGATCTTTTGGCATTTAAAAAAACCCAAACCCAAAACAAAAAAGTTTTTATGATTACTGACAGAATTTGTCTAGCTGTGGAGTAAGACTGCTTTATCACGTAAGGTATTGGGAAAAAATATTTGGAAATCGGGCGTTTCCAAAGATGTGTTTAGTTTAATTACTAATTTAAGCTCATTTAATCTCAGATCAAAGAGAAGGCCCTAGCAAATTCAGCTTTTCCTAGAAAAAATCGTACCATGAATCACCTGGAAGTATAGCTCATATAAAGAGCAGATATGCCTCAAGCTTTAGAAAAATGAGCGCAATAGTAATGCAATAATATGAAGTCCCACTCCACTGCTACCAGTTTGATGTTCTGATATGTTAATGCATTTAAAATGCATAACCGGTGCTTTGGTTGTTCTAATAATGTATATTTGAAAGTGGACTCTAAATTTGTCCTGCACTGCCCAATGTTTCAGCACAGAAAAGGCTCATCTGTCTCTAAACCATGCTTCTTGTGCCCCTTCCTTTAAGTTGCAATTGTTTTTCCCTCTTCAAGTACCACTCCACAGAGGGGATTCTTCTGGTCGGGTGGCTTTTGCTTGCTACATCAGCTGCCTGCTAGCCTATGTACTGTTGCAGAGCCTGTAGTTTATTCTTGACATGTCCTAGGCATTGCTTTTATAGGGTCTCTCCTTTTCCAAAGAGTTTTGGAGTACAGTGTTGCTGAATTCTGCCAAATATCGTTTGGGGTTTTTTTTTGTTAAATTCATTCCATATAATGCCTATTAGTTTCCTGAGGTATTTGATGTCTTGAAGCTCAGACCGGCTGCCACTGAGAAGGCCATGGCTTTTTTAAGAATTTTTTTCTTCCTGCAATGAATAGTGCACTTGTCCTTTATTTGTAAAGGGAGCAGGGGGAAGGTGATAGTGCGTGAAGGGAGTTTCACAGAGCTGGAGTTCTCCTTTCGTAACTTTGAATTCTGCAAAGAGCTGCCTCTGTTGCACCATTTATTTCTGTTGGATCCAAAACTGATATAAACATGAATCCAAGTAAAAATATAAGTCTTTGCACATAACGGTAGCTTGGTTAATGGGGTATGCAACTTCAGAGAGATCTGGCTTATATCTTCATTTTGCAAATGTAAGTTTAGTTTGGTCTGTTTGGAACATTATCAAAGCTCTAGGGAGAGTTTGCACTGAGTTAATCATATGCTTTGGTTGGTATAAATTAACTTCCCATTTTGGTATGCTGTAATCCTGATGCGCTGAATGATAGCCACAACTGTTTAATGCTTGCTGATTGGAACGAGCGCAGGAAATTGGCATGAGGAGGAAACTACTTGCCTTCAGTATGTGAAATGTATTTGCCACTTAGCTGAAAATGCTGACTTTGTTGCCTTCGGTTAGGTTTATTTTGCATGTCAAATAATTATCCTCTCCTCCTTCACAAATTTTAGAGGCAACTGTAAAATGCTGACTGAATGGGCTGTGTACATATGGCATCTGAGAGGTTTTTTATTAGCTTAAACTAGCACATGTGTTTCCCTGTGAGAAGTATTAAGTGCCTGGACTACAGGTTTAGTGTGTGACTGTTTTTGCAGCTGTGTGGAAGAGCATGATGCGTATTCCCTGGAGCAGGCCTAGGAGAGACTCAAGTATGTTGAGGCAAAAGCAGGTTGTGTTTATGGGAATGTCAAACAGAAACATGGCACTTGAACTCTTATCAACACTGAGCCTGATACCGGTAACTGAGCAGCAGTCGCCCAGGTGTGTGAAAGGAATGCCCCACTTCTAACCACGCAGGATTTTGTTTCAGAACTTGATGGCTCTATCCCGCAATGCTGTCCTGCCAGTCTGGGAAAAATGAAAATTTTCTTTTTCCCTTTGTTATCCGGAGGTAGTTGAAACCAGTGTTAGTCCATTTGAAATTTAGTTCTTGTTAAACTGTTATTGAAGAGCACAGTCATTGCTCAGGCCAGAAATCTTACTTTTGGAGGATGAATTTTGAAAACATGCTGCTTCTAGAGAAAGAGGGTATCATGAGTATATGTAGAAGTAGAGGTAATGTCCTGCTTTTGGTGACCTCTCACTCTTCTGGAAATGTCTTACTTGCGGAACACATGTCACATCCCAGAGAGGGTCCCATAAAGCTGAAAACCACGTAGAGGAGCTGGAAGGGTAGAGCTGAGAATCCTGAAGCAAGGCTGTCTAGCGCATAGTACCATTTTGTAACTCCTTTCTTGGAGGGAGGGCAGGGCTGGGGGGGATGTCTTGTCTACACAAGAGAGGTGAGAAGTTAGAAATTCATCAGAAAGAGTTCCTCTTCAGCGTACTCTGTACCTGCTTTTGCAGGAGCACATTGTTGAAACAGCTCATAATAGCTCATGGGATTTAGATGTGGGGGCCTCATGATGTCGCTGTGCATATCCAGCTATACATCCATCCACAGTGCTACTATCTCGTTGTCTTGGAGCATTTGTGTGGGAGAGGGTGGTGAGAGTAGTGGGTTTCTCTGATTTGGAACGGAGTTAAAGACTGCATGTGGTTTGCTCAAAGCCATATGAGAAACCTGTAGCTGAATAGCAAGTCAAGCTCTGATTTCCCCCATCTTTTCAGTCTTCCTGACTCCTGCCTACCCAGGGAACGAAGAGGGGCATTGCTACAGCTTGCAGGCATGTTTTCTCTTTGTGTGGACGCTGGATAGTGCCCTTAAGTTGAGAAATCTTCATAGGTCAGGATGTCTGAGCTCTGGGTAAGTTTGAGATGATGCACATGCAGTGCTGTCAACTTTGGAGGAGTGAGACGCTCAAAGAACTAGTAGAGCTTCAGCGATCAGGTTTACTGCAGAGTGGGAATGTAGATATCCTTGGTCAATTGCTGACTTTACAGGGGGAGAGAAATGACAAAAAAGGAAAATTAATTTCATTAAAGCTTATTTTCTTACAGTCCTTGTTTTGCAAGTTTCTAGGGAGAAAAATGTAGCTCCTGAATTTTCTACTTTATAATAAAAAAGTATTCCCTCTCATGCCTTAAATCTAGAGATGATTCTGCAGATATACATCCTGTGTTTAAAAACTCTATACATTAAAAAAAAGAAAAAAAATCACTAAAATTTAAATCTAAAAGTAAACCTGGCTGCAGTTTGTGTAAAAATATGACTCTGTTGAAAAACACTATTTTTTCAAGAACAAACATTAATTTTATGTAAAAGATAATTGAAAACTAGAGGTTTCTATCTTCCCATCCTTACCAGTCTTTTTCCTCTTTTCTTCTGCCCTTTTCTAATAGAATGAAAAGATGTGAGTAAGGAGGAAAAATGAATAATCACAGAAAGCTTAAAGTTATTTTCCATTTTTCAAAACCAGTGGAACAAAAATATTTTTTCATCAATAATCTTTCTAATTTCTGTTTTAAAATGTATTGTTGCTTCCTGGCTGCTACCACAGTGTGGCCTCAACCAAACAAACAAAAAAGTACATCAGTATATCTGAAACCACTAGATTTCAAGTGTTGCTGTTACCAAACTGTATAACAGGTGACCAGGCCTTGGCCATTACATCTTAAAAATGCCATCTACCATTACATTATCTTTTAAGTATACAAAGTGAAGCTATTGCAGGTTAAGCTGTGCTGATAGTGGCCAGATTCTTCCTTTCGTGTGGCTCTGCTTTCAGGTAAGAGATATTGTGCAATATTTATTTTCTCTCAGAAAGGAATAGTGTTGTAACAGTGATAGTCGAAGTGTATAAGAGAAACATGGTTTGCTGGAAGACACAATAGCTTTTATTGCCCTGTCATTTATAGCTAGAAAAAAACCAGGCATACAGCCTTTTCATGAGGTCCCCCAATAAATTCAGTGTTAGCTGTGTAGCAAAGGGAAGACTTATGAACTGCTCAGTGTAGGACACAGTGGACATGAAGTAGCTTTTTTAAAAATGAGTGAGGAAGGTTCTTTAACAAAAAGCATGCAACAAGATACTTGACAGGATAAAAATAATCGGATCAGGGAAAGTAGCCGCTGTGTAAATAGTGTTAATGTGAAAAGTTCTCTGTAACATAAAAATATAGACTACTTGGCTTAGACTGATTTTTTTAATAGTCTGTAACAGTTCCTTTCTATTCGTATTAGCATATTGTATGTACTAATGAATGAGTATGCATCTCTGTGAACTGTGTGTATGTGTGCTTAATCTTAAGTAGGTGAATAGTTCTTCTGAATTCAGTGAGATATAAAATTAAGCATATGCTGCACTGGGTAGAAGCCAGAGCATTTTTTGCTTTGAAGGAGAGGGTCCTGTATTAATTCCTTCTAGAGACTTCTATGAAGCCCTGAATAAGAGGTGCATGAAATAAACAGAAAGGAGTGGGGCTTTTTAATCACTTTTGTGCCAGTGTTAGCATGTTGACACTTCCTTTCTCTTGCCAAATACTTCAGATTTAAAGTGTAGTTCTTGAGCATACTCTGTGATTGGGGGAGAACTCCACGCTAAAACAAGTATTGTAAACTAAATGTGCAAGCCCAGCTTCATTTACTTCTATAAATTCCTGGTGGATATCATCAGCAACTAAGTTCAAAAGCTAAAGACGACTGTGTTATGAAGAGACTTGTGCAGGGGTGACGGTGTGGAAAGTTGTTCTAACGCAGCCGTGCTCTGAGACCATGCCTTCACGTGCAAAGTTACACCACTGACATCTGAGGCCTTTTGTAGTCAGTGGAAAAATTTCAACTGCCTGCGTTTGGATTTGGCTGAAATCTCTAGTGAGAAGACAGCTAAGGAAATCAATTAAAGGCTTTTTAAATGCACCTAAGGGAGTTAGGTGCTTGACTCCTATTGAAATTCAATAGGATTTAGTTGCTTGGAGCCTTTGGAATATATCTACCTAAAATTGCAGGCCTGCAGTATTCTTTATTGCTCCCAGTGCTATTGTTCTGTGCTCTCGGCACCGATTAAGGGAAAATAGAAAAGCTTCAGCACAATCAACTGTTCTAACTCTGTCTCCTAGTAAGCATCCTTTTTTTTCAGAACATGAACACTTATGTAAATATTATTTCATCTTAATTAAAAACATTAATAAGGGGACTTCAATGATGTCCAGTAACTTCTTAGGATTAATTATGGGTCTCTGAAGATAGAAATGTGATATCATGTTTTTTGTTTTTTGTTGCCTGCTTAATCATTTGGTGCCAAATATGCTAGATAAAGAATTTTAGCAAATGATACTAGACTTTTTGAAAGGAAGGAACACCAAGTGTTCTAGCTTTAAACATTTTTAAAAAACTTATCATTATTGTTTTTCACTTGAAAAGATGCAATTTACAAGATCTTTGGAAGTGAGGAGATTAAGTAGGGAGAGAAAAATCCCCAATTCTAAATAGCGCTTTTGGCACTTGCTGTTGCTCGGTAAGTGTTTATATATATGAAAAACCATTTATCTTTTTATTTTTGATCTGTACTTCATCAAGTTGGGATTTTTACTTTGTGGAGCTTGGTGTCTGTCTTTGTCTGTTTGCCTAGGCCATCTGATTTTGCTGTTCTGTGTATCTTAGAAAACACAGTACAGCTTTCAGGAAAAAATCCTGCCTTTCTCAACAGAACAAAGAGGGGCCTCTCTGTACAAAGTGAGTGAGATTAGAAGAAACAGTTGCCTTCCCTGCTGTTAATTTGCATACCCTGCTCGGGCTATACACAAGTGCTGTCTGAAGCATTTTGTAAGCCCTGAGGTGTCAGGTGAACAGTGTGCTGTGAAGTGGACTCTAGCTCTCTCTGAACTAACGTGTAGCCCGCAGCGGTTCGGATTTTGTGTGCTATCCTTCTCTGAGTGTAAATACAACCTATTGCTCTACATGAGAGACAAGTTTCTGCCTTTTTTTGACCTTTCGGTGGCTGTACAGGATATGCTGCATCCCTGCTTGTGAAGATGCTGAGCCTGTTTCTCTGTTGCCCAATCTAGCTGCACAGCCATTGGCTGACGGCAAGTGCCCCATTCGTCACTTTGCATTAGTATCAGCAGATCTATTGTCCCCTCTCTTGGCTCCTTCAGAGACCTCCTTGTCATGACTTCTGAGCAAAACTTTTGGCAGTGTCCTCGCTCCACTACTGCTGCCTGAGATTCCGAGGAGGTTACTGCTCCACTTTACTGTTGGCACGCTAGCTCTGTAGCAGAGCTCTTCTGTTGCCTTGCCTTACAAATAGGTATCGGTGCAGGTAGTGCCACAGGAATCTTATAGCTAAGGTAATGCTGGTTGGCATGCAATCCTTATATAAGCGATGGGAAAGCTTATTTCCTTGTTTAAAGGAATTCATGGGAACTTTATCATCCTTGAAGCTAGAATGTGAAAGAAGACAGATTTGAAAGAATTGTGGGAATAACGTGGCTGATCCCTCCAATGAGGATAATGTAATAGAGCTTGTGATATGGCAGAGATGGGTAGGAGTTTTATTCCCAGTAAAACATTGGGGTGGGAGGAAATTCTTACAATACAAGAAGTGTGTGCTTATGAGGCTTAAAGTCATCCCCCTTATCAATGCCTCTTGTTTTCCTGTGCTTGTTATCTCCTTTTCCTCTTAGGACAGCCACTTCTATGGCAGACGGAATAAGCTGTATGTCGTCTTTGATTTTCAGTCTTCTGTAGCCAATCAGAATAACATAGCGGTATGCTTTGCCTCCTTGCTCCTAAAACATGTGTTTTACCTCTCTTATGTTTATGGAGTTAATTGAAAAAAGTCTAGACTCAGACTAAAGGCATTCTTATTCATAACAGGTTTCAGATGACCTCATCTAGTCCTCCCACATTAAATGGTTGCATGAACTTCTGTGATGCTCCATGACCAGTTACAGCTTTGAGGTCTACAGGCAGAGCCTCAGGCAATGTATTCTCTATGCAGATGCTTTCTCAGCCTCCAGAGGCAATTTCTTTATCTGTTAAATAGCTGTTGTTATGGTGTCATGATCCATCCTATTTCAGGGTTTTGTTGTGGGTTTTTTTTCCCCCAAGTTATTAATCTGTCTAATTGCTTAAAAACATCTCCTTCAGCTAAGTTTAGGGACTCTGTCCTTCCTTTTGGAGTTGCTACAGCACTTTATCTCACAGTGTGGATGTTGGATGCCTCCCAACATCGGATTGTAGCTCTTCCAATCCAGTGGGGGTGGAGTAGTAAAGGAAAGGCTTTTCAAGATGCATTTATTAGCAAAATAAACTAGATATTCATTTTGCTAATATACTTGTGTGTATTTGTTTTCATAGATCTGACTCTCTAGTCACAGAGCTGAAGACGTCTGGTTCCTACTTCAGCTCGGTCACAGTCCTTTTCATAAGTAACTTTTCCCTGTTGTCCTCTGATGGAAGGGACTTTCTTGTTCTTTTGCCTAATGGCATCCCAAAGTTTGTCAAGGCGATAGTTAAAGTGTCCTTACCCATAACAGGTCCAGTTCTTTGGTGTAAGTCGAACCTAATACATGGGCTTTTCATCACAGCTGTTCGTTGAGCCCTTCTCTGTGTTCCCTGTGTGGGTTTAATTATGAAACTGTGATTAATCCATGGGAACTGTGGTGTTATGGGCTGTAATGACAGATAGCGTGGGTATGTTTGTCAGGGGACTATGTTTTTATGGATCCTGCCCAAGTTCCTTCATAAGGTGATGAGAGCTGTACTTTAGCCAGGTGATTAAGTTATGACATATCTGTCTTGGGCTGAGGATGATTTTTATGTTTTGATGGCTCTTTCATTATACTTGAAGCAATTCCCAAAGCTGTACCTGATCAACTCAAAGGAACTTCTGTTTCCATGTCAAAACCGTGAAAGTGAGTAGTGAGATGCACTGAAAGATCTGTTGTGAGACTTCTGAAATGGGTCTCACACGCTGACCCCACTCCTGCACCAATGCAGCAGTGAGGACTCAAGCTCCTTTACTGGTCTTTATGAGAAACAGTTCATTCCCTGGCATCTGGTAAATGGTTACCTGGAGATCTATTGTAGTTTCACCAAGCACTGTACCACAGCAGAAATGCCCAAAGCTTGTTACACTAGCCTTGTCTGCCTGTTCCTTTTAGCTGAAAGTGTTGTGAATTTACATGTGAGAAGTTGCTCACAGCTGGAGAGTTACCGACACTGATAGAGTTCTTCAAGAAAAGCAATCTACAAGTGTATCTTGTGTATCTCATGTTCACCTTCTCTACTTTTTCATCCAGAATTAATCTGGTACTTGGCTGTGTTGGGAGTACGTGGCTGAGAAGGCATGAAGATGGCATTAAGCATATGCCTGGGCTGAGCAGGAAGGATGGCAGAAGTGAGGGTACCATGTACAAATCAATAATTAAAAGGAAAAAATGTCTCTCCTCTTAAGCAAGAGGGCTCCTGTATGCCTACAGTATGAAGGTACACGACTGTCACATCTCAGAGGCCTCTTTTTACCATGTCAGTATAAGTTTTTTATCTCAGTTTAGTATTTCTGTTTTCACCTTGTAAAAAGGAGATCACAATTAAGTTACATAGGGTTGAGTGGGTCCTTGCACAGTGCAGTTATTGTGTGTCTGTAATTTTAACCAAGAAAACTCCTCCACTTAGCTTTAATCCCCACTCCTACTAGTGTTTTGCAGGCAGTTATTTTTTCTGTATTTTAATTTTTCCCTTGTGCTGAATGTTGCTTTGTTTATTTCACCCATTCTTTACATCCTATCTGTCCGCTCAGCACTTTATTCTTCCATTTTCCTATATCAGCTTCTCGAAGCTATGTTTCAGTCTAGCTGATACATTGTGAGAAGCACAAATTTTTATACAGTGCACTTAGTAGGTATGTGTTAAGCAGGCAATTAGAAGAAAGTATCGAAGAAACAGTGGACCAAATTAATCTGTAGTGCAACTCAGATTTGCTGAAATTCTCAGGTGTGAGGCATTGCTGCTCTCTGTGAGGGTAACTCCTATTAAATGGAATTAGCCCTAATTACCACCAGCCTAAATGAACTAAGGATCAGGTTGGCATCCTTCTAGGTAATGTAAAATTTCATGTTAAGCTATTAATTGGGAAAATATAGGCAATATTTTAGTAGCTCAGGAAGGCATAATTTTCAAATGTATTTTTTTCCTTGTTGTCTGCAAGTTTCTGGCCGCTAACATAAGTGTGTACTGACAGAAATTCATCAGCCTCCCCCACCCCCAGGAGACTACTTATTAGACTTATGCAGTGCAAGATATTAAAACCACTTTTGTCCATCACACAGCCACGGGCAGGGGAGGGGGAATTTGCCAGTTGCTAATGGATACCTGAAGTTTTTGTGTATGACCATGAAGAACAGCTTGTGCACTTTCACCCCTGATGTTCCCTGAATAACTTGGGTCTCATTTAGGTCAATAAGCCTTTATCAAAACGTCAGGAGTGAAAAATGTGTCTTGGTGTAAGCCGACTGGCCGTTCCCTCCAGTCACCGGAGTCTATAGGACAATCAATGTTCTCTAAGCTTGTCTGCATGTCACGCAAAGAGCTCGATGACAGTAACCATTGACTGTGTGTCTGTCGCATTGTCTTTGGGACAGCCCCCATTTGCATACTTGCTGGTGTGCCTGTTATCCAATGAACCATGGAGGGCCTTTAAAAAACATACGCACACAACTCTGATGCAAATTTTCTACGCAGAGAATACACACTTCTTTAAAGTACAATCCAGGCTTTCACTTTCTACCTTCTTGCTATAAAACTGAAACTATGATCCTGACAAGGCCATGGTGTCTCGTCAGAGTGCTGTTTGTGGTTTCATTGTGCTAAAACATTAACTTTTTTCTGGGTTTTTCTTTGCCTATCAAGATAATTTTTTTGTTGTTCTTTTGCTTTTGGGGATATCTGAACAGTATTATCTGTGCTATCACATATGGTGTGAGGCCATACATCCTTTCCTCAAATTAGTTATTTTGAATGAAGGACAGTTTTTTCCTCCCTGTATGGTTGCTATTGTCTTCTGTTAAGGGAGTTTTCTCCGTGGTAGCAATGAAAGGAGATGTACTAGCCTTCTGCACACAGAAGAATACTTGGATATTAGAGTTTATTGACCATGTCTGTGAAATGAATACAATCACCTGATTGGAAAAGACGGCCTCTGGTGTTTTATTTTGCTGTGACAATTCAACAGCACCTCATGTAAAGCAGGGCTCATAATTTTGCCATTCACTGTAGGTTTGTAAATGACATTAGGTGAAATTGGGCAAAGGGAGAGTTTCATTGTGTTTGAAGCTTCTGTCATAAGACACAGGCTTTCCTTAAAGCGTCTGCTGCAGATGTTGTTTCTTTAGATTTATGACGTTCATTATGACTTTATTTTATTGAAAAATATTTAATAGTAGTCCAATTTAAAAAAAAAAAAAAAGTGAAGGGTTCTGGTGGCTCCTTTCGGAACGAAGCTGTAGAAGATATTCTTGGCTGGGTCGAAGGGTCTGAGCTTCATGTTTATTACAACCAATGATGTAGACAGTTTCATTATATCTTGAAAATCTAACTGGAATATAAGTGACTATAAACAATTGTGATAGCTGTTCTGCTGCATCTGACATCTTGCACAGGTTATGAGATTGTCAAAACTAAGGGAAAGAGTACTGGCTAATGTTCTCCTAGCTTTTCTAGCAGTGTCACAGAGTCGAACTTCAACACTGTAGTGCCCTGAGATGAACAGTTTGTTATGCCATCAGGAGACTGGCATTTTAGAGCCGCGAAAAGATTATAGCAAAGTCAACTGATGCATAATGTTTTTTTCCCCTCTTTTTGCTGTATACAGACCTATTATTTTACTCAGTACTCAGGGCAATGTCCCATGCATTTTTGAAGCTAATAATATGGCTCCCATTCATCTTGACTGGACTAGGGTTGTATCCTGGTTATTTCAGTTAATTTAGAAAACAATCATAGGTACCATCTTGAGTCCCGTTTGCCAATCTGTTATGAAAAACAGCAGTGAACCCTCCAGAAATGTGAGGAGGCTGGATAAAATGTTGAGTAGCATGTCTTCTCTGCAGTTGCTCTTTATGTTAAATCATTCTATGAAATAAGCAGCTCGTTCTCTTAATCTGCATTATCCTATATAACTGTGATACCTTATGATTGGTTTCTCTGCTTTATTCTTCCCATATGCCATGTGTTGTGTCTTTTCAATTACAAGCCACTGTTACCATTCCAATTAGTAGATTTTGCTGTTGGCTCTGATAGAGAATGTGGCAAGTTATTAATCAAGTTGGCCAATAAGGAAGTATTGCAGCTCCCTGATACTTGAAGAAACTATGCTGAGTGTGCGGTGCTCAACCAGTCTGTAGAAAAGCAAGGTGTATCTGCACATTGACTAAGTTCCAAATATGACATAATTGTACCTCTGTCTAATCCACAAGAATGTCAGATGTCTTTCACATGTATCACTTTGTAGGCATTTCCAAAGTCAGACCCTAGCATAGGTCTGTGGTTGACACATAGCTTGATACCAGCAGTGCTTCAGGACTAGACCTCTGTTTCTGCTGAAATCTCTAATTGTTGACAGGAGGATGGGAAAGGTGTGCTTGAGATCTCACTATGTTTTCAGAGCACCTGGAGACTGACGTATTGGTAATGGGTACTAGAAATCTTTCTTCAGTTCATGTGAGGTTAAAGGAAGACTGAAAAAGTATAAATAAGTGGGAGGTTAAGCTGATATGGTAAATGGAATGTGAAGCACACCTCTTCCCGAAATGAAATAAGCTAGCAAAATGCTCATCTTCTGAATACAGACTGTGCTTGTTTTCTTTGGCTCAGTCGGGAAACCTTTTGTTTGAATTAGACCAAGTGAATTGTACAGAATGGTTTTCAGTTTTAGTACGTGTAGACAAGCCAAACTGCATGCAATTAAAGTATTTAAACTTGCTCTTAATCTTTTCTTTCTTTACTTTGACAGGTTTTTCTATATTACTTTAGATCATTTTGGTATAGTTGACATTTTTCTCACCTTCCAAATTTTACATTTTATTTTAGCGTTTCCTAATTCATTCTGAAAAAAGATGAAAGTCATAGAGTAGAGAATTAATCTAGTTCTCTGTTTCTTTTAGGAAATTGTATTAGTGGTATTCTTTGGAACAGAGTATGTGGTTCGGTTATGGTCAGCAGGATGCCGCAGTAAATACGTTGGAATATGGGGAAGGCTTCGTTTTGCTAGGAAGCCTATTTCAATCATTGGTGAGTATGCACAGCTTGCAAAGTTGACGTAAACAATGAGTAAAACTTGTCCTTGAAAGTTTTGAGAAGTGGAATTTCTGCAGTAGTTGAAGCCAAGTTAGAGCAAGAGCTCTTGTCATTAGTGTTAATGTAGATCTGAATTTCCTTTCAGGAATCCATGGCACTGTCATTTGAGAACAAACATAGCTTGGTTTGTTTTTCCAGAAGAGCAGGGTGTTTTCTTTTCACAAGTGATCTGAAGCTTTGCCAGAAATAAGTCTTGGCCATAGTCCTGTCTCCTGTGACCTTGGGATCCCAGACACTGTACAATAGCTACAACTGTATTTTTTTTAAAAATACTGAACGGCCGCCCCCCCCCGC
>NW_008796218.1:1568817-1569349 GCF_000699145.1 Aptenodytes forsteri
TGAATAATTTATGGAGTTTATTTTGCACTTTAATTGAGCTACATACTGCATGGTGGAGCATGATAGATGCACTGTAGTTACTTTGTCTATTTGTTGGATTAAAACATGGTTTTCAGTGATGCATTTGGAACTGGGCACCTGACTTCCCTTGATATTCACTGCAGTTGGCTTCCTAATGTGACTTCAGTGTTCTTAGAAATTACATCCATAGATTCCATATATGTAACAAACCTTTTTTTTTTTTTAAAATGCTTGTCATGCATTTAACAAATTCACTGAAAGAAACTTAATAATCCAAAATCAATCTGTATTTTGTTAGCCAATATTGAGAAAACTATATAAAGACCCTTGCCCTGAAGCACTTAAAATATAAATGGATTAAACAAACCAGATTTTGGAAGAGGAGTATTATTATAGAAGCATAGTAATTCTTTTTCTGTGACAGTTTTTTCCAGTACTGAGAAACTTTATCTGTTGTTGAGTAGAGGATATAGTTTTTCATAAACTATCTACAATTTTGCTGAACATAAAT
>NW_008796218.1:1569362-1599769 GCF_000699145.1 Aptenodytes forsteri
ATATAAAAAGAAACAAACAACTGTATCTCAGGTGTGACTGCAACTACAAAATGGCTTTGACTGCCTCTTTGCCCTCTGTCCACAATCCATTTCTCCTGAGACCTAGAACACTAGGGGTTCTGAAACATCATCCAATTTATTTCAGCTTGGAAAGCAAAACAAAGTTCCACTTTCCCAGATATGTATCAAGAACTATTTCATTCTCCAAAATAGAGAGTTCCTTTCCAAAATTAACTAGGCCTGAGGCACAGAGATTTAGAGTACAGTCCTAGGGTAATGACCAACTTAAACTGAATTAGACTCATACACTAATTCAAATTTTTGTCTCCCTTTTAGACCTGGACAGATGAAATAATAGTAAGGCAATTGTCTCATATATGACAGAGGTTTTGGGGTTTATTTCAATGAATAAAATACTGTCTGTAAAACAGCAGAGAGAATAAGATACACAGAAGAGATAATAGGTAGAAACTGCTGGAAGTCCTCATGGGTTATAGCTAATAAGGATTCCAGGCTGCTGTGGCTGCTTTACATTAACTCATATCACCCTTGTCATTGATCTAGAATGTGGCCATCTTGGACCCATCCCAGTAAAACCTTTCTATCATATCACACAATTATATTTTGTTTATATGTTACAATAGAGATGTCTTGATATGTAAACAAAAAAATTAATTTGGGCTGGCTGTTCACAGTGTTAAAGTAATATTGGCATTGGTTCTAGCAACAGTCTTGCGGAAGTATTGCAAGATGCTGCTAACTCATTTTTTCAATTGACTTTTATTTTCCAGATTTAATTGTAGTTGTCGCTTCCATGATAGTTCTTTGTGTGGGCTCTAAAGGTCAAGTCTTTGCAACCTCAGCTATCAGGTAATTATATGCAACAGAAGAAAATAGTGCTGAGTAAGGTGTTTTGTTGTTGGGGTTCTTTTTACCTCCTGTTTCAATTCTTGAAGGAGAAAACGAGTCACTGCTCAGAGTCATGTAACAGAGCAGATCACCAATCATGTATGTGAAACAGTGATCCCATTAAGTGTAGGGGAAATAAAATTTTGCGTGTGTTGTCCGGTTGTAATGCATTTATGTCTGGTGGGGATAGAGGTGCACATACCCCCGCCCCCTTTCCCCAACTAGGTGCGTTCTACCCAAATCCTGTTTTAGTTTCTTGGCTCAGTTTTATAGCAACTCTTTCATGTTCCATGTCTCTGATGTCTTCAAGCTGCTTCTTCCTAAAATGCCTGGGGTTAGTGGTTGTGAATTCCTGATGGACTGAATCCACTTTGTGCTCAGGAAGGTCACACCACTTGGTTTTCTTGAATGAGAGGGTGCACGGCAGTGTACTGTGCTCTGCGCACTAGCTGCAGCGATGCTCTAGGATTGCAGTGACTCTCATAAAAAGAATATTTTAAAATATTATCGGACTGTCTAGTTCAGATTGCCTATGAAATTCCTCAAAGGTGAGGAATTCAGATCTTTAGTTAGCTGTTTCTGTATGTTGTTTCCCATCCTGGCGAGCAGGTCAAATATGAGTTGATGAATGATTTCTAGAGCATTCACAGTTTTTGTCCAAAATTCCTGAATCCTTGAGTTATCTTTACTAGCCATGTGTACAAAGGTCTGTCCTCTTGTGCAATCTCCCCATGCTGTCTTCATAACAAACAAGATGAAAGATGGGTGAATGGAGTGAAAAGAGACAGGCTGCTAAGTCTAACATAAAATACTATGTCTCTCTCTTAAAACGGTCCTTTGGAAGAGGCAGACTTCCTCTCTCCACCTCTATTTCTTCTCTTGTATCTTTAAGTCTCTTCATTCATTTAAAAATTGTGTTCCAGGGGCATCCGTTTTCTGCAGATTTTACGAATGCTGCATGTTGACCGTCAGGGTGGTACATGGAGGCTGCTGGGATCAGTAGTGTTCATACACAGACAAGTAAGTTTGAGTACTCTGAGGAATGGCATAATAATTGATGCAAAAGTCCTTATATTCAGAACAGCATGTGTGCTGACATGCTGATGATGTCAAATATATTTAGTGTGGAGGCAGGCAGTCATTTATTTTAACCAAGTATGGTTGTTCTGCCTTGTTCAAGGGACAAAAAGTTCCTAAAAGATTATAAATATTCAGCTCTACTTTGGTAAACTTTTGACTTGTAGTTGGACTTAAGCACAGAAAATGAGACTTCTGAAAAGTAGTCTGAATATTTCTAAATATATGTATCTAAATTCCAAAGTTGTTTTGAATGTGGCGCTGTCTGAAAAAATTACCCAACTACTTTTTGGTGACCAAAAGGTTAATGAGTCACGCTTGCAAGTGAGGAGGTTGTTTTGACTCTGTGTTTGAAATGTGCATGCTGGACAAAGTCATTAGCTATGGTGTAAATTCTTTCACCGTTGAGTTCAGTGGATTTTTGTTAATTTGCACAGCCAGCAGTTGGTGTCAATGTTTATTAATTGCTGAAATTACATTCTTCTGTTCCAATTATCTTTTAAAAAACATAAGTGACAGGTAATTTAAGTGTCTCAATAATATCATAATACAGTTGTTTTGATTCTCTTTGCAGGAACTGATAACTACACTCTACATTGGATTTCTGGGCCTGATTTTTTCCTCTTATTTTGTGTACCTCGCTGAAAAAGATGCAGTAAATGATTCTGGAGAAACAGAGTTTGGCAGCTATGCAGATGCCCTGTGGTGGGGAGTAGTAAGTATAGCCATTTCACATGTACTAAAAGTAGTTAACACCTTCAAATGTGGAGTAAAGTTCAAGCAAGGATGGAGTAAGAACAGCACTTTGAAATGGCCTCTTATTACTTCAATGCACTTTCTGGTTTTGTAATTCTATGAAACTAAGAAAATACTATAGATGATCAGTAGTTTTATTTGGTATTTATAGTCTTATGTGATCTGAAGTGATCAAATTATGTATACAAGATGTAGAAACATCTATTCTTATTTCTTTATCCTGTCTTCCCTTCTGTTATAGTGATTACTTCTTGCTACCTTTCTCATGGTAGGGTTCAACCTTCTAAGGTGGTTAGAGTCTTGCTAAATCAGGGCTAGTGTGTGTGGTTTTTGTTGTTTGGGGTTTTTATCTGCTTTAATTGTATGTAGCTTAATAAAACAAACTGTCATCATTAAGTGCTATAGATCTTTAAAATGCATAGGCATCACTAATGATTCCATGCTTGCGTTTTCAAAATGTGCTATTCTTCTAGAGTCTTCTTTTTGCTGTTTTAAATTAAAAGGCATTGTTTCTTTTTTTGTTAAAAATGAGACTACTAGTAAGTTTTATGTACAAGAACAATAGGACTAGCACCTCCGTTTCACTAATAAAACATATTTTTTAAGAAATATTTTTAATAAACCTCTGCGTGTGTGTGCTTATATAGTCTTCTCTCTACAAACAGTACCACTTGCTGTTTCAGGAAGGAAAGATCTATTGATGAGCAAGTCTACTGCAGGTCTCCTGGTGCTGAAATGCGTATGTAGCCTTTTTTGAATACAACAGGTTTTGTTTAGGTTGCTACTAAGATCTGCTGCAGAATTCTTTCCTCTTGCTGTCTGCCATGGTTAAATACAGCCTCTCTTAGGATCAGAAAACTTGCTGTGTAGCACAAGGAAGTTGCTTTCTGGCAAGTAGCTTTTTCAATGCTTTCATGTCATCACAGCGTTTTTATTTTCCAGTACAGCAGTCAGATGACTGGGTAATTAACAGTGGCAGATGTAGCTGCATTTAAAAACACATGCTGTCATTGGCTTTGGCATTAAAAATTGAGTATATGACAGACCAGATTGGCCTACTGAAAATACAGTAAAACCTTCCATAGAAGCGATATGATCTGTCAGGATATTGAAATATTCTTTCAGGGAATCATTGCTCAGTTAATAGGCATACTGGTTATTTTGTCTTTCTAATTACAATAAAATTCTTTAATCAATAAGTTTAATTATGATAATATTCTTGCTCTGTTATAACTTTTATTATGTCGCAGCATGGCACTCAAAGCGTGAGACTGCATTCAACAAACCCATAATGTAATTTCTTTAATATTAAACTTAGAATTTAGTGTCCTTGTTCTGCTCTAAACGCAGAAGCTATACTTCTGCTAACTGCTAAAAGGATTTAGCAAAACAAAACTGAAATGGATTCAGGTCCGTCCATTTCTGGTGTTTTGATACTGTAATATTCTTCATGCTTTCTGCTAGGAAAAAGCCCTGTAAAGTTAGGACAATAACTGGGAGGTCATTAAGTATCAGAATGCTTCCTAATTAAGGTCTCAAACTCATACAAAAACCTTCTCAAAGTGTTAGGTCTCAAAAGTTTCGGTTATGTTTTCGCCAGAATTTTCAGAATTGCTTAAACACCACAAATTCTGGTCACTGAAAACCTGTCTTGGTCTGCATGGAAGTGGACACACAGAAGAGGATAATTCACAGCTTCTGTCTCAAACACCATCATAGATACATGATCTGCCTGGCAACGTAGCTGATCTCACTTCTCTGAAAGTGCACTTACCTTACGTAGTAGAGAATACTTCTAAAAGAAAAGTACTTGATAACGCTTTCACACCCCCTTTCTCACTCTACAACATTGCACTTTTTTGGTTATCTCAGCGTAAGTCTACATTGCTAAACAAGTTCTTTGGGTAGCAGCAATAGAATATGTAGCATAGCATAAAGTAAACCATATTAAAATGTCTGTGTTACCACAACTAAACTGCATCTGGAATTGGGTACTTTTATACTACTGTGCTTTGCTGACTATAGACATACCCATAGGGTGCATAACTTTTAATTAAATGTTCTTCATTGTCATTGTTGTTATTTATAAACCTATATTGCTTTTCCATTTCCATATGTAAATTGGCCTCCTGGCCTTTATTTGAATTTCCTTGAGAACTCTGGGCTGTAGCTATTCGCCATTCCAGTTTATGGGCTTCTAAGGTTACCTTGTGGCACAGAGTAAAAGCTTGTCTGTATTATTGCTGGTTTTCAATGCAGCACATAAATAATTCTGCCAATGGCTGAATATTTGTATGTCTTTTAAAAGACAAGTTTAATATTTGTAAGTAAAATACAGGTAACATGATGCATCTTTCAGCTCCCCAGTGCAAGTATTCAAAATTAGTCTGCTTTTGTTGTCCTTCATGTCCAGACTAACAGTCTTAAAAACCTAGTATAGATTCTGGACAATAAAAACAAGAATTAAAAAAAAAAAAAGCTAAAGAAATAAAAAATAAGATGATAAATTTCTCACCAAATCTGTCAAAGATGACCACCTTCAGGGAATGTTATTGGCTCACCGTCTCTGGGGTTTTTTGTGTGTTTTTTGTTTGTTTGTTTGTGGTGGGTTTTTTTGGTGTTCCCCCCCCTTAAGCATTAAATTCAATCATGCCTCAGGCAGACTGAGGGGAGCTCTTCTTTTCTTTTGATATCCAATGAATGATACACAATTTCCAACCCTCACATCTGAACAAACATCCTTCAGGAAAACCATTATGTGGATTGTGCTAACAGTCTCTTTGATCGTGAACACTATTTGCCACAAGCGATTATTGAATATAGCCATGCATGGATATTACACTGTGCCCGTTCCTTTGAATTTGTTTGAATTGTATCGAGCAATTGTCTGCAAGTACCAGCTTTAGTTAAGAGTTTCTTGTTCCTTTAATTCATCTATACATGTTTTCTCACCAAGGACCGAATTCAACAAAACATTGTTAAGTTTGCTTACTTCTAAGCATACATAAAAACATGTTCCTACTTAGCAAAGCCTATCAGTATGTGCTTAATGTAAATTGAAAATCAAAATTGTGGGAAAGCTTTGCTGAAACATTGCAGGAAATACCACTTGAAACTACACGTGCATAGAACTTTTGCTAAATTAGAACAGTTCTGATTTAATTTATAAATAGTTGAACATAAATATTGAAAAAATGCTACATAAAAGGGATCTTGTGTTATTCAAAACCCTTTTTTCCCCCCCTTCTAAATTAAAAAAGCTGTTGAGGACTGTACACTGACTTCAATGTTAGACAGAAGGCAACACTTCATTTTTATTCTTTGTGGTTTACAAGTAAAGAATACCAACTATAGGCCTGTTATATCCTTTTTTTCTTTTTTTTTTTTTATTTTTGGGATGAAGTGTTTGGGGTTTTTGGGGGGAGTTGGTTATTTTAAGAATTTTTAGAGCGGGGGTCGGAAGATGTAAGGGTTAGTATTTTTAAATGCTTTTTGCATGCAATCTCTGCATCTTGCAACTGCCTTCTCATCTCGGAGCTTTATCTCCATGAGCATTTCCAACTACATTTTGTTCTCATTTAATGAAGATCTGTGGGGTAGATGTGGAGAAACCTTTTAAAATTCTTACTTACAAAGTACAGAAGTAGATATTCTTACATCTGCAGAACACTCTTCGGACTTATTTTCTTAATTCCCAAATCTTTAAACATCTATCAAAAGATGTCAAGGAGCTAGAAAAAAAATTATATCTAGAAGAATCCAGAAATTTTCAGCAGTTGTTTTCCATTTGATGAAACAAAAGTAAAGTATTTCAAAATATAGATAATTTTCTATGTCAGGATCTAGAAAAAATAATTATAATTAAGGAATTTAGCTTTCATTTAAATTTAAATAATTAGCACAAATTGTGCTCCTGTTGAAATGGGTCTGTAGGAGGCTGAAACTAACTTCACTCTGATTTTTCCCCTGTCATATGGCTAGAATTATCCTCATAGGAAGATGTTTTAAAACTTCCCTCCTAAGATATTTGGCTACCTTGTATATGCTTAAGCAGTCCTTTTTTTCTGTTGTTGTACCTAGATAATGCTGTTTCTTTTCAGTATAATTACTATATTTTGTGAGGTGTAATATAGTACTGAATGGAAAACAAATAGCTGGAGAATTTCCATGAACAGTTCAGAAACTGCAGTCAAACTCTCTGCATATGTTGATAACTTTCCCCAGCACTTCCTTCAATATCACACTGAGATATAGAGGGTACTACTTCAACTGGCTGCTTTTTCTGACATTTTTTGTACAGAAGTGGTTGGTTGAGCAAGGTCTAGATAAAAGAAACTCCTCTGCTATAGATTATACCTATATGTGCTCGAGTTCAACACTGGTGAGATCAAGTCCAATAGGCAGAGCTGGCTGTTGACTTTGCCAGCAGCATGACTGATGGTGGCCAGCAGACCTCCCACCACTTCCCATTCATCTGATCAGTAAGCAGAGAAGGGCTGGCATACTGCAGCCTCCCAAAGAAAGTGGGTATCGCTGTATTGTAAAACCTGAACAACAGATGATGGATTAATTATCAGGCTAGGATACAAAGCTGCTGGATCTCCTATGAGTTTTATTGCTTGTGTCCATGTATACGTTTACTACTGAGTTCAGATCTAAAATTGTCTGTTCACTCCAAGTAAAAATGATCATAATAATGATCAAATGAAAAAAATGATCAAATAACCATCTTCCTGGGAGGTTTTAGGTCTTTTTGCTGGACTATGTTTTCCTAATTTAGTTACCTTTGTGTTTTGGTAGGGGTGCTTGGGGGGCGGGGGGGAAGCTCAGATGAACCCCAACACTTTACCTATACCTTCACTAATAATGAACAGTTCTCCCTGGTTTTATGCAAGTTTATGTCCTGTATCTTGTCATCCTTGAGAACTACTGTCAGGATGATCCAGGGGATGAATAGACTATTTTACAAGAGCAAGTGAAAACAGCTTTTATTTGTAAGGCTAAACACACTGAGAAAGGGATTCAGTGGCCTTTGGAGCGTGCTGTGTTGCAGGTGTGTGTACTGCAGGAGTGAGGGAACAGAAGAGGTTGGTTAAAGCTGCTGTAGTCCCTTTTTTCATTGCACAGAACAGACTTTGCAAATTTAGGTGAGCTCAATGCTCCAACTTAATTTTAATCACTTTTTTTTTTTTTTAAAGACTCTTCTAGTTTTATCTCTGAGATCTCACAAGTGGAGATGTTTAGTTTGGGCCACTATTTGATTAGGAGGTTTAGAGTGGCCAGTAATTTGGTCAGAACTGATTGATGGCTGAAAATGACACCTTGAGGAGGTATTAAATTAAGATCCAAGAGCGATAGCTAGGCAGCACTGAGGACCTATTATTTGAAAGACATGGCACTGAAGTTAATATATTGTTTGTTGTGTTTGCAATTGGATGTGTAGTTCCATTTTATTTCATATTCGAAGTTATTAGAAGTGTTTCAGTGTCCTTCAGATGTGGTTGTGTCTCAGTTATGTACTTCAACTGCATCAGTAATGATGGTGTGAGCCTGCAATGATAACTGTATGAAAACGACTTAGAAATTTTAAGAAGAAAAATAATCTAAATGTCCCATTTAAATGTTTGTAATAATAGTGACCAGGAAGTCCTTTCTTCAGCTTTGGATTACAATTTTAATTCCAATGTATCAAAACATTTGTGTCCCGTAGAACATAGTCTCTTAACTTGTTCATCTGAAAGATGTAACTTGAATCTTCTCAGAGTGCTGCAATGCACATAGAGGTGATTGGGAGCAGATAGTGAAATTTCCGTTGTGTGAATTGGTTCTTATTGCTAACATCCTGTCCTGGTTTTGGCTGGGATAGAGTTAATTTTCTTCCTAGTAGCTGGTACAGTGCTGTGTTTTGGATTTAGCATGAGAATAATGTTGATAACACACCGATGGTTTAGTTGTTGCTAAGTAGTGCTTACACTAGTCAAGGACTTTTCAGCTTCCCATGCTCTACCGACTGAGAAGGCTGGAGGTGCACAAGAAGCTGGGAGGGGGCACAGCCAGGACAGCTGACCCAAACTGGCCAAAGGGATATTCCATACCGTGTGATGTCATGCTCAGTATATGAACTGCGGGGAGTTGGCTGGGGGGCGGTGACCGCTGCTCAGGGACTGGCTGGGCATCGGTTGGTGGGTGGTGAGCAATTTCATTGTGCATCACTTATTTTGTGTATTCTTTTATCATTCTTATTGTTGTTGTTATTATTATTATTTTCTCTTCCTCTTCTGTCCTATTAAACTGTCTTTATCTCAACCCACGAATTTTACTTTTTTTTTTTTCCCCCCGATTCTCTCCCCCATCCCACTGTGGGGGCCGGGGGGGGAGCAAAGGACTGTGTGGTGTTTAGCTGCCTGCCAGGTTAAACCACAACACATCCTTATATGCACAAGGAAGAAAAATATTGTCATTTGGAAAAGAATTCAAAATGTCGAAAGATCACTAGGGGTTTTTTTTTTAGCTTTACACAGATTGCCTACTTCACAGTAAAATAAAAGCATGAGTGCCTAATCTGTTTGCACTTGTGCTGCATGGATTTCAGCAACTTGGAAAGATTCTACTATATATTCAACTTGCAGGAATGCAGTTGACTGAATACGATGCCAAGCAGTAGAAAGGCTTCTAATGTGTTCATTATACTTAGGTGTACAGGAAAGCATTCAAACCATTTTGCAATTTACTATACTTCAGTTGCAAAGAAGTAAGGGAGCTGGTCGATGTTTCTGGCATATCGCTGGATGATGTTCTTGTATTACTTGATTTAATCAAGATGGATATTGCGAGTGAGTCAGAAAATTCTGAGGGGTATTTGGTATGCAAAACAATACCTAGTGCAGTTGATTTTGAAGTTGCAGTGCTGCAAATGTAGAAACAAAGTAGTTAAGGTGTTTTCTATAAGGTGACTCTCCCTTATTTGCTTTTTTAATATTTTAGCTTGTTTGCTCCCTCAGTCCTGTGATGTCTGCCTTTTTAATACCTCTGAATCATGCGTTCTTGTATTTTGTAGCTGTTATCCAAACTATCCAAATTTTTGCAAGGCACACAGCAAGGATTTCATCAACAGAGCATTGTTACTCACCTGATTAGTTTGCTGTGCTCACTTTAGCCTGATAGCCTTGAATAAAATCCCTTGCCTATTCAGTGCTGACCAACATTACTATTTCTTCTTGCTGTGTGGATTTTTGCTTCATGTTTCCTCCTTCAGACTATTGATGCATATTTAATAGGAACAAGAATAGTCTTAATACCAAAGCCTGTGGTGATGTACATCAGATCAAAGTTCTGAAATAGTCAATGGATGAATATGATTTTGTTCCTAATTAAAACAGTTAGTTTTACATGCTGCTTTTCAATGAAAATTTAATGTGTGAGCTCTTGTATCAATTTAATTTCATTATGCCAACATATTTACTATGCTAGAGTAGAAGCTGAGTCAGTATTTCCATTATAAGATCCTATTTTACAACTGTAAAATTAGTATTGTACTCTTTAGGGGGTTATAATCTGGCTGTAAAAATTCATTTAGGGCAGAAACTTGGCATGTAAGGTTTCAACAACATATATCTTGGGGGGGAAAAAAGAAAATGTAATTTTGGAATACAGTGCATTTGTAGATAGATTAGAGTTATGAGGGAAGAGAAAAAATGTTAACTTAAACACACACTTTGATTTGCAACCGAATTTCAAAAATGTTTTTTAAAAAAATTCCTAAACAAACAGCACAGAAAATACTTTTCTTGTGTCACTGGTGCTTCATATAGACCAATTCAGAAGGGATGGGTGGGGTGATGGTGGGAAAGGGGAGACAAATACTTCTTAGTTGTATATGAATTTTCTTCAGTTGTTCTTCATCAGCTCAAAAGCACCTGTTTCTTTTCATATTTCTAGTTAATGTATATATTTCAACATGATGTTAAGATTGTAACACAGAATAGTTAATAGAACTTTTCAGTGACAATGATTTGTAAATCTTTTTAAAAACTGAGGCATAAACCACTACCTTATCTCATAATCTTTTATGTAAGAAGGTATTGGAGGCCATCACTTTTCCTGTAATTATATTTCCTTTTTTATACCATATTTTTGAACAGGAGCTTGTAGTTAGAATTTAGGATTTTTTTTTTTTAAACTGACCCTCTTATGTAGATAAGGAGATAATGTCATCCTTTCAGTTCCTCATCAGGTCCTGAATTAAGGTGGTGTTTCAACAACAGTTTCAGGAATACAGGCAAAGGTACTTGGGTACTTAACTCACCTTACTAATTCTTAAAATACTTTTGTAGGATATGAAACAGTTTTGGAAATAAGCCATATTTTTAAAACTTGTATTAAAAATTAAATGCTAATACTTGAATGTTTTGAGTATCAGGAACTTGCAATAAACTTTTAACATCACCACCTCAAGCAGCTAGAGCTGTCCCTTTGTTGTGTGTTTGACAGACATGTAATGATGTTGCTTGTAAGGTGGACAGTTTGAGTATGGATGGCTTGCTTCATGTATTTCTGAGGTACAGCTCAGGTTGGGACTTACATCCACAGGATTCCCCTCTGGTGTCTCATCTTTTAGTAGGAATGGACAATTATTAAAGTAGCTGACAGCCACACTTTTCCTGAAGCACTTGTCATGACCTTTTATTTCCCCAAACCCAGGTTCTCCACCCCTTCACCCCCTTAACATCTTGCCTCTATAAATCTGCCCTTCCCTTCTCTCCTCCCCTAGAGCTGCTGCCCTGGGCATTGCCTGCATTTCTGCAGTTGCTGGGTGGTATGCATTACAGCAGACAGGTGAACTAGGAGCAACTGCAGGACAAGGTGGGGATGGCCTGTGTATATTATTGTCTGGGACTAACATCCTCTGTGTCCTGGGCAGCTGAAGCCCATACTGTCAGAAGAAAACCTGAACAGCCAGCGATTGAGGTGTGCTTCAACTGCTCGAGAGCTTCATGTGGTTTCACATGCTCTGATTTGGCTAGCCTTCTTCAAAGTCACAGATAAAAAATCTCTCTAATTTCCAGATTCGGAAATAGCTTGTGACATAGGTGAATTGAAATTGCTCTCAGATGCCAAATGTATCCTTCTGCTTCAAATAAATCCATTCTTTCCTTGAGCTCATGCAAGTAATGACTTATTGAGCCTTGTTACGCTACATCACTGCAGTGGTAATCTTTACTTCAGTGTTTTGAAACTTAAACTCAACAGATGTTTCCTGCATGTGTGTATTAAGTTATCTGTTCTTGTTCTCGATGTATTATATGAATTAGTGATTTGGTTAGACTGTTTTCAGGATCTTTACTGCATGGAAATTTTTCAGCTTCTCTTGCTATTTATACCAATATTATTCTCTAGAATACTTCATGTCTGACCCCAGTCATAGTCCATGGTTACAGTATATCCATGCTCTTTCTATGCAACAGCCCTGTAATACTCTCAGCAAACATCTCCTGCCCATAAAGAAAATCAGCAATTCAGAACTGTTGGCAGCCTCCCCCTAAGGAAAGTGTATGACGTGGGCAGCAACCCATATCCCAGTAACTTCGTATGCTGTAAAGTTGCCTCAGTCACGAAGACTTAAATTAATGGTTTTACTTTACAAGATTTTAAACATGTATTTTATTGTAATTCAATTTCCTGTACCTTTTTCCATCTATTATAGACGGGGAAGCAAACCTGGAGGGGAGAATTACCTTCATTAATGTCACACAGACTGTCACTGGGAGAATTAGGAATGCAACTAATGTTTCTTCAAAATAAATAAAAAAGGACAAAGAACAAGAACCCAAAACTGCCACATTAATACTTGCTGTAATGCTCTGTGTATTTCTCTTTACAGGTGACTGTCACAACTATTGGCTATGGGGATAAAGTGCCTCAGACCTGGATAGGAAAGACCATTGCATCTTGTTTTTCAGTATTCGCGATTTCATTTTTTGCACTACCTGCGGTAGGTTATCTTGTGCTTTTGCTGGCAATTTGGTGTTGACTCATTAGTTGATCAGAGGAAACTTTTGTTATTGATTCTTTAACCTTTCATTTAACCTGACGTTATGAAAGCTTTGTATTAAACTTTTATATTGTAGTTAAAATATATGTAGCTTGTAGAAGCAAAAGGGCTTCTATAAGTAGCTAAAAAAAGTAAATATGCAGTGTTTATTGTATGCAACACTAGATTTGGTATGTATTTGAGAAAGAGACGTTTAATTCAAAATACTTTTTCTGCCCATCTCAGAAGGGTAAAAGAAATTATTTCTCATGCTAATTACTTCTGGACTCAGTGACTTAGTGATGTTTTGGCTTTTTAAGGCATTCACTCATAGTTTACTCAACTGATTAGGTCCAGGGTGAACTGTAGAGTTCTCATACACATCTTTCTTCTAGCAAAGCTGCCGAAAAGGTGTCACTGGCAGAGAGACAACAATAAACAGCCAGGGACACTGATGCAGCTCCTTGCCAAATTAGCAGCTGTCCATGGCCAAAGTCCCATTTTCAAAAGTGACCTAGGGCTGAGTTTTTAAAGGTGTTATGGCACTTTGTACTGAAAATGGGTTCCCAAGTACTTTCTAACAAGAAACAAGGCACTTGAGTACCAAGAGTAAATTCAAAATCAGCGAAACCTGGAGTGTGGTTTGAAAACCCAAAATGTTCAGTGCCAAGGGTAATTAAGGGTATTTTTTTCACAAATTTAGCAATACTCCTGAATTGTGCTGTTAAAATGTTTGTGCAACTTGAAATGTGCTGTTAAAATATTTACTTTTTTGGCAAGTTTTTCAGTTCAGTGACACAAACAGTTGTGTTAGCAGATGTTCCAGTAGTTGTGGCAGAGAAGTGGTGGGGAGAAGTACAGGATGGATAAGACGAATACTTTTATGCCAGTACCATCACAAAAATTCTTCACAACATGAAAGAGTAACTATTAAAACTCCAGTGGCTTTTTAAAATTAGTCGCTTACTTTAAAGGTACGCAACTTTTTGCAGAGGAGAGTAATTAAGTGTAGATTTTCAGACTCTCCAGCATCAGTTTGCCTTTAAAGCATATTCCTCCCCCCTCCTCATTCTAATCTCTTTCATATTTATTCCTTGTTTAGAAGGGAGATCTGGTAAATGAAATTATCTGTAAGAAAAATGCCAAAAGCTATTATTTTGGCTAAGAGTTGGTTTTTTTTTTTTTTTTTTTTTAAATTTTAAGCCAGCAGCAGCAGCCACACCTTCACAGCAATGCTTTTATGTTTACCTGTCAGGTTTCCCTAGTCCTTTGTAGAAGTAAAACAACAACAAACACCCCTTTATCTGTGTGATTTTACAACTTAATTCAGTAATTCTTGTGAGTTGGCCCAAGGGGGAAATTTAGGGTTTGAAGCTCCAGCAGTAAATAGTTGATGGGTAGTAACTATTGCACGCTGCCTTGTTGCCATTTTAAATAAGGGGAGCTGGCTGAGATCACAGTCAAAAGTAATTGTTGTGGCTAAACACAACTGGTATGGGTTCTGGATCTAGCAATGATCCTTCATTTCCCAAGTAAGTGATGTTTGAGCACCATTAACTCTTTGATCTTTACTAAGTGAACATAATAGGAAGGGCCTTTCCTGTTCCTTTCAAAACACTTGATGATTAATACAGTTCTTAGAGGTTGAGCCAAGATCACTGGCTGCTCTGACACCTTGACTACCATGTGTAGAAAATGAATTATGCTTTTGTTGAGTAGGTGTAGTCATGTAAGCTGATTTATAGAAGACCTCATTTTTATCTGTTACTAAAACCTCTGTTAAATATGTCTATAGCTATGCAAATGACTACATAAATGACTTGCTCTACACTTAATTTTGGACATAATAGTTATACTATATTCGGAGGTTATTTTGGGTTGTACACCATCCAGTGCCATTAGTCCATGTCCCTTGTCCTGAGAGTGGATTAGATGGCCTTATGTTGAACTCACTGAAGTCCTGACCATTTTGTAATATTCCTATTCCTCTTCTTTGTCCTCCCCTCCCAGCATGGGTTAACATACGGAAATAGAAATTACCGTGCTGAAGTTAAAAGGTCTTTCTTGTGACCTGAATCATGCCATGCCAAAGCTTTATTTCTCATAAAAACGAAGTTAAGTACACCAGGTTAATATTTCTCCCTATTCTGTCATTCCCCTGCACAAGCATTTATGAGGCTTTTAGAGGGTATGAAATATCATTTCTGCTCGCTCTTTAGCATTTGAGTCCAGCTGACTTAAATAGGCTTTGGATTAGGGCATGATAGCATTTATAGTTTGTTTCAACAAGTAATACTGAGTCTAAAAACTTAACAGTATTAAGTCATTTCCTCTAAATAATTAGTTGGTTTTTATGATGCTGAATGGAAGTTTATTAATACAACATAATTTGGCAAGCTTATGTGTGGTTTTTTTCCTCCTTAAAAAAAAAAAAATTAGGACTGTGTTTTCTTTGTTCCCACAGGGAATTCTTGGTTCAGGCTTTGCCCTAAAGGTACAACAGAAACAAAGACAGAAGCATTTCAACCGTCAAATTCCAGCTGCTGCCTCTCTCATACAGGTACTGAGTTCCTGCATTTTGCATACTATCATTTCTTTCCATTTATAGGGTTTTTTTTTTCAAAACTGTTGTCAATATTTCCATGCCTCATTCCCATTAAAAATTGTATAGGGGTTACAGACACAAGTATTTTAAACAGTTTTGGAAATCCCACCTTTAATGTAAACTAATAAGCTGAAAAGTTCACTCCCAAATCAGTGCAAACTGTTTAATTCAGCTGGTTAAAATCAAAAATGAAAGCTAACCTATAGTTATCGAAAAATTTACCTGGGGAAAATGTTATGAAATACCATGCTTGCAGTAGTGAAAAACAGAGAGGAGGCCTCATGTAAAATTGTACTTTAAAAAAAATACATTGTTGCTTATAAAGACAAATGTCACATATGCTTCATTTTCCTTGGGACAAATAAATTCTTAAAAATCTCAAATTTAGGAGAATTAAGTCAGAGTGTTAAATAGGAAAATCTTGTCTGAACTTTTCAGCTCCAGGATAGGTGGCTGGGAACCCCTGGGATTCTGCAAAATCAACCTTTTTGTGTAGGATAACATACAGGCAGAAAAATTTTGATCCCCTCTGTTAAAAATACAGTTGCAGTTCAGTGTCAGTAAGGTCAATGAGATTTTATCCTTTACTTCAGTGGGGCCAGCATTTCACCCTGGAGAAGTATTAATATTGTTTCATTCTAGGTTTTTCCAGCTTTTTCTCCCTCACTCAGTATCTGCATGTAGCTTTAGAAGCACAGGGATCAAATTTAAAAGAAATTTAGGTGTACACCTAAGCCATATCATTTTTGCATTCTTATATGACTGACTTCCACATTCACTCATGAAGCTAGAGATTTCCAGGTCAGGCTCTTTATGGAAACAGTAGCTAACTGTAAAGTTTATGCTTGAAACTAAACAGTCCCAGAGTTAATGTGAAAAAGGTTTAAATTTAGGGCTCTGGTTATAACCAAAGATTAGCCAAAAATCTTCAGACTCAGTGTGTTTCGTTTGGATTGCATGGTCAGAAAAAGGTGTGGTTTTGCAAAGAATGGATTTTTAGTGTTCTCACTGATTCTTTTGGGAAATCAACCCCAAATTATTGGGAAGCCTGAGATTGCATGTCCAGAACGTTGTACTTGGCTCCATCTGAAATGTTAAGGAGGAGTAGAGGATAGACAATGAGTTGCTGACTACCTGTTCTTAATAGTGGTAATTAAGATTTACTAATAATCTCGGACTTCTAAAGGCCCAATTTAATAAGTGCTCTACAAATAACTTACAAAAAGATTATTCTTAAACCAAGAAGTTTATGAAATAAGTACAAGACAAGACAACAGCTGAAATGAGCGGTACTTTTTTCCTGTATTCCTTCTTGTTTTCTTCTAAAGGCCAGTTGTTTCTTCCAGTATCCTATTAACCATGGTGGGAATTATATAGTGATTGATCCTTTACTTTCCAACTGCTGTCTGTTCTCCTTTGTCATTCTGCTTGCTTTGTTTCTTTCATCCAGTATTTTCTGGCCTTTCCCACTTTAGATTTTGTGTATGTATATGTGTGTCCTTTTTCACATAGTGTGTAAGTAAGGATCTGCCTTTTTAATTTGGAGACTAATTATTAATCAATTCTGATGATATATTTACAGATTTAAGAGAGAATGCAGTAGTGTTTTGTCTCTGGTTGGTCTTGTTTCCTAGCCCTGCTTTTCCTTCTTTTTGTTTTAGAACATAGTACTTTAATCATTGGTGGTTGGCAGGAGGGAGAATTGGTTTTGGGTTTTGGCTCCTGGTTAACCATTGGTGCTGTTCCCTCATGCTCTCAGTCTTATTTCTTTGTATGAATATAGCCCTACCGACCACACCACAATTGGGTTTTTTTCTGATAGTACTCTTGTGAGGCAGGGAAGAATGATTTTTTTCTGCATAGGAGCTTGAAACACAGGATGCAATAGGGAAAATGCTCCAAGTCAGAGAGGGAAACTGGGGCAGAGCAAGAAATTCAACCCCAGTCTCTTGAGTCCAGTCTAGAATTCTCTCTTATTATTTGTTTGTCACTAATGCGAACAAAAGTTGCACTTGGAAAGACTGATCTTCCTTTCCGGTTTGCGCAGTTCAAACTATGTGGTTTCTGTTTACTAAATAAGGATTCTAAACCATGCTGAGTTTGTTTCCAGTGGGGAAATTCAAGAATACTATTAAATAAAGAATGACTAACGTGCTACTTGGAAGTTACTTTGTAGTACAGATAGCTACACATCTGATTGCATTAATTGTTCTGTTGCTTAAAACACTTGTTCTAGACTGCATGGAGGTGCTATGCAGCAGAAAACCCAGACTCTTCTACATGGAAAATATACATTCGAAAACCTGCCAGAAATTATCATTTGCTGTCACCCAGTCCAAAACCGAAGAAATCAGTGATGGTACCAGTAACTAACATTTCCTATTATAGTAATTTAAAATTTTTAAATTAGATTGAATTTATTTACTCTCTAGAGGCTTTGTTGTGTTTGTTTTACAGATTATTACTTGGTTTCAAAGTTTTATTTTCATTTCAGTTTTGAGATTTTTAGCATAGAAACATTTTAAACTATAACTTAATTTGCTTCAGTTCCCAAGCTTGACTTTTTTAATGTATCTATGGGTTCAGAAAAGAGCAATAATGACCTAACTCAGGCACATCAATCAGTAACTTACTGTTGTTGTTTGGAAAACTATAAGCAAAGGAAGAAAAGAAAATTACTATTTCCAAAACAGTAACTTTTAATTGTTTGTTTGTTTGTTTGTTTTTTTAAAAAAGCAAACCTGCTGCTTCTCTCAGCTATTGAGTTTTGTGGCTTTCTAAGCTTCTATGGTAAAGACATCTTGTGCCTACATACAGTAGTATTTTCATATCAACTGATTCCATAAGTTAAGAATTCTTTTGTTTACAAAGCAGCAACAGAAAATCTTTGTTAGAATCTTTAGATTAGAGAGGATGAAGTATTACATATTCTAAGAGTATTGCACAGTAGTCTCAAGCTGGAAAGAGAGGATGTTGTGCAAAAATCTTCCCTAGTATCCCAGGTTCATCTGAGTTCAGTAGCAATATATCCATTTGCTTTTTGCTGAAGTTATGATTTATTGCATCCATAAAATGGTAAAGATATTCTAGAATAGTTTGATTTATATAAACTGTCGCAGAGCTAGCAGATTTTTTTACTGCAGGCACTGGATTTGCTAATGACAATGTGCAGGATTTGCTAATGACAATGTGCAGAATTCTAGTGATTAGCCAGTTTTGGCGGGATGGGGGGCAATCTTACTGATAAACACACAGTGTAGCATCATGAAAATGTAATTGATCAGGCACTCTTTTGACTGGTTACAGCTCATTGGGGACTGCATTATTTTTGAAGACATTACTGAAGAGACAACTAAATGTGGCTTGGTTTGAGTAATTTAATGTATGTGTATTTTTAGGTTAAAAAGAAGAAATTTAAGTTAGACAAGGACAATGGGCCTTCTTCTCCAGATAGGATGTTAACTGTTCCACACATCACTTACGACCATGTGACAGAGGACAGGAAACCCGATTTCAGTTTTGAAGCATATGAAAATTCTGGTAAGAGATTCCATTATAAAATGCCAGTAACTGTAATGGCTTCTATTAGTGATTTACACACAGATCCTCTTTAATATCTGTAAGAGAGAGGATGAGGACAGAACAAGCTCTTGCCATTCTAAAGCAAGAATACTTTGCTTTTTGACTTTGGTTGCTGGCTTGTCTGGATGAGATTCAACCATTCCTTTAATGAGCATACTCCACTGCAGACAAACTAAGATTATTTGTCATTTCTGCCTGTCAGAAGAGCTACTGTCTGAGGCTGGTGCGCATACGTTCCCCAATTCTGCAACTGATTGAAACTACAGGGATTAGCTGTCAGCTTTTCCATGTGAAATTTAACCAAGATGTGTTGCTATTGTGCTTGTACCTCAACCAAAAAGGATTGACACGTCTTGGCTGCACTGAACATAGTCTGCCACATGAAACCATCATGTGCTCCTGCCATCTGCTCAGTGGAGTAGGCTGTGAATCGAATTTTGAAAGCAGAAGTACTTAAGATAAATGTGGATCCATCTGTATTAACTGTCACTGTACAAAATGGTACAGTATGAGGAAAAAGAAGAAAGGACTTTGATAGTCATCTTATAATTAATAGCTTAGTTATAGTTGCTTTAGCTGTAATGAACTTCCAAAATAACTCTGAATTTACAATGTGGCTTTTTTACAAATGTACTTTTATTAGAAGTTTTTAATGTGTATTGCTCAAATTTTGGCAGCAAGAATGAGGTTTAATTTTTAAGGTGTGTTTTATTGATTATAGATACCTTAAGTACTTATGGTTTTTCTCCTCAAGAATTTGGCTGACCTGATTAAATTTAATGACCTTTAAAATAAGATAGCAATGTGGGCTGGCACCGGGCATATTTTAATTCAAGCAGAAAGTCTCACCTTCCGTGTAGTTCTTGGTACGCTTCTGTCTTGTCTTGTTCTGTAACATCCATGCTTTTCCACTCTTTGGCCTCTGTTAAAGAATGATTGTGAACTGCATCTGGTGGTAGAAACGACAAAGCTGTTAAAAGGTGGACAAGTACTAAGTCTAGTTTGTGTCTCAGGCTTTGAGTACAGATACCTTTCTTCAAAACAATCCAATGAATGAACTGTACAAATGCTTAGATTTGTAAAGTCCCACCTTTTATCACTAAGTTTCTAAGTTGAGTAAAGGACAATATGATCTGCAGACAGCCTACTACTGCCATTTCAAAAATCAGCTCTATAGCTGTCAATAAAAGGATTTTCTCTAATTTCTTCTGACACTTATCTTTTTTCTTTTTTATCTGTGTTCTGCTCTCTCTAAACTGTTACAAGTATACAGGACAAACAGGAATGTTAAAATTGCTTGGTAAGTTGAGGAAAATAATTCTATCTATGGCATGCCAGCTTATGACAATGTAATGTTTGCAGTGCTTTTCATGTGTGTCTAGTACCATATAGTTTCTAAGAAATCTTTTGCAGCCAAGGAGATCTTAGACAGACAAAAATGTACATTCTCACACTTGTAATCACAATTGCACCCACAGTTTTATTAGAAAGAGAAAAGTGAGCACTCGTTTATATAAGTAGATGATCTCTGGGTTTTTTTAATAATTGAGAAAAATTGCTCATGTATATATAACCAATAGAAAATATAATCTACGTATAAATAAAGTATAATTCATCCAGTAGTTATCTGAGCATATATCTGAGAATTAAATTCTAAACAAGTAGATTGGGATGGAAGAAAAATTTCCAGATTTGACCTCTAATATTGTGCATTCTGAAGTACATGCATCTGTTCCTGTAAAAATGCTCTGTAGATATTTGTGAACAGATGGGGACCCATAAACTAAATAATTTATTTTACTTTGGTTTGTCTGGTTTGTCTGGATTCTGTGATCACTTAAGCAGCCGTGTAGTCCTGTGATGTTTCTAATCTGCTTGCTTAGGCACTTTCCTAACAATTGAGTGTTCCCCAAAGACTCTAGGATTAGAGCTAGGTCTGGGCAAAAAACCTCTGTGATTTAGTGAGAGTGCTGTGAGCTACCTGTAAGTTGTCTGCTCTGCATCCACTAAAGACAATAGAGGCTTCTTTTTGGTGATCGAGTGCAAGGATGCTCATGCTTGGATTAAACTGTCTGAAAATAGAAGGTTCAGTTTCTCCTCTGAACCCACGTGGAACACAGGTGCAATTAAGCTGGTAAAACAGCAGAAAACAAACTGAATCTCCTTGACTCCCCCTGACCAATCCTTGATTTGCCCATTTTCTAGTTTCCACTTTTCTCCTGTACTCCAAGCAGTGCATCTCTGTTGGGGGTGAGCATGGTGGAACAAGCTCAGGAAGAGCAGCAAGAGCCTTGAAGTCAGCTGTTTTACATGAACAAGAAATTCCTTCATCTTGGGGAAATATCGGAGGAGCTTTGCGAGCCACGATAGGTTCAGTTTGTATTTCCTAGCCAGGCAGCATGAGCTCAATGAACCTGAGAGGTTACCTAACACTGTTCTCACAGTGACTCAAAGAAATAGAGAAGAAGCGTGTATTTGTACTTACTGTGAATAAGATTACCTACACAGAAAACTGAAGCTGCCAAGTCAAAAGCTCAGAAACAAGAAATTAGGAAGTACAAGAACAAAGGATGCTCATTCAGCTTTAATTTGGTCCTCAGAAAGTCTCTAGTCACATATCCATGTGCTGCTTTCTCATATTCAGTAAATTTTGGTTCTCTCTTTGGGCTGCCCACTTATATTCAAGTCTTCACACTCCTGGATCCCCCATCTGGCTTCCCTGCCAGTATCCTTATGCAACCAGAGATTTCCACCTCCTTTTCTCCCCTCTTGCTTTCTCCTGGCATCATCAGTTCAGCAAAGACCCAAGAACAGTGGCTGGAGCGTGCCTAGCACTGACAGAACACTTGCAAAATGGGGTTGGTTTTTTTTCAGATTTTTAAACTCCAATACATTTATATTTTGAGAGATTTTTCTCTTTGTGTAAAATTAAGGCAACACTTCTGAAAAATATCACTCTGTCCCAGTGTGTGAGTCCACAGGCATTTCTTAATGAAATAGTTATTAAAAGGATAATGCTATTCAAAAGAACTAAACATAGTATAAATGTTACATTTGGCTGAGTCTCTTTCTCATCATTGACTTCTGTTGCTTGCCTGAAGCTTTTCCCCAAGAAATTCAGCCTGAGGCAGGCACTTGGCTTAAATGGTTGAAGTGGGCAGCTTCAAATGCTTTTTATGGGATGTGTCAGGCAGCGTCAAACATGGGTGGCAGTACTGGTCTGTCTACTTGACAGCACTGAAATCTGACCAGGAGCTAGCTACACCGTGAACAGTATGAACCAGAGCAAGAGGGGTCTGACCCATATGAGGTTGTATGCTTTGGAAAGGGAAACGCTTGAGGAAACCCTAAAGTCAGGAAGGAAGGGGCAAACATATAGATTACGTTCCTCAAAATGGGACTGGCATGTAGGGAGGAGTATCTTGCAGCAGGTGACACTGTCATGAAGAATGGATTTGAAGAGGCAACGATGCCTCCCCTAGTGGTGATTTGATATTCTGCTAACATGTAATGTTCACTAGAAGAGTTTCATACAAGCTCTTTTCCACAGTATTTTTTATTTTGTTTTTAAAAATGTCAGGTACAACATACTATATTTTAGGTATGTCTACATCTCCTCAGCCGCCTGTCTGGAGCTCCCCCCCCCCCCCCCATCTCTCTTTTTTTTTTTGCTTTTTTTTTATGTGCATCTTTACTCTGACTCAGATTGTCAGCGCTCCTGGCCATCCTTTTCCGCAGACCAGCAGTCTTCCAGTGCTCCTTCCTCTCCAGGTAAAGCTTATAATATTTCATTACTTCATCACCTTTGTTAATTACTTTGTTAATTACTAAATCTTTGCAATGCTCTGTCTGGAGTTGCCTGCTGTGGCAAAGAAAATTGTAGTGCTGTTTTTTAAAGAAAGCATAGGCATGTCAGTAGAATTTTGAGTTTGGAAAGTTGTTCAGGTTGTAAATTACAAATGTTTAAATAAAACCAGAAATTTTCTGCAGAACAGAGGTATTTTCTAAATGCATTAATTAAAACTCAGATTTTTCCATGAAAGATGCTTTAAAGTGTTTTAAATTTTTTGTCCATGCTTGCAAAAAAGGCAGTGTAAAATATTTTCTGTCTTACTAGCCCAATACTACCAGAAAAGCATCTGCATACATGTCATACTGCATATAAAATTGTTGTGTTGGTAATACAGAAAACCTATCAGTAATTTCTTGTTATTGTGTTTATAATCCTCGATTGGAAGTTCATAGAATCATAGAATGGTTTGAGTTGGAAGGGACCTTTAAAGGTCATCTAGTCCAACCCCCCCTGCGATGAGCAGGGACATCTTCAACTAGAGCAGGTTGCTCAAAGCCCTATCCAGCCTGACCTTGAATGTTTCCAGAAAGTTCAGAATTTCTGTTTTAAAACAGGGGTTCACATATTGAGGGGAGTGTATTTTCTGCCATTTCAAAGTAGTACTTGGCTCAGCATTATCAGTTGGATAGTCATGCCTATTACCATAGTTGCTGCTGCTACTCATCAAAAATAGAGAAAATAAAGCTTGGGGACCCCTGCATTATAGTGAATATCCCTTGCTACACCTGTTTCCTGTTTCTTTTCACTCATTATTATCCATTGAAAATGAGTTTCTAAAGCTTCCTTTTTTCTTTTCCCCTTTAGCCTACTTATTTAGAAATTTAGTGTCTTTTTTTAACACTGCTTTGTGAGTAAGACTCCTCCAAAGTCAAATGGCTATGAATTTGTTTTTATAAATAAAAAAAATATGCTGCAGCAGCATATGCTCCCTAGTGCTCTGCTTGAGCCTTGTTTCAAGGCACTTTGTGGCAGGGAAGCTCTCATTAATGCCATGTTCTTTTCTTGGTCCCTCCTCCCTCTCTGTGCAAGCAGGTTGCATGGTAGTGTTTTGGAGTCGTTCCTCCTTCATGTTGGAAGTAGCAACATACATTTAAGAATAAGAGCATAAAAAGCCAAGGGCTGCACTGGTCACCAGAACAGGCTGATCTTGGTTATGATCTTCTTAGAAAATTTTAAAATAAAAAGAGGGAGGGAGATACCATGTTTGCCTCATATTAAGCAGCTCTTCATCTCTGTATTCTCAGATAACAGCGCTTTCAAATAGGCTGAGGTACAGTCTTGACTTTCTTGTTCCTTTTTCATTGTGCCACTCCCTCTCTCCACTCCCATGAAACTGAAAAACAATAACTGTGAATGATCCAAGAATAGCTGTTTCTGCAAATCCACTTGTGTACTGTGTGTATTTTATCTCTCATAAGCATGATTTAGTGAGTATTCAGCAAACACTTTACATGGTTTTAAGTTCAGCAGTTTTATCACTTGTCATTAGGAAAACTAAAAAGGCTGTGAGTCATCCTTTCCTAGAAACTGGAAAAGTTTCATTTGTATCTTGTAGAAATTAAAACAGTGAAAATTAATTTAAAGCCAAAAGGAGTCTGTTTTAAAGACATTTTGCTGCATATCTGAATCTGGAATAATTTTGCTTGTTTCACAGCCACTATCTTGGATGATGGCTACAGCAAAGTGATTAAATAACATGATACTAAAACCAAAAATAGGAAGCTAACGTTTGCGAAAACTTACTATAGAATTTTCATTTTTAAGTGCTGCAAGTGGCTCCTGCTTTTAATAATTTTGTCTCCTAGCAGTTGTCTCTTACTGTGATTTCGGAGGTCTTCCTCTCCTATTACATGTTCATTGTAATTTTGAATGGCCATGTGCCTGATGATATAATAACATCTTCTCTTCTGATTATTTGTAAAAGTTCAAATCCATTTCTGCCATATGAAGATATCTACTTAGTTTAGTAAAGTGGTTGCATTTTAAAAAAAATCTGTTTCCTGATATGCCCACTTCTATTCTCATTAAATTCATTTATTCATTTAAGTTAGCTATTTCTGTTGTATTCCTTTAGCTTTCATGTTGCATTTTGGCAGGGCATTATTTACTGTTATATTATAAAGTATTTTATTTAATACTGTAGAGACTTTATAAATTACAACATTACAATTATTTCATTGAATGATCCAGCCAGTTGCACAGATAAAGATTTCTATGGAGGTGTCACAGTCTACCTATGATTTCTACAGAATTTTACTTGCTGTTTTTATTCTCTATAAAAATTCATTACAGTCATGTATAAATACAATAGTGGTTTTATTTATATGCAAATTTTGTGGCTTCTCTAACAAATGTTAGGACCATGCTGGAAAAAGCACTTAGAGTTCTTAATGTTAGAGGCTGGCAGAATTTAGGAGCCTGAGTTTAAAAATGAAATCTGTAATTCTCTGCCTAATTTCTTGGATGCATGAAAGTGTTGGTATACAAGTAACTTTGCCACTAAAAACTTTCAATAACTGAAGTTTTGTGAAATGGCCTTCCCACTAAGGACCTCATCTTGGATGAACTGAACATCTTGCCACCTGTCTCATGTCTGGGCTCAAAGATGAGGCATCCTTGTGCCTAAGGATGAGAGGGATTGGGAACCAGTAGACAGTGCATGACAGGAGCTGACTGCTCACCGTGAAAAGGCACCTTTGTTGTTCTAGGCCTGGCTTCTTGATCTTAGTCACAGTAATTACATCCCAGAAACTGGTATTATAAACTAAAACATGAAGTAGAGATGGAATAAAAAGGAACTGATCTTGTCATTGAATTGCAGTCATGTACTGTCACTGTAAAGCGGTGGTCCATGGTATGGCTGAGTATTGTACAATAAGTTTTATAATGCATGAAGCTGCCTGTGATATAGGTACTTGACATTCTAGTGTATGAGGAGTATGAACAATAAAAAAAGTATTAGCTTTAAGTCTTCAGCAGAAGTTAAAATTCCTCAGGTAGAAGAAGAGTTAAAGTTTTACTTTTCATGAAGTCTGCGGTATATGCAATTTTTTTGTAGTAACTTCTGTTTTCAATATTCTGTTAAAATGTACAGAATTTCAGAGATCCAAATGAGTGGTAGACCTTTCTTGAAAAAGATGAATGCTATTGCTTTAACTGTTATCTGCATGTTTCCTCACAGTGAAAAAAAGCCCGACATTTTTAGATGTGAACACAGGACCCTTCATCAGGACCAACAGCTTTGCCGATGAGCTTGACCTGGAGGGTGAGACACTGTTGACCCCAATAACTCACATCTCACAGTAAGTCAAGGCTAGTGAATTGTGCATTAGTTGACTTAGACAAGAGAAGCCAATTCAGGTGGGAGGAGCTGAAATATAGAGCTGATAGGGCTATCTCAGATATTTGCGTCAAACTCTTTTTACCTTGAAGTTGGTGTATAATGTTCGAGTGCCAGTAAATCTTCATGTTGACCTGAAGAAAAGTTCACTTGGCTGTGACACAAGGCTTTAGTTTTTAGCTAATGTCTCTGGGCAGCTGGTGGTTGATAGCCTCAAGATTTTCGCATGGAGACAATGTGTGGGAGTACTTGCCTGTTGAGAATTATATTACTCCCTCCACCATTTTCCAGTGGAATAGCTGTGAAGTGCAAATTTTTAAATACTACTCATATGAAATACCAGCCTTTCTATTTCAGCAGCACCTTCTCTAATGGTCAAATGATGATCTGCATTGGAAGAAAAGACCTGTTTTGATCTTTATTACTGCTTTGTGATATATATAAAAATGATCTGAAATAGGCCTGTATTTTTTATGTTGTTGTTTTCCTTTTTTAAAAGAAGATCTTCCACATACCTTTTATGCTAAAATGTTATCTCCAGGTTCTCAGATTATTCTAAAAAATTGAGAATTGCAAAAGATTTTTATTCAAATGCCTTTAAAAAAAAAAAAATTTCTGCCATTGTTTAATTCAAACTCCTGACAAATTATTATCATTTACCATAGTAGATGTGTGACAGTGTGTCCTCTAGCAGAGGAATGAGACAATGTTTTCCCCTCCTATTCCTAGAAATCTGAGGATTTCTGCAGTGAAACCACAGATGAAAATTCTTGGCATACTTGTATTTCTGAGGTACAAAACATGCAGAAACGCCTGCTGCCAATTTTCAGGACTTCTTCCTATACAGTATAAATAGCAGAGAAGCACAAACATACTTTTTATAGCCACTTTAGAAGGGCATTTTTTTAAAAAAGTAGGTTTGGGAGGAGTCTTCCCTGCCCCCAAGCAAAAGGGCTTGCATTTTCAGCTGAATATTGTACAGGTACATATATTTGTAGTCAGAGGATTTAGGAGACTTGTATTCTGGAAGATTTCTTAGTGGTACAAGCAGGAGGAGGAAGTCATAAATTTCCTCAAGCCTTAGACAAGAACAACCGAGCAGCAAAACCAGATCTAGAAGTTTCCTTCGCGTAGCTTTTTTTTAAACTTTAATTTACCACAACATTGCAGGCTTTCTTTAAGAGAAATAAGCTTTGGTGCTAGGAGTTTTCATTATTCTTTTTGGATTTGGGAATGATTTAGTTATTTCTCATTGTGACCTTCATTGATACGTTTCTAATAATAAGGTGCTCCATCACTTTTAAGTCCAACTTGTGTAACAGCTGAGATTTTTTTTTCTATGAACTACTTGTGGGAGACCTTAGGATATAGGTAATGTGTATCAGCTGAAGAACCTTACCAAATTAACACCCTAGTCTTTTAGTAACTTATATATTTCTCTTTTACTTTCTTAATTTTTGGTTGTAACCTTTATTGAAATCTCCCTAGATTGCTCTAGGTCAGGAGTGATGGGATGGTACAAAACATGTCCCCACATATGGCTTGAATTGAGTCTCTGCTAGAGTGGAAGAAAATGGAAGTCATTGTTTCTTTTAAGACTTTGGTTTTAGATTCAAAACTGGATAAATTGGATTAAATGCAAAACCGGATAAAATATTAATCAAAATGTGTCTCTCTGAAGCATGGGTGCCCAAATGTTGTAGAGCCTGAGAACTGTTCATTTAGAAGTGCATTTACTTTGTACGCAGTTTATTAAAAAGCCTGAAACAATGCCAGATCAGCCTACTATAGATGTAAGGGTTTGGCAAAAAGTTAGTGAAAACCCTGTGTTCTGTAATCTCAGTTGGAGTATTGGCATTCAGGGAACAGATATTCCCAAATATTTTGAAATGCAAAATATTCTAATGTTTGTTTTACTGTTGGGTTGTGCATTTGAGGCAGTTGAAAAGCAAGCTGCTGTGCTGCGTTTCACTGGGTACCCGTGTCGCTGGATGCTGAAGACCAGTCAATTTCCATGAATTATTTAGACAAATGCTTCTTTTTCATTCTTCATTTCAAAGTCCTAGGGAACAAATATTTATGAGCTGGTTACACGTTAGTAGGACCTGCATATTAGACATGTGGGCATAGAATTAAGGATCAAATTTAGAATTGTGCAATAGATATATCTCTTTGTGCAAAGCCATGTCCTAATTTTCTGTAGCGTAAAAGTGGTTAGTCAAATTATTATTTGTCTTTGTGTGTTTTTAATTCAGGCTTGAAAGTTATGCTCTGCCTGAGAGAATCTAGGATGAATTATTTTGTTCTGATGTCCCCAGTTTTATTTCCTTAAAGCCATCATATGTACAGTATGATTGCTCCAGATTTGTTGATAAGGAAATAAGCAACCATATGCAAGTCTAAACCCAAGTACTTAACAAAAATACAGCACCAGCTATGACAACAAATTAGTATGGAAAAGTCAAATTAAGTGCAAATATCTCTAGTTTCAGGTCTTAAAAGCAATTCATACTCTATTAGAGGAACAGAAGCATGAAGACAGTTTCAGAAGTGAAAGCATAATATAAAACACTTGATCTAAGGATGCTTGGATTTGGGATTCGTAGAACTATTTCCTGGTCAATTATATTTTTATTGCAACATATGAATTAGCTTATCTATAAACCACGGAAAGGTGACTCCAGAATAAACATTAATTTTTTGAAAGTCATAAATGCATGAGTAAATATTACATAGTTAATTGGAGACATGCAATTAGAAAGTGACTTTTAGTTGACAGTATGAAAAATATTTCCTTTTGACAAGTAGTGTAAATCTGGCAAAAGTGTGGGGTACCTACTGTGTTACTGACAGGCAAACACTTGGCATCATTGTGGCTTAAAAAAAGAATGAGGCTAAGTTTGTTTTCTCACTTGCATTACGTCATGGAAAGAAAATGCCATCTTTCAGCCCTTATGGCAAAGGGCTTTAGGCTTCCGGGCCTAAAGTCCCCTTTAAATTGAATTTCAGTGCCCTGCTTGTTTATGCAAAAATTATTCTCTTTTTGTAAATGTAGGTGCATATTCTCACTGAATTTAATAGGACTGTTTTGTGTCTAATAACAAAAATGCAGGTGTGGGGTTTTTTGCAGGACATACTTCTGGCTCCATTTTAAATCTGTTTTGAAATAAACATTGTACTAATTGTGGCCCTATTTCTGTGGAATTAGAAATGGGAAATCTTTCATGTGGAAAGATTACTGCACCAGTTAATTGTTTGTCAGTACCACTTTGAGGAAACTAAAATAATAATAGAAGCACTTTGAGACCTGATGTTCAAACAGGAAAGTGATTAAAATGTCATAGCAAAAACAGATTTGCAGCAGGTGCATGCAGAAATATAGAATAACATAGCAGTGCATGGAAGAGTGATTGCACTTTTCCTTCTACGTGAAGAAGTCTTATAAGCAGAAAATGAAGATTTGAGCAGAGCAATCTTTGTAATTAGCTATTATGGATCTCACCTATAAAATGAACTGTAACAGTTTGAAGAATGCAGTACACAGTGTGTTGTTTGAGATAAAACTTGGCTCCTCAATGGTTTGTTTAATGACTGTTGTGGTCTGTTCTGTTGTAAAAGTGAAATAGGAAACTGGACTGTAGCAATACCACACCTCTCCTTTGGACTTCTCCCTGTTTTCTTTCTCTCTAATCAGTGCGTTCCCATATTGTCTCCTGTTCCCTGTTTCACTTTGTTGGGTCTTTTGTTCTATTTGCATTTTAAAGCAGTGGAAAATCGATGTTACTTGTAGCTGAGCCTCAGCTACCAAGAGGTTCTTTCCCTGTGTTCGTATAATTGTTTAATTTCAGCACCCTTTTTAACTTTACATTTGGCATTAGCTGAAGTAGCAAAAGAAATTAACCAAGCTTCTAAGCATACAAATAGGAGGGAAAGGGAGAAGAAGTGGGTGGAATCGAGCTGAAAAAGGGAGAGAAGAAAATAATTAAGAACTCTCAATCTAATATATCTTTATATAAATATTTCTCATCTCTTTAAAGAAGTTTAAAGAGAGCTCTGCATTCTCTGTGAATCTTTCAGAAATGCTACTGATTCAAAAATAAGTTCATGTCTGTTATTTCTACAGTTTCCCACTCTTGGGGTTCAGCAGCTCATTGGACAGTGGTTTGTTTAATCAGTTCTGATGTATAAATGTATTTCTGCTGCTTAATATGAGTAACTTTTTAGAAAAATACTGCCTCTAAATGTATTGTAAATT